>NW_026690855.1:4170947-4513405 GCF_020826845.1 Diceros bicornis minor | reverse complement strand
CCACAGACGTACTGGGCTTCAAGCTCAAGGCTCTGCCTGGGCCTGCTGCTTCGGCCAGGGGCTCATTTCTTCCTGGAAAGACAAAGCCATGGCCTCACCCCACGCCTGCACTTTGCCACGGCAGGCAGCCCAGGTGTAGGAAAGGCTCTGTGGAGTCAGAAGTGCCGAGACAGGCAGATGGCACCACAGGCTTTGGGGGCCAGGCCGCAACTGGGCTAGCCCCTCCTCCCGGGAGTCGGGGAGGCCCGGCCTTCCTAGTGCCCAGGCCACGGCTCCGGGGAGAAATCCGCCATGGAGGGAACGCGGGAGGCCCTCTGCCTGAGGTGGCAGGTGTCACGCCAGGGCCACAGCAAGCCTGGCTCGGCTTGCCTGCTTTCTCCAAAGGTGGCTGGCCGACCAGCCGAACCTGGCACCTGGGCCAGGCCCCTTCCAAGGGGACGAGTTGCAGAGGATAGAGCACTGGGGGCGGCTGCCAAGTCTCCTGGGGCGTGTGCTGGGCCCCGTCAGAGGAGGAAGCAGCCTGGTAAACGGTGTGCCAGGCCTGAGGTCTGGAGGCCTCCCACAGCCGGGTCCCTGTCCTGCCCAGGCCCCCCGAGGGAGGACGATGGTCGGGCAGTGGCGAGCGGGGTGGGGCTGGCGCCGAGCCTGCCCTTGGATGCCCTGGGGAAGGGCGCCGGGGGATGGGCTGCCCCTGGCCAGGTCTGAGGGACCGACCCAGCTCGGGGCTGTCGGGGGCAGAGAGAGAACCCCGCTCCGCCCTTTCCCTTCAGGTTCTTAGGGCTGGCCAAATCCTTCACAAGACAGCTTGTCTGGAGAAAATCAGACCCAGCTCAAGAACATGTGTCCATGGGGGAAACCCGGGAAACTGAGTCTCCCCACACAATAGCAGAGATTCTCATCTTGCATCCTCTCCTGAGCTAATGACAAAGGTGGATGACCCCGGTGGGCCTGTGGAATGGGAGAGGGGAGGAAGTCTATTGTCATGCAGAGGGACATGGAAAGACTTGTCTGAAGCTTATCCCCTGCACTGGGGTCAGGTCGGGAAGGGCCGGCACAGAGGTGAGCAGGAACCGGCCTCTCTGTGGTGGGGCTGGCCCCGGGGCAGGCGTGGGGGTGATGGCTGGAAGTGGGATGGCGCGTGAGTTGGCACCAGCCAGCGGTGGAGGCAGAGACTCAGAGGTCAGGGATCTCTCTCTCTGTCTCTGTCTCTCTCTCTCTCCCTCAGGGAGCTGAGGAGAGTAAGGTGGCGCCCCCTGCCCACCTAGCCTACCTCTCCATGGTCCCTTCTTTCTCTGGCCGCTCCGGGAGCCCCGCGGGCTTGGGTTCAACCCCCCACACACCGCACAGGCCAAGGGCGCATGCGCGACCGCCGGGGCCTAGGGCTGGCCTCGGGGGTCCTCAGTGAAGGCCCCGCCCCCCCTCCAGGCTCTGACCCAGCTGCAGCTCTTCCATCGCCGCCCTTCTGGACTCGGCTTCAGCTGTCTCCCTCCCCTCCCCCACTCCCGCTCAGCTTGGAGGCCGCTTCCCTGCCTTGAAAGCATTGCTCTGGCCCTGATGGCCACAGACGTACTGGGCTTCAAGCTCAAGGCTCTGCCTGGGCCTGCTGCTTCGGCCAGGGGCTCATTTCTTCCTGGAAAGACAAAGCCATGGCCTCACCCCACGCCTGCACTTTGTCACGGCAGGCAGCCCAGGTGTAGGAAAGGCTCTGTGGAGTCAGAAGTGCCGAGACAGGCAGATGGCACCGCAGGCTTTGGGGGCCAGGCCGCAACTGGGCTAGCCCCTCCTCCCGGGAGTAGGGGAGGCCCGGCCTTCCTAGTGCCCAGGCCACGGCTCCGGGGAGAAATCCGCCATGGAGGGCACGTGGGAGGCCCTCTGCCTGAGGTGGCAGGTGTCACGCCAGGGCCACTGCAAGCCTGGCTCGGCTTGCCTGCTTTCTCCAAAGGAGGCTGGCCGACCAGGCGAACCTGGCACCTGGGCCAGGCCCCTTCCAAGGGGACGAGATGCAGAGGATAGAGCACTGGGGGCGGCTGCCAAGTCTCCTGGGGCGTGTGCTGGGACCCCGTCAGAGGAGGAAGCAGCCTGGTAAACGGTGTGCCAGGCCTGAGATCTGGAGGCCTCCCACAGCCGGGTCCCTGTCCTGCCCAGGCCCCCCGAGGGAGGACGATGGGCGGGCAGTGGCGAGCGGGGTGGGGCTGGCGCCGAGCCTGCCCTTGGATGCCCCGGGGAAGGGCGCCGGGGGTTTGGCTGCCCCTGGCCAGGTCTGAGGGACCGACCCAGCTCGGGGCTGTCGGGGGCAGAGAGAGAACCCCGCTCCGCCCTTTCCCTTCAGGTTCTTAGGGCTGGCCAAATCCTTCACAAGACAGCTTGTCTGGAGAAAATCAGACCCAGCTCAAGAACATGTGTCCATGGGGGAAACCCGGGAAACTGAGTCTCCCCACACAATAGCAGAGATTCTCATCTTGCATCCTCTCCTGAGCTAATGACAAAGGTGGATGTCCCCGGTGGGCCTGTGGAATGGGAGAGGGGAGGAAGTCTATTGTCATGCAGAGGGACATGGAAAGACTTGTCTGAAGATTATCCCCTGCACTGGGGTCAGGTCGGGAAGGGACGGCACAGAGGTGAGCAGGAACCGGCCTCTCTGTGGTGGGGCTGGCCCCGGGGCAGGCGTGGGGGTGATGGCTGGAAGTGGGATGGCGCGCGAGTTGGCACCAGCCAGCGGTGGAGGCAGAGTCTCAGAGGTCAGGGATATCTCTCTCTGTCTCTGTCTCTCTCTCTCTCCCTCAGGGAGCTGAGGAGAGTAAAGTGGCGCGCCTTGATCACCTCGCCTACCTCTCCATGGGCCCTTCTTTCTCTGGCCGCTCCGGGAGCCCCGCGGGCTTGGGTTCAACCCCCCACACACCGCACAGGCCAAGGGCGCATGCGCGACCGCCGGGGCCTAGGGCTGGCCTCGGGGGTCCTCAGTGAAGGCCCCGCCCCCACTCCAGGCTCTGACCCAGCTGCAGCTCTTCCATCGCCGCCCTTTTCGACTGGGCTTCAGCTGTCTCCCTCCCCTCCCCCACTCCCACTCAGCTTGGAGGCCGCTTCCCTGCCTTGAAAGCATTGCTCTGGCCCTGATGGCCACAGACGTACTGGGCTTCAAGCTCAAGGCTCTGCCTGGGCCTGCTGCTTCGGCCAGGGGCTCATTTCTTCCTGGAAAGACAAAGCCATGGCCTCACCCCACGCCTGCACTTTGCCACGGCAGGCAGCCCAGGTGTAGGAAAGGCTCTGTGGAGTCAGAAGTGCCGAGACAGGCAGATGGCACCGCAGGCTTTGGGGGCCAGGCCGCAACTGTTCTAGCCCATCCTCCCGGGAGTCGGGGAGGCCCGGCCTTCCTAGTGCCCAGGCCACGGCTCCGGGGAGAAATCCGCCATGGAGGGCACGCGGGAGGCCCTCTGCCTGAGGTGGCAGGTGTCACGCCAGGGCCACTGCAAGCCTGGCTCGGCTTGCCTGCTTTCTCCAAAGGAGGCTGGCCGACCAGCCGAACCTGGCACCTGGGCCAGGCCCCTTCCAAGGGGACGAGTTGCAGAGGATAGAGCACTGGGGGCGGCTGCTAAGTCTCCTGGGGCGTGTGCTGGGCCCCCGTCCGAGGAGGAAGCAGCCTGGTAAACGGTGTGCCAGGCCTGAGGTCTGGAGGCCTCCCACAGCCGGGTCCCTGTCCTGCCCAGGCCCCCAGAGGGAGGACGATGGTCGGGCAGTGGCGAACGGGGTGGGGCTGGCGCCGAGCCTGCCCTTGGATGCCCCGGGGAAGGGCGCCAGGGGATGGGCTGCCCCTGGCCAGGTCTGAGGGACCGACCCAGCTCGGGGCTGTCGGGGGCAGAGAGAGAACCCCGCTCCGCCCTTTCCCTTCAGGTTCTTAGGGCTGTCCAAATCCTTCACAGACAGCTTGTCTGGAGAAAATCAGACCCAGCTCAAGAACATGTGTCCATGGGGGAAACCCGGGAAACTGAGTCTCCCCACACAATAGCAGAGATTCTCATCTTGCATCCTCTCCTGAGCTAATGACAAAGGTGGATGTCCCGGGTGGGCCTGTGGAATGGGAGAGGGGAGGAAGTCTATTGTCATGCAGAGGGACATGGAAAGACTTGTCTGAAGCTTATCCCCTGCACTGGGGTCAGGTTGGGAAGGGACGGCACAGAGGTGAGCAGGAACCGGCCTCTCTGTGGTGGTGCTGGCCACGGGGCAGGCGTGGGGGTGATGGCTGGAAGTGGGATGGCGCGTGAGTTGGCACCAGCCAGCGGTGGAGGCAGAGACTCAGAGGTCAGGGATCTCTCTCTCTGTCTCTGTCTCTCTCTCTCTCCCTCAGGGAGCTGAGGAGAGTAAGGTGGCGCCCCCTGCCCACCTCGCCTACCTCTCCATGGGCCCTTCTTTCTCTGGCCGCTCCGGGAGCCCCGCGGGCTTGGGTTCAACCCCCCACACACCGCACAGGCCAAGGGCGCATGCGCGACCGCCGGGGCCTAGGGCTGGCCTCGGGAGTCCTCAGTGAAGGGCCCGCTCCCCCTCCAGGCTCTGACCCAGCTGCAGCTCTTCCATCGCCGCCCTTCTGGACTAGGCTTCAGCTGTCTCCCTCCCCTCCCCCACTCCCACTCAGCTTGGAGGCCGCTTCCCTGCCTTGAAAGCATTGCTCTGGCCCTGATGGCCACAGACGTACTGGGCTTCAAGCTCAAGGCTCTGCCTGGGCCTGCTGCTTCGGCCAGGGTCTCATTTCTTCCTGGAAAGACAAAGCCATGGCCTCACCCCACGCCTGCACTTTGCCACGGCAGGCAGCCCAGGTGTAGGAAAGGCTCTGTGGAGTCAGAAGTGCCGAGACAGGCAGATGGCACAGCAGGCTTTGGGGGCCAGGCCGCAACTGGGCTAGCCCCTCCTCCCGGGAGTCGGGGAGGCCCGGCCTTCCTAGTGCCCAGGCCACGGCTCCGGGGAGAAATCCGCCATGGAGGGCACGCGGGAGGCCCTCTGCCTGAGGTGGCAGGTGTCACGCCAGGGCCACTGCAAGCCTGGCTCGGCTTGCCTGTTTTCTCCAAAGGAGGCTGGCCGACCAGCCGAACCTGGCACCTGGCCCAGGCCCCTTCCAAGGGGACGAGTTGCAGAGGATAGAGCACTGGGGGCGGCTGCCAAGTCTCCTGGGGCGTGTGCTGGGCCCCCGTCAGAGGAGGAAGCAGCCTGGTAAACGGTGTGCCAGGCCTGAGGTCTGGAGGCCTCCCACAGCCGGGTCCCTGTCCTGCCCAGGCCCCCCGAGGGAGGACGATGGTCGGGCAGTGGCGAGCGGGGTGGGGCTGGCGCCGAGCCTGCCCTTGGATGCCCCGGGGAAGGGCGCCGGGGGATGGGCTGCCCCTGGCCAGGTCTGAGGGACCGACCCAGCTCGGGGCTGTCGGGGGCAGAGAGAGAACCCCGCTCCGCCCTTTCCCTTCAGGTTCTTAGGGCTGGCCAAATCCTTCACAAGACAGCTTGTCTGGAGAAAATCAGACCCAGCTCAAGAACATGTGTCCATGGGGGAAACCCGGGAAACTGAGTCTCCCCACACAATAGCAGAGATTCTCATCTTGCATCCTCTCCTGAGCTAATGACAAAGGTGGATGTCCCCGGTGGGCCTGTGGAATGGGAGAGGGGAGGAAGTCTATTGTCATGCAGAGGGACCTGGATAGACTTCTCTGAAGCTTATCCCCTGCACTGGGATCAGGTCGGGAAGGGATGGCACAGAGGTGAGCAGGAACCGGCCTCTCTGTGGTGGGGCTGGCCCTGGGGCAGGCGTGGGGGTGATGGCTGGAAGTGGGATGGCGCGTGAGTTGGCACCAGCCAGCGGTGGAGGCAGAGAATCAGAGGTCAGGGATCTCTCTCTCTGTCTCTGTCTCTCTCTCTCTCCCTCAGGGAGCTGAGGAGAGTAAGGTGGCGCCCCCTGCCCACCTCGCCTACCTCTCCATGGGCCCTTCTTTCTCTGGCCGCTCCGGGAGCCCCGCGGGCTTGGGTTCAACCCCCCACACACCGCACAGGCCAAGGGCGCATGCGCGACCGCCGGGGCCTAGGGCTGGCCTCGGGGGTCCTTAGTGAATGTCCCTCCCTCCCTCCAGGCTCTGACCCAGCTGCACCTGTTCCATCGCCGCCCTTCTGGACTGGGCTTCAGCTGTTGTCTCCCTCCCCTCCCCCACTCCCACTCAGCCTGGAGGCCGCTTCCCTGCCCTGGAAGCATTGTTCTGGCCCTGATGGCCACAGGCGTACTGGGCTGCAAGCTCAAGGCTCTGCCTGGGCCTGCTGCTTCGGCCAGGGGCTCATTTCTTCCTGGAAAGACAAAGCCATGGCCTCACCCCACGCCTGCACTTTGCCACGGCAGGCAGCCCAGGTGTAGGAAAGGCTCTGTGGAGTCAGAGGTGCCGAGACAGGCAGATGGCACCACAGGTTTTGGGGGCCAGGGCCCAACTGGGCTAGCCCTCCTCCCGGGAGTCGGGGAGGCCCGGCCTTCCTAGTGTCCAGGCCACGGCTTCGGGGAGAAATCCGCAGTGGAGGGCACGCGTGAGGCCCTCTGCCTGAGGTCACAGGTGTCACGCCAGGGCCACTGCAAGCCTGGCTCGGCTTGCCTGCTTTCTCCAAAGGAGGCTGGCCGACCAGCCGCACCTGGCACCTGGGCCAGGCCCCTTCCAAGGGGACGAGTTCCGGAGGCTAGAGCCCTGGGTGTGGCTGCCAAGTGTCCTCCCCGTCAGAGGCGGAAGCAGCCTGGTAAACGGTGTGCCAGACCTGAGATATGGAGGCCTCCCACACCCGGGTCCCTGTCCTGCCCAGGTCCCCCTAGGGAGGACGATGTTCCTCGCAGTGGCGTGCGGGGTGGGGCTGGTGCCGGGTCTGTCCTTGGATGCCCCGGGGAAGGGTGACGGGGGATTGCCTGCCTCTCGCCATGTCTGAGGGACCGACCCAGCTCGGGGCTAGTCTGGGGCAGAGAGAGAATCCCCCTCCACCCCTTCCCTTCATGTTCTTATGGCTGGCCAAATCCTTAACAAGACAGGTTGTCTGGAGAAAATCAGACCCAGCTGAAGAAATGTGTCCGTGGGGGAAACCCAGGAAACTTAGTCTCCCCACACAATAGCAGAGAGTCTCATCTTGCATCCTCTCCTGAGCTAATGACAAAGGTGGATCTTCCGGATTGGCCTGTGGAATGGGAGAGGGGAGGAAGTCTATTGTCATGCAGAGGGACATGGAAAGACTTTTCTGAAACTTCTCCCCTGTACTGTGTTCAGGTCGGGAAGGGACGACACAGAGGTGACCAGGAACCGGCCTCTCTGTGGTGGGGCTGGCCCCGGAGCTGGCGTGGGGGTGATCGGTGGAACTGGGATGGCGTGTGATTTGGCACCAGCCAACGTTGGAGGCAGCAACTCAGAGGTCAGGGATCACTCTCTCTCTCTCCTTCTCTCCCTCTCTGTCTCTCTTCTCTGTCTCTGTCTCTGTCTCTCTCTCTCTCTCTCTCTCTCCCTCTCCCTCGGGCACCTGTTGCATGGACCCCCTGTGACATCCTGCTCTGAGCCTCCCAGACCATCCCCCTAACAGCCTGGTGATGTCTCCTTGCCCCTCTGAACAGGCCCTGTTCCAGGCTGCTACCCCGCCTATATGTCTCACCGTGGTCCTTGTGGATGCCGTCCAGAGTAGTCTGTATTTTCTCAGTAGAGCTAGGTAGGGGGGCCTGGGCAGGCTGTGGATACCCTAAATCCTCTGTAGAAAGTGACTTGGCCAAGACCTCAGAGTACCCAAGAGGGCCCCAGCTTCTTCCTCAGATATGGGGCGCTGTTCTCCTTGTCACCTCCTGGAACAGGCAGTTTCTCCTCTCCTGGTTCTGTCCTCTTCTCTCTCCTTGTCTCAGCTCACGCCCTCCAGCTGCATGTCCTCAGTGACAGAGACCTGGACACACGCCGTGGCTGGGCTGGTGTTCCCTGGGAAACACTTTCGGTGAAAGTGAGCTGTGAGTATGCGTGCGTGTGTGTGTGTGTGTGCATGTGCGCACATGTATGTCACTTATAAGCATGCCTAAGCCAGCAGTGGCACACAACACACACACGTGCTCATTCTGAGGGTGGGCCCAGTCCCCCTCATGATACCCAGCGTTTCCCACCGTCTTGACTGTGTCCGCCAGCTTCAGACAAGTGCAGTCAACCTTCAAGAAGGAGAGAGCACTTGGTTCCCATAGCTGTTCTCGAGGGGACCAGGATGCAGATAGTTGGAGCAGAGGCTCTGCACGCATGTTCCAGGAGCTCCCGAGTCTGGCCAGTCTGGCTGCTCCCCACTCAGGAACCACATGGCTGGACCAAGTTCTTGAGCGGCTCCAGTCACGGCATCACATCTGTATGGAGGGCAAGCACACCCACGAAGCTCGTGTCCTGGCCCTGAGTCCCGGCTGTGGCGTGGCTAGCAGAGCCAGCAGCATCCCCCTCATCTCCTCCCACCGTGTCACCCTGTCAGCTCACCAGGACCATCAGACAACCCCATGGGGTCTACAGGGTCACAGTACTGTCAACCCTTTGTTGGAGACGGGGAAGCTGACCCTCTGAGACCGGGGATGGCGGAGGTGGCTCTGCATCTAGGCTTCCCGTGGGCCCCATGTGTTCATCTCAAGCTGGACCCTGATGGCTGCCACGCATCAAAAACGGAGAGGAATCCCCACTTCTGGGAGCTGGTCAGAAGGGGAGGTGGTGCAGGTGAAGCACGGCAGGAGCATGCGCTCGATGCATGGTGGCTGCTGTTACAAGATTTACTGTCTTAACAACAGTGTGTCCGGGTTCTGGGGCCCTCCCGCCCCATCCACAGGAACTGAGTGTGCAGGTGAGACCTCCAGCCCTTAGACCATCACCTGAACACCGAACCCCCCAGGACCATGACCTGCACCCGCTTTCCTGTCCTGGTAATGTCCCTGGCTGGGCTCCCCGTCAATTCCCTGCTTACCCCCGCCCTCCCATGCTGGATCTCTCCACCTCCTCTCAGCTCCAAACCCAGGACCACAGCCCTTCCCCCAGCACTCGGTGGGGAAATACTGCTGCCAGGATCCTTCTGGCTCGCGTCTACCCCTTTCTGGAGACGCACCGGGTGTGTCAGGGGCTGAGGCTGGATGGGAACTTGTTAATGTTGAGTGAAATGCAGTCGGATCACAACGCTCCTGGCACAACACTCCTCGGTGCCCCAGCTCCTGCTGCCTGCAGAGTGAGGACCACCCTCCTTCCGTGGCACAAGGGGGCCCCCCAACTTCCCTCAGGTGTAACCTCCTCTGTCTTGACCCTCACCCATCTCCCTCTCACCTGGCGTCTGTTAGCATGACTATCTCTGCTGAGCTGTGAGGCAGAGACCAGACTGCTCAGTGGTGTGTCCTTGGATCCTGGGCCCACTCTGACCAGTGGGCATGGTGTCAGGCTGACACTGAATGACTGGCGGGTTGGTGGGGATGGGGGGGGAAGGAAGTTGGCTTTATTTTTCTCTAAGGACATAGAAAGAAGGAGGGGAGGTGGCTTCTGGGCAGGAGCAGACAGCTGTGCTGAGATGGGGACTCTGAAAACAGAATAGGTTCCAGCTGTCCTCTCCTCTTCCCTCCTGTGGTAGCCGGCCCCAACTCCCATCTAGTGCACCCGTGGCTATTCAGGGATTCCGTTCACTATGCTGCACTCATGTCCTCTGGAAGATGGTAATCTATTCCTCAAGTCCCCTGCAGTGAAGCTATCTCGACCTTTGAAACAGATGAAACGTACGCTTTTTCCAACTGGGACTCAAAGGATGTGAGGTTCGTGCACAAGGCAGTTCTAAAAGTAGACAGGTAATTGCTGGTTCTGCGTCCTGTAATGATTTTGTAAGATCATGCCACACTGCCTCCCCCGCAGAGAACAACTAGAAAATCTGTACATAATGCAACCAGGAGCCGCTTGATGACATTGGGGAGTGAACAGCAGCAGACAGATTCCTGGGGAGTAGTTTGAAGTGAATTCCTGTGGCTTCCAGTCTGGGGCCATGTGCAGTCAGAGCAGGGCATGGGAGGCAGTGACTCTGGGAAAACCACAGTCTTCACAGCCCAAGAACGAGAAAAATGAAACTGGGGGGCTGTGGTTGTTACCGAACCAAGTGGGCTTGTTACCAAACCAAGTGGGCTCACCTCCTGGTGAGTTAAATAAGACTATACCAGTAGAAGTTGTCTCACAAAGTAAACTGTATTTGCAGCAAATAGGAGGCCATGAGGAATCATTTCCAAAGTCATGGCGTCCCAAAACTAAGGGAAGCAGGAAATTTTATTTCAGTTGGGGAATAATATTCAAAAGGGAGAGGTGGGTATTCACTTCCACAAGCTCAGTTCGAGAACATGCTTCCACATAATGAGGCCTAAGCTCCTCCTGGAGAGATCTTTGCATTAAAAATAAAGCAAAGGTCATGGGCATAGCTCTTGTAGTGTGGCTTGTTCAGTTTCAGGATGGCTGGTGGTTACATCTCCCTTGAGTGCCTCATTTGGTCAGTTTCAGGATGGCTGGTGGTTACATCTCCTTAACCTACAAAAGGAAAAGAAACAGCTTGGAAAAACAGTTAATTGCTTCCAAACCCACCTTTGAGTTTCTCCAGGCACCTAGTCCCGGACATAGTCACTGAAGAGGGAGGGGGATTGCAGGAGGGGAAGAAATGTGCAGGGGAAACTTCAGACTCTGCCCCCACCTTTCTGACGGACTGAACCACACATGCGCAAGCCACCCGCTAACAACAGAAGATCTGAACTGAGGCTGGAGCTGCAGCTAGGAGCCAGTTTGCAGTTCAAGACCAGCTGAGACCACTACCTGCTGAACCAAGAGACACAGTTATTGGTGGAAAATAACAGAATCCAGAATTTCCACCACACCACATTCATAATGTCCAGGACACAGTGCAAAATCACCCAACATCCAAAAATCAAGTAAATGGGACACATTATTAAGAGAAAAGAGGATCAACTGAGGTAGATCCCAAGATGACCCAGGTGTTGGAACTGGCAGATAAGGATTTTTCTTCATGTGCCATGAAGCTCGGTTATTAGGTGCATAAACAGTCTATATTATGTCTTCTTGATAATGGATCCTTTTGGATTTCACAATGACCTCCTTTATTCCTGGTCATATTCACTGCGCCTGAAATCTGCTTTATCTAGTATTAGTATAGCTTCTCCAGCTTTCTTTCAACTAGTGTTAGCATGGCATGTTTTTTCAATCTCTTTATTTTTAATTTATTTGTGTTTTTATATTTAAAGTGGGTTTGGGGTAGGCAGCATATAGTTGAGTTTGCTTTCTTATTCAATCTGACAAATTATACCTTTTAAATGGGGATTTTAGACCACTGTCATCTAATGTTACTGCTGATAATAGTTAGATTTGAATCTATCCTGCGATTTGTTTCTTATTTGACCAATCTGTTTTTTGTTTCCTTTTTCCTCTTAGACTGTTTTTTTTTTTGGATAATTTAAGTATTTTTTATGATTCCATTTAATCATCTTTTTTGGCTTATTCTGGATAAGTCTTTGCTGTATGTGTGCGTGTGTGTGCACTTACAGTACACATCTTTAACTTATCACAGTTTAACTTCAAATAATATCAGACCACTTCATGACGTCTGAACAACATCACAACAGTGCTCTCCCACCCCCACTGCAGCCTCCGTGTCCACGTTGTCACACGTTTTATTCAACGTGTTACATACCCCACAGAAAGTGCTCTCTATCCCTTTCTTCACATAAGGTTTCCATATTGTGTCATTTTCCTTCAGCATCTCTCAGCGCTGATCTGCTGGTGACCATGAATTATCTCAGCTCTTGTGTGTCTGAGAAAGTTGATATTTTATCTTATTTGTACCCTTTGCTGCCAGGCATAGAATCATAAATTAGCAGCTTTTTCTCTCAATTCTCTGAAGACCTTGCTCTACTCTGCTCTGGCCTCAGTTCCAGTAAGAGATCAGCCTTCATCCTAACCTTTGTTTCTCTGCACTCAGCAGGTCTTTTTATCTCCTGTCTGATTTCATGATTATCTTGTTATCACCCTATTTAAGCAATTTAATTATGATGTGCCGTCTTCATACTTCTTAGACTTGGGGTTCATTAAGTGTCTTTGATAAGTGGGTTTATAGTTTTTTTTAAATAAAATATGGAAAATTTTCAGTCATTATTTCCTCAAATTGTTTTTTCTGTTTTCTTCTCTTTCTCTTTCTGATTACACATATTTTAGGTCATTTGAATTTGTCCTACAGTTAACTTTCTGCTCATTTTCTTTGGTCTATTTTCTCTCTGTATTTTATTTTGAATGGTTTCTATTACATGTCTTCAATTTTATTAATCTTTTGACTAATTTGCTCTTAATCTCATCTAGTAAGTTTTTCATTACAGATGTTTAGTTACAGACATTTCATCTCTAAAAGTTTTTGGGTCTTTTTCATATCTTCCATATTTCTACTTAACATCATCAGCCTTTTCTTTTTTTACTGAAGTATTGACATACAATATTATGATAGTTTCAGGGGCACAACATAGTGATTTGACATTTATATACATTATAAAGTGATCACCGTGATAAATCTAGTTCCATCTGTCACCATACAAAGTTATGACAATATTATTGTCTATGTTCCCCATGATGTAATTCCATCCCCATGACTTATTCATTTTATGACTGGAAGTTTGTACCTCTTATCCCCTCACTTATTTCACCCACTCCCGACCCCCTACATTGTCAGTCTTGTCTCTAACTTCTTGAACATGTGGAATATGATGACAGTAATAACATCTCATCTTTGTCTATGAATTACGTCATCTGTGCTATTTGTGGTCAGTATCAGTTGACTGATTTGTCTCCTCATTACATGATGTGTTTTCCTGCGTACCAGGTAATTTTTGGTTGGCTGGTAGACATTGTGTATTTTTCCTTGTTGGAACCTGGATAGTTTGTACTCCTAAAAATATTCTTGAGCTGTTTCCTGGGACAGAGTTGTGTTACTTTGAAACAATTTGAAACATTCAGGCTGATTCTAAGCTTTGTTAGGTGGAATCTGAGTAAACTTTAGTCCAAGGCTGACTGTGTTCCACCACTGAGGCCACTCTGAATACTGGACACAATCTCCTGTGAGTTATGGGGCTTTCCTAAGCCATGTGTGGACTGGTTGAACCCAAACCATTCCTGTCTGTGTGAGCTCCAAGAATTATTTCCTCTAATTTTTTGGTGTTTGATTCTGTAGTGTTGGGTAGTTTCCTCACATGAGTGCACTGGTCAGTACTCAGTGGAAGATGCAGTGGGCCCACTGAGAATCTGTGACGTTCTCTCTTGCTGCAGTTCTCTCTTCTTGGGTGGTCTTCTGTATGTGCTCTAGTCACCTCAGCCTCTCAGGACACCCAGTGCCATCTCTTCAACTCAGGGAGAGCTCAGGGGTCCACCTGGGTTCTCCTTCCTTGTGCTGGAGCCTGGAATTCTCTATCCAGGCAGCAGGGCTACCACAGGGCCCACCTTGTCGGTTCCAGATCTCTCAGGGATCACTGAACTCTGCTGCCTGAGACCCAATGTGTGAAAACTACTGTTTGATATATGTTCCCCAAGATTTTCAGTTGTTGTGGGAAGAAGGGTAAATTTGTTCCTTGTTATTTCATCTTGGCTGAAAGCATAAGTATTAAACAAAGATTTTAAAGTGATTGTCATAACTATCCTCCGTGAAGGTAAACAAATATGCTTGCAGCAAATGAAAGAGTAGGAAATCTCAGCAGAAAAATTTAAAAAAGAAAATTTTAGAATTGGAAAATACAATATTAGAAATAACAAATTCTTTACATGGAATTTAAGTAGAGCAATAGAAATTAACATGGAAAATAGAATGAAAAAAGGGTGGAAAAATAACAGAACCCCAGTCACTCTTAGGTAAGATCAAACTTTAATATACATATGGTCGGCTTCAAAGAAGGAATGGAGAGAGAGAATGTGCAGACAAAAATACTTGAAGAAATAGTGGCTGGAATTATCCAAGTGATGGAAGATAGACATTTGCAAATATGATGCTCAACTAACACCAAGCAGAATGAAGACAGTCCCACATAGAGACACATCAGATCAAGCAGCTGGATGCCAAGGCCGAAAAGCAAACGTTGGAAGCAACAGAGAAAAATGACACTTCACACAGAGTGGAGTAATGATTTGATTAATAGCTGACTTCTCATCAGAAACTATGGGGACCAGAAGAGAATGAGAAAAGAGATTTAAAGTGTTGAGAGAGAGAAAAAAAAGAACTGTCAATCCAGAATCATATATCCAGCGAAGATATCTTTTGAAAATCACTGCTGAGAGACAACATTTTCAGATTTAGAAAAACTAAGAGAAATTATTACTAGCAAGTCTCTACAATAGAATATGCTAAAGGAAATTCTTTAGGAGAAGGGAAATTATACCAGAAAAGGAATCTCAGATCCTCAGAATGGAATAAGTAGCTTCAGAAATGGTAAATATCTAGGTAAATGTCAAAGGCTACTCGTTTTTTCTGCTTTCTCCTTCTAACTTTTGTATAATACACACAACTTACAGTAAAAACTGTAATATTATGGGGAGGGTAGAAGGATGAATAGGTGAGCATAGAGGGATTTTAGGGCAGTGAAACTATTCTGTATGACACAATAATGGTGGATACATGTCATTAGACATCTGTCCAAACCCACAGAATGCACAACAGCGAGAGTGAACATGGTGTAAACTGTGGACTTTGGGTGATGATGACATGTCAGTGCAGGTTCGTCATCTGTAACAAATACACCATCCGATGGGCAATGTTGATAGTGGGGGGGCTGTGCATATGGGAGCAGGGCATATATGTACCAAACACTCAATTTTGTTGTGAAACAAAAACTGCTCTAAAAAAATTGTCTTTAAAAAATGATAATATTTTCTTCTGAGGTTCATAAGATATGTAGATGCAGTACATACAGTTACTACAGCATAAAGGATGGGCGGGGTGACCCAATATGGCTGCAATATTTCCATATTTTACCTGAAGTACTAAAATGTTCATTGTAAGTGGAACAGGAAAAGTTAGAGATGGAGATTGTGAACCCTGGAGAAATGACTGGAAAAAAAAAATAGACAATAGGACAAAAAATAAAACAATGTAATCCACCACAGCACCAGATTAAAGAGGAAAATCATGTGACATGCAGAAAATGCATTTGAAGAAATTCTACATCCACTTATAAAAGTCCAGGAAAGTAGAAGTAGAGGGAACTTTAACTTGATACAAAGCATCCATGAGAACCTGCAGTTATCACAGACAGTAAGACTAAAGGCTTCCCCTGTAAGTCAGGATCAAGGCAGAGACATCCACTCTCATTGTCTCCAGTCAACACCACACTGGATTCTTAGTTGGTGTGAAATAGCAAGAAAATCAAATAAAAGGCATACAGATTGGAAACGAAGAAGTAAAACTGTCTTTTTTCACAGATGACATGACTGTCTGCGTAAAAAATCCTTAAGAATATAACAAAAAAAAAAGGCTACTGGAATTCATAAATGAGTGTAACAAGGTCATAGAATACAAAGTCAGCATACGAAAATCATTTGTATTTCTATACAGTGGCAATAAATGATTGGAAATTGACATGTTTTTTCTTTTGCTTGAGGAAGATGGTCCCTGAGCTGACATCTGTGCCAATCTTCTTCTACTTTGTATGGGATGCTCCCACAGCATGGCTTGATGAGCAGTGTGTAGATCTATGCCCAGGATCCGAACTGGAGGACCCAGGGCCGTGGAAGTGAAGTATGCGAACTTAACAACTGTGCCACCAGGCCAGCCCCCAGAAATTGACATTTTTAAAGTGCAACTTACAATAGCAACAAAAATCATAACATATTTAGGAATAAGTCCTATAATATGCCTGTAGAATCTCTATGTTGAAAACTACAAAACACTGATGGAAGAAGTAAAAGAAAACTTCAATAAGCAGGGAAATGGTCTTAGTCTATTCGGGCTGCTATAACAAAACCCACAGACTGGATAGCTTATAAACAACAGACATTTATTTCCAACAGTTCTGGAGGCTGAGAGTCCAAGATCAAGGCGCCAGCATGGTCACATTCTGGTGACAGCCCACTTCCTGGTTCATAGCCGGTGCCTTCTTGCTGTGTCCTCACACGGTGGAGGGGACAAGGGCTCTCTCTGGAGCCTCTTTTGTTTTAAAGGCACTAATCTTGTTCATGAGGGCTCGACCCACATGACACAAGCACCTCCCAGAGGCCCCATCTTCAAACACTCTCAACCTTGGGGGTTAGGAATTCAACATGTGAATTTTGGGAGGACATAATCATTCAAACCCCAGCAGAAATATGCTGTGTTCGTGGATTGGAAGACTCGGTATTTTAAATATTAATTCTCCTTAAGTTGATCTATACCAATTACAATTCCAGCATATTTTTGATAGAAACTATGAAGTTGATTCTACAATTTTTTTGAGTAGGCAAAGTAATTAGAAAATCCAAAACAATTTTGAAAAGAAGAACAAAGTTGGAGGCCTTAAACTACCTGCTTTCCAGGCATATTATAACATTAAGATAATCAATAGTGTGCTGGTGAATGAATAAACACACAGATCAGTGGAACAGAAGAGAGAATCCAGAAACAGAATCACACGTGTATGAGCAATTGATATTTGACAAAGTTGCAAAAATAACTTAATGGAGAAAGAATGGTATTTTCAAAAAGTGGCACTGGAAAAATTGAATATTCATATGCAAAAATATCCACCATAATATATAACTCAAAGCAAAACAAAACCCCCAAATCCTTGGACCCATGTCTCACACCACATACAAAAATTAACTCAAAGTGAATCATAGCAGTAAGTGTAAAATCTAAAACTATAAATCTTCTAGGAGAAAATATTCATGACCTTGGATTAGGCAAAGATTTCTCAGGTGTGAAACCAAAAGCACACCCATAACCAATTGTGTTTAGTTAAACTTTATCAAAACTAAGAACTCTTTCTCTTCAAAAGACACTGTTGAGAGAAGGAAAACAAGTCAAAAACTGGGAGAAACCATTTCTGCAACACATATCTGTGAAGGCTTTTTATTCGGTGTATATGAAGAACTCTTAAATCTGAATAACAAAACAAACAACCTCGTAAAAAATTGACAAAAGATTTGAAGAGGCACTTCAGCAAAAATGATACACAAATGGAATGAAAGTACAGGAAAATATGCTCAACATCATCAGTCATCAGAGAAATTCAAGTTAAAACCACAATGAGATACGTGTGTGCACCTTTCAGAATGGCTTAAAAAATTAGCAACAATATCAAGTACTGGCAAGGATGCAGAGCAACCAGAATGCTCGTACACTCCTGCTGGGAAAGCAGAATGTTTCAGCCATATTGGAAAACCTTTTGAGAGTTGCTTGTAAAGTTAAAGAAATGTTGACCATGTAATCTTTCTGATCCATTAATCTTATTCTTGGATATATGTCAAAGAGAATCAAAAAGTTACGTTCACACAAAAATCTGTATGTTGATGTTTATAGCAGACTTATTCACAATTTCCAAAAACTCGAAACAACCCAAACAGACAAACTGTAGATATAAATGGTCTTCAGCTAGTAAATAAGTGGCACATCCATCCAATGGAATATTATTCAGTAATGAAAAGGAATAAGCATTTTATATGTGAGACGAAATGGATGAATATCAAATACAATCTGCTAAGTAAAGAAGGTAAATCTCAAGAAGTTGTTACACAGTGTATGATCCCAACCCTGTGAGATTCAGGAAGAAGCAGAACTACTGATAGGGAGCAGATCAGTGTTGGCTAGTGGGGAGGAGGGGCTGCCACAAGGGGCAGACGGGGAATTTTGGGAGCAGCAGAGCTGTTTTCTGTCTTGATTTCTGTGGTGGTTTATGAATGTATGTGTTCATAACAAATAGTACTGTAAAATAAAAAAACTTGACTTTTATGGCATGTGAATCATGCCTCCATTACTTCCTTTGAAAAAACTAGTAGGAAAGTTTTAAAAAGACAAATAAAGGGGAAAAAACTGGAGGAAACGAATAGAAAAAAGAAATAAAATTACAGACCCAAAACTATGTCAATAGCTATTTATTTTTAATTTTACATACTTTTAATAAAAATTATATATTTTAAAGTATCCAATGCTGATTTTATGTACATGTACTTAGCGAAATAATTACTGCAGTCAAGCTAATTGACACCTCATCTCCTCACACAGTTACCATTTTTTTTGATGAGAGCACCCAGCTACTCTTTTAGCGGATCTCAAGTATTCAGCACAGTAGTATTAACTGTGGTCATCGTGCTGTAAGTGAGATCTCTGGACTTATTCAACCCATGTCACTGCATCTTTGTACCCCTGACCACCATCTCCTCCCCCAACCCCAGCCCCTGGTAACCGTTCTAATCTCTGCTTCTATGAGTTCCATGTGTTTTTTTGTTTTTTTAGATTTCACGTATAAGTGAGATTATACCATATTTGTCTTTCTCTGTCTGGCTTGTTTCGTTTAGCATAATGTCCTCCAGGCTCGTCTGTGTTGTCACAAATGGCAGGATTTCCTTCTTTCTCATGATTGAATAATATTCTGTTGTGTATATGTACCACATCTTCTTTATCCATTCATCTGTCAACGGACACTTGGGTTGTTTCCATATCTCGGCTACTGTGATTAATGCTGCAGTGAACATGGGGGTGCAGATATCTCTTTGAAATACTGATTGCATTTCCTTTGGATATATCCCAGGAGTGGGGTTGTTGGATCACGCGGTAGTTCTACTGTTAATTTTTTCCCTTATGTTCTTTTATTTATCATATATGTGTAGATCTGTTTTATGTACAATGTTTGGTTCTATCAATCATACCAAGGTGTTCTATTGATACTATTGCTAATTTTTTGAGGAACCTGCATACTGGTTTCCACAGTGGCCACACCAATTTACATTTTACATTTCCACCAATGGTGCACAAGTGTTCCCTTTTCTCCACATTCTCAGCAAGACGTTATTTTTTGGTTTTTTTTGATCATGGCCATTCTAACAGGTGTGAGGTGACATCTGATTGTGGTTTTGATTTGCATTTCCCTGATGACTAGTGATGTTGAGCACCTTTTCATGTATCTGTTGGCAATTCATATGTCTTCTTTTGAGAAATGTTTATTCATATCCTTTGCTCATTTTTCAGCTGAGTTACTTGTTTCTTGCTATTGAGTTGTATGAGTTCTTTATATATTTTGGATATTAACCCCTCATCAGATTACAGTTTGCAAATATTTTCTCCCATTCTGTAGGTTGTCTCTTCACTCTGTTGATGATTTCCTTTGCTGTGCAGAAGCTTTTTAGTTTGAATGCATCCCATTATCTACTTTTACTTTTTTTTGCCACTGCTTTTGGGGTCATGTCCAAAAAAAGCATTGCCCAGACCAATCTCAAGTTTTTCTCTTATATTTTCTTCTAATAGTTTTATGGTCTCAGGTCTTAAATTTAAGTCTTTACTCCATTTTGAGTTAATTTTTACATACGGAGTGAGGTAAGGGTTCAGTTCTTCCATGTGTGGAAAACCAGTTTTC
This sequence comes from Diceros bicornis minor, assembly GCF_020826845.1. Classification (NCBI taxonomy): domain Eukaryota; kingdom Metazoa; phylum Chordata; class Mammalia; order Perissodactyla; family Rhinocerotidae; genus Diceros; species Diceros bicornis. The sequence goes on along the minus strand of NW_026690855.1, from coordinate 4,493,820 downwards.
CCAACACTATTTGTTGAAGAGACTATCCTTTCCCCATTGTTTATTCTTGACAACTTTGTCAAAGATCAATTTACCATAAATGCATGGAGTTATTTCTGGGCTCTCTCTTCTGTTTCATTGGTCTGTGTGTCTGTTTTAATGCCAGTGCCATGCTGCCAAGGAGGTGAAAGACCTATACAATGAAAACTATAAGACATTGTTGAAAGAAATCGATGATGACATAAAGAAATGGAAAGATAGCCCATACACATGGATTGGAAGAATAAACATGGTTAAAATGTCCATACTAGCTAAAGCCATCTACAGATTCAATGTAATTCCAATCAGAATTCCAATGACATTCTTCACAGAAATAGAACAAAGAATACTAAAATTCATTGGGGCAACAAAAGACCCCAAATAGCTAAAGCAATCCTGAGAAAAAAGAACAAAACAGGAGGCATCACAATCCCTAACTTCAAAATATACAGCAAAGGTATAATAATCAAAACAACATGGTACTGGTACAAAAACAGACGTACAGATCAGTGGAACAGAATTGAATGTCCAGAAATAAAACCACACATAAATGGACAGCTAATCTTCAACAAAGGAGCTAAGAACATAGAATGGAGAAAGGAAAGTCTCTGCAACAAATGGTGCTGGGAAAATTGGACAGCCACATGCAAAAGAATGAATGTAGACCATTATCTTTTGCCATACACAAAAATTAACTCAAAATGGATCAAACACTTAAAAGTAAGACCTGAAACTATAAAACTCCTAGAAGAAAATATAGGCAGAACACTTTGAGATCAGTTTTGGAGGGATCTTTTCAAATTCCATGTCTACTCAGACAAGGGAAACAAAAGAAAAAATAAACAAGTGGGACTTCATCAGACTAAAGGGCTTCTGCAAGGCAAAGGAAATGAGGATCAAAATGAAAAGACAACTGAGTGATGTCAGCGTCATAGTGGAGTGAGCTTCCCCCATTGAACTCTCCCCCTCTAAGACACAAAAAATGGCGTTCATATTCCAACAGAAGCTATTCACACAACACAGGCGACATCTGAGGCACTCAGGCAGCCATACACCCGAGGATGGAGGTGCTGGAATCCCCAGAGGAATTGGAAGGGGGTTAGAGGAGCTCCTTTCCTTCCCCAAGGACTGCGTCCCAGAGACTGAGACCACGCAGCTCTCAGAGGAGGGGGAGGGGCGGCTCACCGCGTGAAAACCTGGAGCTCTCCAAGACCCCTCACAGCCTGAGGGGATCCCCCTACGGAGGGAGCTGAACTGTTGCGAAGGTAGTTTCAACCAGCTAGCCCCTCAGGAGAGCAGAGAGTGACAGCGAGGTGAGAAACCTCTGAGATAGGGGAGGAGAAAGTAAGCGCCCCTCCCCCACCCGGCCCACCCGACTGGCGCTTCAGCACAGTGGTGCTTCAGCTCAGCCCCATCCCCAGAATCAGCAGCCCCCAGGAGCCCAGGCCCCACCAACAGGGGCAGCATGACCATGCCCCACCCCCACAGGCAGCGGTCCCCAGGTGCCCGGGCCCAACCACCAGCAAGGTGAACCTGTGTCCCCGCACCAGAGGCAGTGGCAGCTCAGGCCCCACCAGGCCACAGCCCCAGCTGCTCTGGCTGGACCAAGCCACGGCCCCAGCTTTCCTGGCTTCCCCATGTCACGGCCCCAGCTCCTTTGGCTGGACTGCCCCCCATTCCCTGGCTCCAGTGGCTTTGGCTTGGCCTGTGCTCAGGCTCCAGCTGACTTGGCACAAGCAACTTCGGCCCACAGCACTCCAGTTCCAGCTTCTTTGGCCCAGTGGCACCCCAGCTCCTCCTTCTTCAGCTCAGTGCACTCCAGGTCCAGATTCTTCGGCCCAGTGGCACTCCAGCCCCTGCTTCTTTGGCCGAGCGGCACTTCAGCTGCAGCTGCTTCAACCCACCTGCACCCAAGCCCCAGCTGCTTCAGCCTACCTGCACTCCAGTCTCAGCTGTTCCCACACTCCAGCTCCAGCTGTTCCCACACTTACCCCCCCAGCAGCCTCCACTCAGCCTCAGATCAGCCAGGGGTGACGAGAGTGCCTGCAGATTGAGGCAGGCCAGAATACATGCCCCTTGACTCCCAACCAGCAGCAGCAAAAGGAAACTGCGACCATATATTTTCACTATGAGGAAAAGTAAGCCAACACTGACAGGCACCATGCAAAAATATATTAAATCTCCAGACCAAAAGGAAAAATGATAAGCACCCAGAAGTCAACCCAGAAAGCACAGAAATGTATCATCTTTGTTTTTATAATTTTATTTATTTATTTTTTCCCCCAAAGCCCCAGTAGCTAGTTGTATGTTATAGCTGCACATCCTTCCAGTTGCTGTATGTGGGACCCAGCCTCAGCATGGCCAGAGAAGCGGTGCATCGGTGCACGCCCGGGATCCAAACCTGGGCCGCCAGCAGCAGAGCGCATGCACTTAACTGCCAAGCCACGGGGCAGGCCCCAGAAATGTATAATCTTAACGGCAGAGAATTCAAAATAGCCATCGTAAAAAAGCTTAATGAAATACAAGAAAACACAGACAGACAATTCAATGAAATCAGGAGTTTCTTCACAAAGGAGATTGAAACCGTAAAAAAAAATCCAATCAGAAATCTTAGAGATGAAAAATACAATAGAGGAGATAAAGACACATCTGGAAACCTTAAGCATCAGAGCCGACAATATAGAGGAAAGAATTAGTAATATTGAGGACAGCAATGCAGAAATGCTCCAGATGGAGGAGGAAAGAGCACTAAGACTAAAAAGAAATGAAGAAACTCTCTGAGAAATATCCAACTCTAGGAAATCCAACATAAGGATTATAGGTATTCCAAGGGAGAAGAGAGGGAAAAAGGAGCAGAGAACTTGTTCAAAGAAATAATATCTGAGAACTTCCCAAACCTGGGGAAGGAGCTGTAAATACCAGTGAATGAAATCAATAGATCTCCTAAATATATCAACACAAAAATACCCTCTCCAAGGCATATAGTAGTAAAGGTGGCAAAAGTCAATGACAAAGAAAAAATATTAAGGGCAGCCTGACAAAAATAAATAAATAAATAACATACAAAGGATTTCCTACCAGGATCTCAGCTGATTTCTTGACAGAAACTTTACAGGCTAGGAGAGAGTGGAACGATATATTCAAAATTGTGAAGGACAAAAACTTTCAGCCAAGAATACTCTATCCATCAAAAATATCCTTCAGATATGATGGAGAAATAATAACTATCCCAGATAAACAAAAGCTAAGGGAGTTCATTGCCACAAGACCCCCACTACAAGAAGTGTTGAAGAAGGCCCGCATACCTGAGGAAAAAAAGAGAAAGGGGATTCAAAGTTTTGAACAAGGAGGAAAATAGGTCAACAAAATCAGAAAAATTGCAGTCCTCTATCAAAATAGATTATAATTTTATTTATTTATTGTTCCCCCAAAGCCCCAGTAGATAGTTGTATGTCATAGTTGCACATCCTTCTAGTTGCTGTATGTGGGACGCGGCCTCAGCATGGCCGGAGAAGCGGTGCGTCGGTGTGCGCCCAGGATCCAAACCCAGGCCGCCAGCATCAGAGCGCGAGCACTCAACCGCTAAGCCACGGGGCCGGCCCTATCAAAATAGATTAGCAAACACTTCAATATAAAACCAAAGATCAGGGGCTGGCCCAGTGGTGCAAGTGGTTAAATGCACGTGCTCCAGTGCAGTGACTCGGGGCTTGCCAGTTTGGATCCCGGGCGCACACCCACGCACCGCTTGTCAGGTCATGTGGCCTGTGGCAGGCGTCCCATGTAAAGTGGAGGAAGATGGGCATGGATGTTAACCCAGGGCCAGTCTTCCTCAACAAAAAAAGAAAAAAAAAAGAAGAAGATTGGCAGATGCTAGCTCAGGGCCTATCTTCCTCACACACAAATAAAAAAGATCAAGGGAAGGTAAGCACCAAGCATGAATAAAACCTCATCATGTTAAACACAAACTCACAACACAGGAAGGAATAAGATATGACAGCAATAACTTAGAAAGGGAAGAGGAAAGGGATCGAATCAACTTAGTCTAAGAGAATAAGAGTCCATCAAAAAATGGACTATCACATACAAGATATTTTTTATACGAACCTCATGGTAACCACTGATCAAATAACCAGAACAGAATCACACATGATAAAGAAAGAGAAAACTAAGGGAACTCCCGTACAGAACTACCAAACTAAATTGGTAGTCTGAAACACATGGGACAAGAAACAAAAGAAATGCAAAAGAACCAGAAAAAGAGCAATAAAATAACAATAAGCCCCCATATATCAATAAGTACCCTAAATGTAAATGGACTGAACTCTCCAATCAAAAGACACAGAGTGGGGGCCGGCCCGGTGGCGCAAGCGGTTAAGTGCGCGCGCTCCGCTGCGGCGGCCTGGGGTTCGCTGGTTTGGATCCCGGGCGCGCACCGACGCACTGCTTGGTAAGCCATGCTGTGGCGGCGTCCCATGTAAAGTGGAGGAAGATGGGCACGGATGTTAGCCCAGGGCCGTCTTCCTCAGCAAAAAAAAAAAAAAAGAGGAGAATTGGCGGATGTTAGCTCAGGGCTGATCTCCTCACAAAAAAAAAAAAAAAAAAAAGACACAGAGTGGTGGGATGTATTAAAAAACAAGACCCAAAAATATGCTGCCTCCAGGAAACACATCTCAGCTCTAAAGACAAACACAGGCTCAGAGTGAAAGGATGGAAGACAATACTCCAAGCTAATGGCAAACAAAAGAAAACAGGTGTTGCCATACTCATATCAGACGAAGTTGACTTCAAGATAAAACAGGTAATGAGAGACAAAGAGGGGCAATATATAATGATAAAAGGGACACTCCACCAAGAAGACGTATCACTTTTAAATATATATGCACCCAATACAGGAACACCAAGGTACATAAAGCAACTATTGACAAACCTAAAAGGAGATATTAACAACAACACAATAGTAGCAGGGGATCTTAACACCCCACTCTCATCAATGGACAGATAACCCAGACAGAAAATAAATAAGGAAATAATGGACCCAAACAAAATCTAAATGAGATTGACTTAATAGACATATACAGAGCACTCCATCCAAACACAGCAGATTACACATTCTTCTCAAGCGTGCATGGAACAGTCTCAAGAATAGACTATATGTTGGGAAACAAGGCATGCTTATATAAATTTAAGAAGATTGAAATCATAACAAGCATCTTTTCAGACTATAATGCCATGAAGTTAGAAATCAACTACAAGGAAAAAACTGGGAAAGTGACAAAGCTGTGGAGACTCAACAATATGCTACTAAACCACCAATGGATGATTGATGAAATTAAAGGAGAAATCAAAGCATAGCTGGAGACAAATGAAAATGAAAATACACCGTACCAACTCATATGGGATGCAGCAAAAGCAGTCCTGAGAGGGAAACTCAAAGCAATACAGGCCCACCTTAACAAACAAGGAAAAGCCCAAATAAGCAACCTCAAACTATGCCTAACAGAATTAGAAAAATAAGAAGAAACAAAGCCTAAAGTCAGCAGAAGGGGGGAAATAATAAAAATCAGAGCATAAATAAATGAAAATGAAATTTAAAAAACAGTAGAAAGGATCAATGAAACAAAGAGCTGGTTCTTTGAGAAGATAAACAAAATTGACAAACCCTTAGCCAGACTCACCAAGAAATAAAGAGAGAAGGCTCAAATAAATAAAATTAGAAATGAAAAAGGAGAAATTACAACAGATACCACAGAAATACAAAAGATTATAACAGAATACTATGAAAAACTATATGCCAACAAATTGGAGTATCTAGAAGAAATGGATAAATTGCTAGACTCATACAACCTTCCAAAACTGAATCAAGAAGAAATAGAGAACCTGAATAGACCAATCACAAGTAAAGAGATTGAAACAGTAATCAAAAACCTCCCAAAAAATAAAAGTCCAGGACCAGATGGCTTCTCTAGAGAATTTTACCAAACATTCAAAGAAGACTTGATACTTATCCTTCTCAAACTATTCCAAAAAATAGAGGAAGATGGAATACTTCCCAACACATTCTACGAGGCCATCATCACCCTGATACCAAAGCCAGGCAAGGACAATACAAAGAAGGAAAATTACAGGCCAACATCACTGATGAACACAGATGCAAAAATCCTCAACAAAACATTGGCAAACAGAATCCAGCAATACATTAAAAAGATCATACACCGTGATCAAGTGGGATTTATACCAGGGACACAGGGATGGTTCAACATCCACAAATCAATCAATGTGATACACCACATTAACAAAACGAGGAATAAAAACTATATGATCATCTCAATAGATACAGAGAAGGCTTTTGACATGATCCAACATGCACTTATGAGAAAAACTCTCAACAAAATGGGTATAGAAGGAAAGTACCTTAACATAATAAAGGCCATATATGACAAACCCACAGCCAACATCATACTCAATGGGGAAAAACTGAAACCCATCCCTCTGAAAACAGGGACAAGCCAAGGGTGCCCACTCTTACCACTCTTATTCAACACAGTACTGGAGGTTCTGGCCAGAGCAATTAGGCAAGAAAAAGGAATAAAAGGAATCCAAATAGGCAATGAAGAAGTGAAACTCTCACTGTTTGCAGATGACGTGATCTTATATTCAGAAAACCCTAAAGAATCCATTGGAAAACTATTAGAAATAATCAACAACTACAGCCAAGTGGCAGGGTATAAAATCAACTTACAGAACTCGGTTGCATTTCTATATACCAACAATGAACTAACAGAAAGAGAACTCAGGAAGACAATTCCATTTACAAATGCAACAAAAAGAATAAAATATCTACGAGTAAATTTAACCAAGGAAGTGAAAGACCTATACAAGGAAAACTATAAGACATTACTGAGTGAAATCAATGACATAAAGAAATGGAAAATGATTCTATGAACTTGGATTGGAAGAATAAACATTGTTAAAATGTCCATACTACCTAAAGTCATCTACAGATTCAATGCAATCCCAATCAGAATCCCAAGGACACTCTTCACAGAAATAAAACAAAGAATAGTAGCATTCATATGCGGCAACAAAAGACCTCGTATAGCTAAAGCAATCCTGACAAAGAAGAACAAGGCTGGAGGCATCAGAATCCCTGACTTCAAAACATACTACAAAGTGATAGTAATTAAAACAGCATGGTACTGGTACAAAAACAGACACACAGATCAATGGAACAGAATTGAAAATCCCGAAATAAAACCTCATATCTACAGGCAGCTAATCTTTGACAAAGGAGCTAAGGACATACAGTGGAGAAAGGAAACTCTTTTCAATAAATGGTGCTGGGAAAACTGGACAGCCACATGAAAAGAATGAAAGTAGACTATCTTCTTTTGCCATACAAAAAAATTAACTCAAAATGGATCAAAGACCTGAAGGTGAGACCTGAAACTATAAAACTCCTGGAGGAAAATATAGGTAGTACACTACTCATCATCAGCCATAAAGGGATCTTTTTGAATTTCATGTCTACTCAGACAAGAGAAACAAAAGAAAAAATAAAAATGTGGGACTTCATCAGATTAAAGAGCTTCTACAAGGTAAATGAAACCAGGATCAAAATGAATAGGGAAACCACCAGCTGGGAAGAAATACTTGCAAACCATAAATCTGACAAGGGATTAATCTCCATAATATATAAAGAACACTCACTACTGAATAACAAAAAAACAAACAACCCAATCAAAAAATGGGCACAGGAAATGAACAGACACTTCACCAAAGAAGATATACAGATGACCAACAGGCACATGAAAGGATGCTCAACATCACTAATCATCAGGGAAATTCAAATTAAAACCACAACAAGGTATCATCTTACACCCGTTAGAACGGCTATAATCACCAAGACAAAAAGCAACAAATGTTGGAGGAGCTGTGGAGAAATGGGAACCCTAATCCACTACTGGTGGGAATGCAAATTGGTGCAGCCTCTATGGAAAACAGTATGGAGATTCCTCAAAAAATTATAAACAGGGCTGGCCCCATGGTGTAGCAGTTAAGTGCACTTACTCTGTCGCTGGCGGCCCAGGTCTGGGTCCTGGGCGTGCACTGACACACTGTTTGTCAGGCCATGCTGTGGCGGCGTCCCACATAAAGTGGAGGAAGATAGTCATGGATGTTAGCTCAGGGCTGATCTTCCTCACACACACAAAAAATTAAAAACAGGAATACCTTATGATCCAGCTATCCCACTACTGAGTATCTACCCAACAAACCTCAAATCAACAATCCAAAGAGGCTTATGCACCCCTATGTTCATCGCAGCATTATTCACTATAGCTAAGAAGTGGAAGCAACCCAAGTGTCCGTCGACAGATGACTGGATAAAGAAGATGTGGTATATATATACAATGGAATACTACTCAGCCATAAAACAAGACAAAATCGTCCCATTTGCAACAACATGGATGGGCCTGGAGGGTATTACGTTACGTGAAATAAGCCAGACAGAGAAAGACAAACACTGTATGACTTCACTCATATGTGGAATATCAACTAATACATGGACAGAGAGAACAGTTTGGTGGTTACCAGGGGGGAAGGGAGTTGGGGGGTGGGCACAAGGGGTGAAGGGGCACATTTATATGGTGACCGACAAATAATAATGTACAACTGGAATCTCACAATGTTATAAACCATTATGACCTCAATAAAAATTTTTTTTAAAATGATAGAGTAACTAATCAATATATTATTGCAAAAGACTGTCATAAAAAAGACCTTTTTCTGGAGATTCAAAGCATTATAAAAAGAAACAAATTACAATGGAACAACTTTTAGAGTTTATATATATAGAAAACAATTTTAGGACAAAAGTTAAAAAATTCAGCAAACTAATAGTAAATTATATAACAGTAAATTATATGCTACCATATTATAGGAATTATGTAAATTGCATAGCAGTAATTCTTAAATTTCGATGTTATCGGATGCCTTACCAAAAGTATTATGTTATTGCAAGTGATATTTAGATTAATACTTTACATAGATTACTTTCCTCTAAAAGATATTAAAAGTTGGAGGTACTTCATAGGGTAACATTTTAAAGAACTGCTTATCTTTCCAGATACACCTCACTACTTACGAGATCCGGGTACCATATTGGTGTTATTTACTTGGTTGGAATTCCAAAGTGTCTGGACATGAGTGTGCACTAGTGTTGGTAAGATGGCATCCCTACAACATCTCCTGGCTCTGGAGTGTTCTGGTTAAGGGACAGGTGCCTTAAGGCCCCATGCTGACCAGAGGCAGCTATGGCAGCGTGGCGATGGCAGGGGTGGTGGCAGTCACGGTGGGGGTGTGTTACATGAATGAGAGAGGGAGATGCAGAAACCTCCAGGGGTCTGAAGTCTGTCAGGGGAATTGGTTGTTCAAATATCAAGAGGTCCAAAGAAATCAGTTAGATAAACCAGAAAGAAAAGACAGTCTAGAAGTAGAAAGTGGGAAGAATGAGAATTGGCCCGTTAGTATCTTCCTTGTTCTGTTGCTTAGAAGCTGAGCACTGAACCTGGGGTCTTTTGCCGACCCAAGTGGCTGCAGGCAAGGAAGGCTGGGAGGCCTTGCCACAGATCGCCCCTGATTCTCCCGGGGCAGAGTGGAGCCAGGAGCCAGTTTGCAGGTTCCCTTCACAGGTAAACACCTGTGGGGACCAGTCAGCCCGCTGAGGCTGTTCTGAGAAGTGTTCATGCTGTCACACAGGCTGCCCTTGCACTATGGGGCTGGGGCAAAGTGCAAATAGAGACCACGTACCATATAGCTAAATGTTCAAATATATATACATATAAATCAAGCAACAAATGGTTGAATAACATATGTCACTCCTTTTTCTCTGGATAAACTAACCCTTCACACTGACCAGGAAGGCCAGATGCGAATGTAATTCTTAGGCTCCTTGGAGTCTTGCACCAGACATGGTGAGAGGAGGGGAGCCGACCCGGCTAGCTCTTTGCACCTTCTCTTCTCACTCTCAGCTCTTTCTGACACTGTGAAGGCCCCACCTCTGCGTTCAAATCTGTCCACATTCCTCAAAACTGTCATCTCCTGGGCACACGCAAGCCTAGAGAAACGCACTTCTTAGTGGCAAGATGCCACGTCTCACTATGGCAGACCCGGGGAAGAGAGGCCCTCACAGGCCTACTCTGGGAACGGCGCTGAGGCTGTTTGGGCGTGGAATTCTGGACTTCTTGGTAGCTGGGGCATGGATTAGAAGAGGGGTCAAGCAAACTGACTCATGGGCCAAATATGCGCCCTCCACCTGTTTTTATAAATAAAATTTTATTTGAATATAGCCATGCTCATTCATTTACACATTATCTACGGCAGCTTTCTTGCTACAGTAGCAGAGCTGAGTAGTGACAGAGATCATATAGCCTGCAAAGCCTAAAATATTTACTCTCTGGACCAAGTGGGAGTGGGCAGGCTCCAATGGGCTTGCCTCCTTGGCTCCAGGCTTGAGAGATGTGGCTAGAGGGAGGCCAGAGTGGAGTTCCCTAAAGGGTGGAGACCCCAACCTGAATCTGACCGTGAGGAAACTTCAGACAAACCCAAACTGAAGGAAATTCTGCTAAAACAATAGGCCTGTGCTCTTCAAAATGCCCATGTCATGAAAGACAAAAAAGGATTAAGGAACTATTCTCGATTAAGGAAGAGTAAAGGGACATGACAACTAAAAGCAGTGAGATGACTACAAGACTGGATCTGGGAGCAGGGAAAAAATATGCTATAAAAAAAACAATATTGGGACAACTGGAAAAATTTTCACAGATCTGTTAATTAGGTAATAGCACTGTATTCATTTTAATTCCCAATTTGAGAATTATGCTGTGATAATGTAAGTAGATGTCTTGTTTTTTAGGAAATACACAATAAAATAATAAGGATAAAGGGATATGATGGCTGCAACTTACTCTCAAATAATGATAATAAAAATGCATACATGTAGAGAGAGAAAATAAAAATAAAACAAATGTGGAAAAATGTTAACAGTGAATCTCTGTGAAGTCTTTCTAGGAGGTCTTTGTATTCTTGCAACTTTTCTATAAGTTCGAAATTATTTCCAAATAAAAAGTGGAAAAATAAAATATAGGGACAAGGCATTCTGTCTCCCCTCCTCACCCACTGCACCCCTCCTCCCACCATTGTGCTCACTATCATTCAACAAACTATAACAAATAACAAATGAAAAGGACATGAGTATAGTTATGGAAAGGAAAAAGGAAAAAAAAAGTCATTTTTGGCAGTGGATGTAATGACCTCTGCAAGGCCCGCAGCGGTCTTCTTAGGCTTTGCTGACTCACAAGACGACCCAGGCCTCCTCGGCGCAGCTAGAAGGCTACAGGGCATGACCTGCAGCAATCACAGAGCAGCCTCAGGTGTTCTTTGCAGCGAGGTCCTTGCTGCACTTCATTCAGTAGGTGCAAGGAGTCGAGATCCACACTGGGGCCTTTACGAGAGCTGCTTTGATGTAAAGCCCCATGCCTCACAGAGACGATCTCACAGTTCCACAGGCGTAGTTTCCAGGGTCTCTGCACGGGTCGTGCCCAGTTACAAGAGTTTCACACGCAGGAAGCTCAAAACAATCGTTTCCCCATCGGGTAGTTAGAGGTTCGCCAGTCCAGGTGCAATTTACTAATGATCATTTTTACTGTAAGCAATGTTGCCTAGCTAAATAGTTGACACATACTTTCAGGGAGATAACCTAAGGTTAGATTCTCATGAGGAAGTGTTCGTTAACCCTTTGCCCATAGTCCACCTCCACGACTCTGGCTGACATTTTCAACATAGAAAAGGACAAGCTAGCACATTTTGTGATCACGAGGATTTGTATTAACCAGTGGGGTAAGGATGTCCCCTCCATGTTCTGTGCAGCTGGAATAGTCTTTGGCCATCTGTCTTTATAATGCCTAAAATACCCCCTTTATTCTGGGAATTCTAGGCATTTTATATCAAATGATATTACACCATAGTTTTCAGCAAACCAAATATACTACAATGAAATTTATTTAACCTTTTTAGAAAAAGTGTAGTTTTTCCCTATACACTAAGCGCAAATTAAGAGTTTTATCCAGTCTAATAGTAGAGCTTAGGCCTTTACAATAACCAATGATTGCTTTAAAAATCTGCGTCGCTTTTGAAAATGTTTGCATTCCCATAAATTTTCACTCGATGGCAGCAGAGGACACTGCTCAGGCTCCAGTGCAGCCTTAAATTGACTCAAGCATTCTGGGTCCAAAGCTGTTGTCAGACTCCAGGATGCTGTTTAGGTGGCCTGGGGTTACCCTTTGCCACACATGGAGAGCTTTCTTTAACCTTGTATTGGTGACCCCAAACCATATTAAACTGCTGTCATTGTAGCTCTGCCTGGAGCTGCTGGCCACCACACAGCCCTTTGTCTGCTTGGGTGCTCTCAAACCTCTCTCCATGTAGATTCAAGTTTGAGTGGAATTGCAGTCAACTTGGCAGTTCCGCCTGCTTTATCAGGTGGCGGCCCATCACAAGCATGGGGTCTTCAGGTTCATTCTTTTGTCTTCGCAGTCCCCCTCCAACCCTCCCAGTGAGACATTAACCTATCCCGGTAGCTCAGCTGCAGTGGGTTTCGGCCCAGGTCCCCTTCATAAACAGTGAGCAGTGTCTCCTCTTGGTATGAATCTGGTTTGACTCCAGCCCGCTTCTGTCCTAATCTCTTGTCATATGCCGCAGAGTTTTCAACTTCAGAGAACAGGCAGATGGACTCTCCCTCTCAGACATTTAATGCCTTGTCAGCTTTCCTTCCCCACCCCTCTATCTCACAGTCCATTGGTCAAACTGCATCGAGGGTCCGAAAGTCTAGCCCACTGCTCCACCACTCTGCAATGCCCAGGGGGGTGGGTCTTCTTAGACTCAACTAATTCAGATTCACAAGACCACTGCGGGCCACATACCATCCTGGCCTATTCAAGGCCATAGGGCAGGAACCACACATGCTAGCAAGGCAGTGTAGATGTTCCTAGCAGTGGGAATCTTTACTGCAGTCCACTCAGCAGACGGCTCAGGTGCAGGAAGACAAGAGCTACACCAGGCAGTCACTCTGATTTAAAAACCTCATGCCCCTGACCCCCGCGAAAATATCTTTGGTGACAACTCCATAGGCATGGTTTCCAGGGTCCCCACAAGGGACTTGTGGGTTAGAAAAGGAACCTAAGGCCATGGTGACTCCCAGTCCAGACAAAAGTTACAAACCAGGAGTCATTTTTATTATAAGCAAAGTTGCCTAGTCACATAGTCTACAGATACCATCTATCTATTTTCAGGAAAACATAGTTAGGAAACTAATCAGAAGTCAGATTCTCATATAAAGGAGAAAAGATTTTAATACATTACTTATAACCTAGAAATTAAAAAAATCGAATGGAAAACTTCTAAAATGAATGAAGGAGTTCAGCAAGGTGGCCAGATGGGGGAAAAAGAGCCTTTTTATATACCAGCAATGATTAGAGAAGTAATGGGACAAATATTTCTCCTATAATAGGAACAGAAACCATAATGACTTAATATACATCATATACATAATATACCAAAACATGTTCTAGCCCTACATAAAGAGTAATTTAAATCTTGATTGAAAATTCCTGAATAAACGAACCATGTTGATTGGATGGAAAGAGTCAATACTGGAGAGATGTAAGTGCTCTTCAAATAAACTACAAATATCGCATAATCCCAATAAAAATCCCAGTAGAATTTTTCTAAGGAATTTGAAAAACTGATCCTAAAGTTTAGCTTGGAAACATACAGGTGCGAGAAAATTTTGGAAGAAAAGACTTGAACTTATTTTGTAGATATCAAACCTACTAGAAAGTTATAGTGATCAAAAGTGCAGCTTTGGCTCAGAAATATGTGTACGTATCAGCAGAGCTGAATAATTATGTTCAGAAAAAACACTTCAGTTTTCTTTTATGTTGACATAACATCTATACATAAAACACATAAATCTTAGGTGCAGAGCAGTGAATTTTTACATGTGTATACATCTGCTTAGCCACCACACAGATCAAGGTATAGATCATTTCTGGTACCCCAATAGGTTTGCTTGTGCTCTCTCCCAGTCATTATCACTCCCCCCATCAAAAGTAACCATGGGTTGGTTTTGCCTGTTTATGAAATTTATACAAATAGAATCATACAGATGTAACCTTTTGTGGTTGGCTTATTTTGATCAACACTGTATTTGTGATATTCATCAAAGTGCGAGCACGTAGCACTAGTTTTTCTTTTTCCTTGTTGTAGTATTCCATTCCATACAATAGTATTCTATTATATGAATATAACATAATATAGTTATCCATTCTAATGCTGATGGACATTGGAGTTGTTTCCAGTTTTTGATCATTATGAATAAAACTGCTATGAACATTCTCATTCGTGTCTTTTGGTGGACATAAGCACTCATTTACATTGGGTATATACCCAGAAATGGCACTGCTAGGTCGTAGGATGAACATGTAAGTATAGCTGTAGCAAATACTGCCAGTTTTCCAAAGTGGTTGCACCACAGTGGGGGTTGAGAGTCTTGGTTTGTAGTGGTATTTCAATTGTGGTTTTACTTTGCATGTCCTTGATGACTAATGATACTGAATGACTTCTCAGCCCTTTGGCTATCCTCCTTTGTAAAGGTCAATGCAAGCCTTCTGTCCCTCCTGTCCTCTAAAAAATTGATTCAGATGTTTTCTTATCAATTTATAGGAGTCCTTTGTCAGATACATTTCACAAATATCTTCTCCTGGCCTGTCATTTACCTTTTACTTTCTTAACGGTGTCTTGATGAATACAAGTTCTACTAATTTATGTATAAGTTAATCCTATTTAATTTATAAATTAAATTGAATTAATTTGTTAACCTTTTATAGCTACTGTTATTTGTGTCTCATTTAAGAAATCTTTGCCTGCCCTTACAATTAACATTGTCTTATGTTTTCTTTGATAGTATTATTGTCTCATTTTCCACATTCAGGTCCATGAAGGTTCTGAAATTAATTTTTGTGTATTGTGTGAGACAGGGGTCAAGGTTCATGCTTTCTCGTATGACTATCCAATTGACCCAGCCTCATTTATTGGAAAGACCATCCATTCCCCCACTGAATTGTACTGGAGGTTCTAGCTAGTACAATTAAGCTAAGAAAAAGAAATAAAAGGTCCAGATCGAAAAGGAAGAAGATAATGGTCTTTATTCACTGATGACATGATTGTCTACGAATAAAATCCTATAGATTGTATAAAAAGCTACTCAAACTAATGAGCGGGTTTAGCAAGTTTTCAGGATATAAGATCAATATACACAAATCAATTTTACTTCTATATATTAGCAATAAACCATTAAAAATTTATAGGTAATACTATTTGCAATAGCATAAAAAGTATGAAATAATTAGAGTTAAATCTGACAAAAGATGTGCAAGGCCTGTACACTGAAAACTACAAAACACTTCTGAGAGAAATTACATAATACGTAAGTAAATGCAGATACATACCATTTTCACAGATCACAAGACTCAATATTTTTAAGGTGTCAATTTTCCCTAGGTTTATCTATAGATTCATTGCAATCTCAATCAAAATCTGTGCAATTTTTTTTGTTAAAACTGCCAAACTGATTCTAAAATTCATTTTGAAATGCAAAGGGTATAGGATAGCCAAGCCAACTTCGAGAAAAAAGAACAAAATTGAAAGATTTAAATGACCTGATTTCAAGACTTATTATAAAGCTATGGTAATCAAGACCATGTGATATCAATGCTAATACAGATAAATAAATCAATGAACAGAATAGAGATTCCATAAATAAACTCACATTTATATGATCAATTGATTTTCAAAAACGTGGCAAAGGCAATTTGGTAGAGAATAACTAGTCTTTTCAACAAATGGTTGAAACAACTGGGTATCTACATGCAAAGAAATTAACTTCTACCCATATCTCACACTACATATGAAAATTAATACAGCATAGATCGCAGACATAAATTTAAAATTTAGAAGTATAAAACTTCTTGAGAAAAAGTGGACAGAATCTTTGGGGCCTTGGGTTAGGAAAAAATTTCTTAGATATGGAACCAACAGCACAATCTATAAATAAAAATTAATAAATTAAACTTTATCAAAATTTAAAAAGTTTGCTTTTGAAGTATTTTAAAAGTCTGCTTCTGAAACATGCTTTTAAGCCACAGACTGGAAGAAAATATTGAGTCATATAACTGGAAAAACATATCCCGATAATGTAAAGAACTTTCAAAACTGAATAGTAAGAAAATGAAGAACCATGTTGATAGCTTTGTGTGTAAAAAAAAAAACCAGAAACTGGAAACAACCTAAAAGTCCAACAATGTGTGAATGGATAAACAAACTGTGGTATATCCATGTAACGGACTACTACTCAGTGATAAAAAGGAAATGAACTATTGATACACTCAGCAACACTACTGAATCTCAAAATAATTAAGCCCGACTCTCCTCCTCCCAAAAAAGCACACAGTAAACATTCATAATACAATTCTATAAAATGCAAACTAATCTATAGTGACAGAAAGAAGATCTATGGTTATCTGAGGAGTGGTCATGGCAGTCTGTGACTGGGAGGAGGAATTGCAAATGGGCAGAAGGAAACTTTTGGGGGTGGTGGCTACGTTCACTCTTGATTGTGGTGACGGTTTCAGGGGCATATACATACATACATAAAAATCAAATTGTACACTTTAAATATGTACAGGCTTTTTGTAAGTCACCTCAATAAAGCCATTTAAGACAAAAGGTGTGGAGGAACACAGAGGCCACATACGGTGTTTTAAATGGCCCAGGTTTTGCCATGAGACAAAGCTGGACTGACAAGTCACTTAGACTCCTCTGTAGAGATAATACCGCCCTCACAGGGCTTAAGAAACAGCGAAAACTCAGGTAAAGCACATGGCACTTGGCTAGGCACTCAACTTGGGCGCGCCACGCGAGGTGGAAGGGCGGCGGCAGGCAGCCTGCAATCAACTTCAAGCTGGAGCGCATTTTGGGTCTCTGACTTGAAGCAAGTTCCTTCACTTCTTGGTTTCACTGTCTCAGCTGCAGAGGTGATTAAACGACACGATACACCTAACCAGCCAGGCGCCAGGGACACAGGCGAGGAGGCGTCACGACGTTCTCCAAAGGAGCAGGGGGAGGTAGTCTGACCTCGCGGGGGAGACTCCGGCTGGTTGCTGGCACCTGACGCAGGCAGGCGGAGGGGCGGCAGGAGTGACCAGAGTTGGGCGCCGTGACGGCTGGAAAGCTCAGAGGATCGGAACAGGAGGGGCGGCAAACACCCGGTCGACCCACATCAGCACCGACCACCACGGGGGCACCACCTCCCACCCTGCCCCGCACGCACCCTTGGGCGCAGGCGCAGTGAGGTGGGCGGGGGAAGAGCCCCGGCCCCTAGCCACGCCCCTCCCTAAGCCACGCCGCTATCCCCGCCTCCTAGTCGGGGCCGCCCGGGGGAGGCGAAGCGGCCGGGCTGCGAGCTGCTGTGCAGCGGCAGGTGAGTGCAGCGAGGCGGTCGCAGGGGCCTCAGGTTATTTGCACCGGCTTGTTTGCAGGAAGGGAAAGCGGGGCGTTGCTGGTGCTGAGTGGGACGGAGTCCCTCCGCTCACTTAGGACCGATCCCCCAAGTCCTGTCGGGAGTGGGACAACGACGCAGGATGTGCTTCCTGCATCCTTGTGCCGGCATCAGGGGGCACTTGCAGAACCAATGCAGCCCCTGGGTGGTTTGCTTCTTCCGGGTGGAGAGTTTTCCATTTAAATACAGTTGTTGCTTCCCGAGCTTGTGAAAGATTACCTATTTTAAAGTTAAAACAAAGTCCCCAGTCCCATCTAGAAATGACTTCTTAGGGGCACCTCCATTAGATTGCCACAGTAAAGGTATGTTCTTGTATTTTTTCTTGAAGGAAAACAAAATAAAATACATTCTTATCAAAGTATTGCTCTACTACTCAGTTTCATTTCTGAAGACCCCTGTAAAATGTAATATATGAATGCCAATATAGTGTGTGAGCACATGAGGGAACAGGCACAGAGAAGCAAAGTCGCTTCCCAAAGATTTCACACGTATTATGGGCAGAGTCAAGGTCGGAAACTCAACATTCCGGCTTCAGAACTCTGCGCTTCTTGCCTGTTCAATATTGCCTCCAGGCTATGTTCTTGTCAAACTGTGGTTAGACATTTATTTACTTCAATTGCTTTATTTTTCATAAAGAATAAAATGGCTGGATCCTGGATACTAATTTGCCTCACTAATAGATGAGGCAAAAGTCACCCAGGGTCACCTGATGTGTTCCATTCATACCTGAATTTAAAAGACGTATGTTAGGAAATTATTTTACTTGCGATCACGTTATGAAAAACTTACTTACTATTGAAAACACTCGTCTATTTCATTTTTGTCTTATGGTAGTCAAATCTGTGTGTGAGAATACTTGCAGTTTTATAGTAGCTTTTGTCCATTCCTTAGAGTTACAGTGGCTCCCTTAAAGAGGAGACCCGTCTTCACTGCGAGCTGGCCCACGGTCCTCTCCAGGGCTGCACGGTGGCTGCCAGCCAGCTAAGTAGACTCACAAGTGGCCGTGACTGTCAGACTCTCTTGATGCTCGGCAGGCTGCTGAGTTTTATTTCCCCACCATAGCAATATCGAACACTATAGGAACAAGAATAAAAGCTCTCCATAGATGACACACCAAAACACAAACTTTGCTTACAAAATAGTACTACAGCTTTTCCTCTGTGTAGGCAAAGCCTTTTAGGTGGACTTGAGAGGTTCTGTCTGTGTTTCATTTCAGTGGGGTGTGTTTCACATGTTGTCAGGAACAGATGCACAGTTTTATGGATGAGTTGTCTCTTTCCCTCCTGTCTAGCGGTTTTATGGTTTGATAGTTGCCCTCACGTGTTGTCCTCCGCCTCCAGCCCAGAACCAGATCTTATGATATTTTGATGCTCTGTTCTGTGATCATATTTGGGAATCTCAGACCCAGTTTAGTTCGGATTCTGTGTTCTTCGCCTCCCCAAGCCCACGGCTTCCTGTGAGTTCAGGGCACCTAGCCCCAGTTGGCAGCTGTCTTTTTCAGCTTCTTTTTAAGAAGAAGGGCCTCGAGCCTCAAGTTTGGCTTGAGACTATTGTCTTGCAGAGAGCAAGACTCCTTTACCCCATAGGAATTGAGTTATGGCTGCCAGTGCTGGGCTCAATGCCCAGGTCCCAGTAGGCGTGGGGCTGCCCTCCTGCCACCACTGCGTACATGTGTACCTTGTGCACTGAGACCATTGTTTAATTCTTGAGCCCAACTGGGGCTTATTGGCTTTTCTCTGTTTATATTTTATCATTCACTGTCAGCTCCCAGAGGACAGGAACTGTTAGTTTTGTTCACCAGTGTAACTCTAGCATGCAGAGTGGAACCTGACACATAGTAGATATCCAGTAAATATTCATTTGATAAATAAATATTCCTTGCAGTTTTGTAGGACAGGAATTCAGACAGAAGACAGTGAGGAAGATTCATTTATGCTCCGTGATGTCTGAGACCTCAGCTGGGGCAGGCTGGGCATCTCTCTATCGTGTGGTCTCAGGACCTCCCTACGTGCGTCTCCAGCACGGCGGCCTTAGGACAGTTGGAATTTTTACATGGCGGCTGAGGGCTCCAAGAGCAACTGTTTCAAGACACAAGAAATGGAAGCTGCTTGTCTCTTAAGGGCTGGGCCTGGAAGCTGGCACAGCATCACGCTTGAAGTATTCTGTTGGTCAAAGCAGTTATAGAACCTGCCCAAATTTAAAGGGAGGCGACACAGACCCCACCTCTAATAGGAGGAGTGTCAATTTATGGCCATCTTTAATCTGCCACCTTGAATATTAGAAAAACATCTGTGTTAGAAGGCATCTCAGAGGTAATATCTTCTCACCTGCCATGCTCTGGACATTTCTTTTATAAACAGCAGCCCCAACAAAGGCAGTTCAATTTTTGCTGAGACATTTTCAATGACATGAAAGTAAGCCTTTGCTGGGATGTTAGACCAGCCTCTGACGTTAACTTTGAGATAAAGTGAGTCATAAAAATGGAGAGTTGATTTGATCACTGGGAGTCCTCATTTTTAAGCTAATCTTTTTGAAATTTGTAATACAAAACTCCAAGTAAAGCAACGGTTATAGTGCTACCCAGGGAAAGTGGGAATCTCTGGGATGCTGAAATCTGAACCATGCAAGATGTTAATGTGTCGGGCGTAAGTCCTCTAAGTTGCATTTAAAGTGGAGAACACCGGTTGAGAGGCAACGGCCGTAATTAAAGAGGGGTGCTGCAGTCCTGACGTTAGAACAAGGCAGCCAGTCAGCTCGATGGATGCTGTTGAGGCTAAATGGGAAGGACTTTTGTGTCTCATCTGGTGTGGCTGATGAGGGGTGGGGAGAACTGGTGCCTCCAGGGTTTGAGTCTTGGTGGCTGGAGTTGGACTCCTTTCACTGAGGCATTAAAGGAGGAGGATGAGAATTTGTCACTCAACTGAGATGATTATGAAATCTAGGCTATATGCTTGAACGTGACACATAAATGCATAGTTCATCAGACAGAAGATGAGACTGCCAGGCCTCTACTTGGGGACCAGACTACTTCGGACATGAAATCTGTTGGGCATGCTCACAGACTAGACTAGGTAGCTGTTGCCATGTTGTTCTGCCAGGAATTTAGATAGTCTTTCACAGGTAATTTAAATCTATTGAAGAAGATTTTAGTGAGGGAATGACATAATAAATTAGGAATTTTAGGAAGATCACTTTATTGGCAGTGTAAGGAGTCAATTAGGAAAGGGTAAGTCCAGCTATAAGTCTATTTCATTAGTCCAGGGGTGTGAACTAAGCCCGGGTCATTAGTAATGGAAATGAGGTGACAGATTTGAGAGTTCTCTAGGAGAAGGATTCCAAAGTGTTTGGTGATAGAGGGAGAGACAGTGGCAAGAAGAGGGAGAGAGAAGTCTAGGATGAATTGGGCTTGAAGAATACTAAATAGGTGGTGATGTGTTAACTAAGATAAATGGTAAGAGGAAGAGGTTTGGAAGGAAAAATGATGAGTTTTATTCCTTATCCTAATCAGAGTATAATTTGCATATAGTGAAATGCATGGATCTTAAGTGTACAATTCAATCAATTTTGGCAAATGCATATACCCTTGTAACTCACAGTCTTATCAAAATATAGAGCATGTCCATCAGCCCCAGAGAGTTCCCCTGTACCCCTTCCCAGTCAGTTCCTCCTCCAAAAGCAACCATTACTCTGATTCCTATCCCTATAGATTACTTTTGTCTGCTAGAATTTCTGAATGGAAGTATGTACTAATGGCAGCGTGTACTAGTCTGTGTCGGGCTTTCCTCATTCAGCGTAATACTGCTGAGATTAATCTATATTGTTGTGTGTATTAATAATTCAATCCATTTCATTGCAAAGTAGTTTTCTGTTATATGACCATACCACAGTTTATCTCTTCTATTGATGGACGCCTGAGCTGTTTTCAATTTTGGTACTATTGTGAATGAAACTCCTACAAGCATTCTTGTACAAGGCTTTGTGGACGTAAATTTTTGTTGCTCTTGGATGTATACCTAGGAGTGGAATTGCTGGGTTTCAGTTAAGAAACTGCCTAACAGTTTTTTAAAGTGATTGTACCATTTTACACACCAAAATATGAGAGTTCCAGTTGTTTCCCATCTTCACCAACACTTGGTGTTGTCAGTCTTTTTCATTTTAACCATCCTAATGGGTGTGTGGAAGTATCTCATGGGGTTAATTTGCATTTTGCTGATGACTTATGATGTTGAGAACTTTTTCATGTGTTCACTGGCCATTTCTTCTTTGTTCACTGTCTACTCAAGTTTTTTGTCCTTTTAAAAAAGTTGGATTGTCTGTTTATTATTGAGTTGTAGAAGTTCTTTACATATTCTTGACACAATTCTTTTGTCAGATACATGTGTTGAGAATATTTTCCCCAATCTGTAGCTTGCTTATTCATTTTCTTGATGAGTAAGTGTTGAATCCTGGATCCTAGGAAAGAGCTTGCAAATGGATCAACTCTCCCTTATTCAACTTATCTTCCAGTCCTCTTGATCAAGCACCCTAGACTCCAGTCTCACACATGCTCTCCTGACTTATGCTGGTCCATGCTGGGTAGGTTTTGTAGCTCCTTGGGGCACAGTCCCTTTGCTCCCTTGTGAGCCTCAAAGTGTCAGCAGCTGGCTTATGTTGTGACTTAATCCTAATTTTGAGATTAAATCACAGTTGTAGGGATTAAAGTCCTGGTGGCCAGGAAGGGCAGATCCTGAATATCCACACCCCACTGAGATGGAGGTGGGTGGGTGAACATTGTCTTGTGGGGAAGCAGCCTCTGCATCATCTCCAAGCAAGTGGGAGACAGGAGGTTAGTGCATAATGGAAAGGAGTGGGCTGCCTCTGGAGGCTCAGAGGGTTCAGGGGAATCTGGGGATTCAGGATCTTCAGGGACATCAATCTAGATAACTCCATCCATATTTTCCCAACCGGGCCCTGACCTTGGTACAGCAGACCTACCTTTGTTGGGAATTTATCCATCTTTGGAGTTTGGCTGTTCTGACCATTAAGTCTTGGGCCTGGTCCCCAGTTTCTATGCCTTCCCACAGAGGAGATGAGAGCCTGTTTGTATACTGCCAAGGTGGCTATGGTGGTTTTAAGATATGTCCACAAATTCTTTGATATTATTCCCTTCAAAGGGTGGAGCCTAATTCCCCTCTCCTTGAGTGTGGGCAAAACTTGACTACTCACTCCTAACAAATAGAAGAAAGTGAAAGTGATGTTGTACGCTTCAGAAACTGGGTCAGAAAAGGCACTGAGGTGTCTTCCTTGCTTTCTCTTGGATTTCTTGCTCAGGAGGAAGTCAGCTGACATGTCATGAGGAAACTCAGGCAACAGATGGAGAAATCCTTGAGGTGAAGAACCGAGGCCTCGTGCCAACATCCACATGAGTGATTTTAGAAGCAGATCCTTCAGCCTCAATCAAGTCTTCAGATGACTGTAGCCTCAGCTGATATCTTTTATTGTTGTTGTTGTGTGTGTTGATTGTGGAGTGTTGGTTAGAAGTAAGCTCGTTTTACTAATAGAGGCAATTCTCACTTTAAAGAACATTTTTTTGATGCACAGATAAAAGGAGGGCATGTTGGGAGAATAAAAAAATAGTATATTAAAGATGGACTTTGAAATACTGGACACCAGAGATGTTCTAGAATGATAAACTCAAAGATGATGGTACATTGTACAATAAAACAGGGGTCAGCAAACCATGGCCTTTGTGTTGACAACCTGTTTTTTTTTTTTTAAATAAACTCCAGATGTTACAATATTATTACGGTGGTAGAGTTTTTATTTTATAACTTTTTTGAGATATATGTCACATACCATACGATTCACCCACTTAGAGTACACAGTGCAGTAGTTTTTAGTATATTTACAGTTTTACAACCATCACTACAGTCTAATTTTAGAACATTTTCAACACCGCAAAATGAAACCCCGAGCACATTAGCATCTCTCCCCATTCCTGCTCCATCACTTGACCTGGCCCCAAGCAACCACTGTTCCGTCTCTAAGGATTTACTATTCTAGACCTCTGCTCATTGAGTTCTGCAGATCTTCCAAGTGTTGACACGTTTCATTATACGAAAACAAAACAAAACAAAATACCATACAGTGCTTAACACTACCCCCGACCTATCAGAAAAGTCTTACATAGTCAAAAGCTGTCAAGCTCTTTGTATCAAGTGTAAGTTTTCCATAATTTTGACTGAGAGGTTGAATTTTGTCATTGTCAACAAATACCGTCAGTTGTTTTCCTTGAATTGATAGGCTCTTGGAGGTAATTTTTGAGAAAATGTGTGCCAAATACCCAAAACTGCATAACCTCAGTTTGTCAGTCATTCTTTTAAGTAAAAATGTCGTTCTATCAAGAGTGGCTAGGTCAGCTCAGATTGTCACACAAATGCTTCTCCTCAAGACAGCCATTGTCCTTCAGTGTGTAACAGAAGTGCTTCCCGCCTACTTCCCATTTCATCACATACTATGTATTATATCAAAATATTAAAAAGAGGTATATTCAAGGTCAAGATTTAATAAAGTTAATAACATATGGGGCGGCCCCGTGGCATAGCAGTTAAGTGCGCGTGCTCCACTGCAGGCGGCCTGGGTTCGGATCCTGGGCGCGCACTGAGGCACCACTTCTCCAGCCATGCTGAGGCCATGTCCCACATACAGCAACTAGAAGGATGTGCAACTATGACATACAACTATCTACTGGGGCTTTGGGGGAAAAATAAATAAATAAATAAAATTAAAAGAAATAATATTTACTGCTCCATCAAGAACGTTCTTTAGGGGCCGGCCCCAGCCTCAAGCAGTTAAGTGCGTGCGCTCCGCTGTGGCGGCTCGGGGTTCGCCAGTTTGGATCCTGGCATGCATCGATGCACTGCTTGTCGAGCCATGCTGTGGCAACATCCCATATAAAGTAGAGGAAGATGGTCACGGATGTTAGCCCAGGGCTGATCTTCCTCACACAAAAAAAAATAATGTTCTTTAGTAAAACTGGCTTTTTTTTTTTTTTCCAGCGTGAGGTCATGCCTGTGAAGACTATGATGACTCTAATATAGTTTGGTGCCACCACCTTGATTTGTGCTGAGGCGTCATCTCTCTTCAGTCATATCTGCTCCCCTCCACCTGGGGGCAGATGACCTCTGTCCCAGCTTCCAGTGGGACAGATAAGTTTTGCCTGTTTCTGAACTTCATATAAATGGAATCATAGAGCATATACTTTTTCGTGCCCGGCTTCTTTCACACAGCATTATGTTTGTGAGATTCATACGTGTGTATGGCTACAGTTTATTCTCATTGCTATTTATATTTTCCTTGTAGAAATACTTGTCCTTTCTGTTGTAGATAGATATTTGGGTTATGCCCATGTTTTTGTTTTTGACTCGTGTGAGTAGTGCTTCTCTAAGTACTGTACCTGTCTTTGATGAACATATGTGCATGTTTCTCTTGGTATTTACCTAGGAGTAGAATTGCTAGGTTGTAAAGTATGTGTATTTCAGCTTAGCAACTGCTGCTGGTTGGTTTTCTATGATGTTATGTTTTTGAAATCATGAAATTAGATTGGACAAACAACTGTGATTTATATATAACAAAATAAAAGATGGGAAAATGTGTACTAGATTGGAGAGGCAGTTTGGGGCCACACTCTTCGGAGCCTGAATGTCATGTGAAGGCAGAGTGGGCCGGGTGGTACAGTGAAGATGGGGCTAGGTTGAATCCACTCTTTACATTCTGTGTTACCTTGGCCAAGTTACTTAACCTTCTTCAACATTAGTTTCCTCATCAGTAAAACGGGGATAGTACCCACCTAAAAGTGTTGTTTAGAAGATGAAATAAATAATGTATGAAAACTGCTTAGAAGAGGGCCTGGTACCTAAGACATCCCCCAAAGTATTAGTTTCTTTCCTCCCAAAGGATTTTATTTGGAAATATTAGGAGATATTGATAATATTTGAGGAGGAAGATACATCATTAACTGTTATATCCTTTAAAGTGTTTAATAAACTAAAGGTAAGTCTGAGACTGAAGTGTTGGAGTTGCAATCCCCTAATTTTCTGCTGGTGGGTATATTTTATGCCTGGCACAGAATGGGAGTGAGTGCATTTTGAGCTTCATTCTCAAGATATTGTTCTACGGAATGCACAGACCTGCCCATAGATCTACAGGGCTTTGAAGAGTAGAAATAACTTATTGTCATCACATAGCAAAAGCATTTCGGCATTCTTCTTTCTGTAACATCTGCCCCAGAGGATGAAGCCCTAAAAGAGAGGCCAAGGATGCAAATAACTGGTCTTTGTCTCAGCTGTAAAGAGATGACCATTGTTGTCATAGCCAAAGAAAGGCAAGGCCAAAGGAGCTGAAGTCCCAAAGTCTTAGGACCTAATAGCATGAGCAGTGACGTCAGATATAAGGAGAAGGTAAGGAACAGCATCAGATGAACCTGACTAGAACAAAGGGAGGTGGCCTGGAGATGCTGGTGTTTTGTCTGGATGTAGGGGAGGAGGGAGCAGAGTGGAGGGCACCTCCTGCTTTCCCAGTGGACACAGGCTGAGTAAAGACTTGTCTTCTTCAGTCTCATCATAAATGTGTCAGCCTGTGATTTAGTTATCTGTGGTCTCTTCCAATTAAACAAGATACGTGCAGCCATGACCATCCTGGAGATGCTCATCCAGAAACTGTTGTTGGAGGATAACTGTTCACAAAGCTTATGTAAAAAAAAAAAATGAGAGCTCCCTATAGGGAGGCTGAGTGGATTAGTGACAGCTTCCTCTCATCCTTCAGTCTCACACCATGCCAGAATAATCTTCCTAAAGTACCACATTGATCATGGGAAGCTCTACATCAAATGCTTAAGTGGCTCTCATTGCCTATAAAATCAGTCAGACTTCTCACCCTGGCATTCATGGTCCTCGCTGAGCTGACCTCATTCTGTTGTGAGCCTTCTTTCTGATGACTCAGTAAACCATACTTTCTTCTTTAGCAAAACTAGTTTACTTGAGCTTTTATGACTTTTTAATTCTTTGTGCTTTTATAAATCCTACTCCTTCTTCAGGGGCCAATTCAAATTTATTTTCTGTCTTCCCTGAAGTTTTTTCTTTCCAGTCCAGCTTCCAGTATTTTCCTTCCTGTGAATTTCTGTAGCAAATAATTTGTTCATATTTAATTTGGCAACTAATCTTGTGCCATCTTGTGATGATATTTTATGGTGGACTGTTGTTTACACCTTTTTCTCTTTGCTTACATTTTCATTGTTTTATTTTTTTCTCCAACCAATTCATGAGCTCCTTAAGCCAGAGTCCCTGTTATCAAGTTACTTTTTAAAAGAATGAGGTTACTTTTTATGTCTCACTATATCAAGCTAGTGATTTACAAGTAATAGGCCCTTAATGAGAGTTTCTGTGTGTGTGTGTGTGTGATTATATGTGTCTTTTGACAGTAAAAATGAAGATAAATAAAACTATATGCCAGGAAACATCAAGGATATCTTACAAAACCAAAGATTTTCATAAGAAAAACAGAACTGAATTTTCCTGGAGCCAGACATGATGAGATGTTGCAGAGAACTGAGGATGCCACGTCTACTGTGCAGAGACTGGATTGTTGGAGGCAAGTGTGGAAGCAGAGAGATGAGTGAAGAGGCTGTTTCACTCATCCAGAGGAGAGAGAATTGTAGCATATGCCACTGTGTTAGCAGCGGAACTGCAGAGAAGTTGATAGACTTGATGTGTAATTTTTGACAATACAATTGATAGAACTTGTTGATAGATTAAATGTTTGGGGAGAGGTAAAATCAAGGAGATGAGAGAAAAATCAGGGATGACTTTTGGAGGTGGTCAACGTTGTAGAAAGAAAAGTAGGAAAGTGTCGGGTCATGAAAGTTGAATATAGCCGGGAAATCAGCTAAGATGAAGAGAAGAGCATCTATTAGATTTAACAACGTGGAGCCCAGTGGCGATCTTAGCAGAACATTTTGGGTGTGTTGTAGGAACAGAATACACATCACTGTGTGTTGAATAGTGAATGAAGACTGGGAGGGGAAGAAGTGGAGACATGGTGATGAGAGTCTTTGGAGAAGCTTGTCAGTGAAGGAGAGCAGAGAGAGAGCCATCACTGACGAGGCCAGAAGGTCAAGGAAGCAGGAGATGAGACAGGCTTACTAAGCAAGTCGGTATTATGTGTCAAGGACCCCTTGTGGGCAGTGTCAGCAGAAACATGTGGACTGATGATGAGTAATGATGGTTTCTCCACCTTTGTCCTCCATGCAGATACATACCATGGCTCCACAGAAGACCCCAGTTGAAGACATGGTCCCAGGCCAGGGTGGACTCAGCCTCTGAATTGAAGGAGATTATTTCTGACACCTAGAGAATGGGGGATCCTAATAGACTTTAAGGTCCCAAAGAAAAAAGACAATGGCATGGTTTGCCACCTGAGCGTGTGCACTGAAATTTGAAACCATTATACTTCTGTGGTGTTCCCAGTGGTATTCTTCTGTTATTTCTGCTATCTGGACTCCTCCCCAACTTACATCGCCCCTTCTCCACTTTCTGTCATTCAAGAGTCAGCTCAGTGGCCCCAACTTCTGGGGTGAGAGTACCCCTCCATGCTCTGATGGCACCTGGGTGCCCACTTCCATCTGACTTACTGTGTTGGGTTGGGATGGCACCCACCTGTCTCCCGGTGTGCATTCTCTTCCTCTCTATGCCCCATCACGAGCCTGAAACCTGGAAGCAGAGCAGGTGAAACACAGTTGACATCTGGCAGTTAGGAAGGAGCCCAAACACCCGAGTCATATTTGAGCTTCACCATTTCTTGACTGTGTGACCTCAAGCACATTATTTAACTTCTCTGTGTTTTGTTCTTTATCTGTAAAATGGGGGATACTAAAAGCACTTACCTCATAACACTGTTGTGAGGATTAAATGAAATAATACCTATAAAACAGTAACAGTACCAGGCATATAGTAAGCGCTCAATAAATGTTGCTATCATTATTAAGACATGGTAGATATTGATACATTTTTTATTGAAAGAATAAGTGAGTAAAGGGAAGAATAAAATCCTATGTAAAAGGAACCAGAACATGTGTCAGCCTGTTTTTCAATGCCTCTTCTGCCAGACCGACTTGAGTACATCTCTGGTGAATTGCATAAGTTCTCTGAGCCAATTTTCAGGCCATGTACAAGGAGGAGTGAGGACAGACAAGCAGTGGTTTCCTGGGGGTGCCTGGAACCTGACAGAGCCGTCTGACCAGTCTGATCAATGAGGATCAAAGGAAGGCTGCCTCTCCATGAGAAGGACAGTATTACTCATGACCCCTCCCTGCTCTCTCACTCCTGGTACCTCCCAAATTAAGTATCTATGTACAAGACCTTGTCTCCAGCTCTTCCTTTATTGATAAAGCTGACACAGAGATTGATAAAGGAGGAATATCTAAATATGATTGTGTTAATCGGCGTTCTCCAGAGAAACAGAACCACTAGGAGACATAGGAGTGCCATGACCTTCCTTCTGCAAGCTGGAGACTCAGGAAGGCTGGAGGTGTAGTTCCAGTCTGAGTCCACAGGCCTGAGGATCAGGAACAACAGTGGTATAAGTTCCAGTTCAAGGGCGGGAGAAGACTGATGTTCCAGCTCAAACCTTCAGGCAGAGAGAGAGACAGAGAGAGAGAGACAGATAATTCAACGTTCCTCGGCATTTTTGTTCTATTCAGGCCCTCAGTAGGTTGGATGAGGCCCACACACAACAGAGAGGGCAATCTGCTTTACTCAGCCCACCAATTCAACTGCTAATCTCTTCCAGAAACACTTTTACAGACACCCTCAGAAATAACGTTTAGCCAGTGATCTGGGCACCGCATGGCCTGGTCAAGTTGACCTATTTAACAGCCTAACTAATGATCATAATTATTAATATAGTTATGGGATATTTACGTATTTATGAAATGTGTATACCACTTTCAACTGTTCTTTGATAAACAGGACTGTCTTCTGATATGAGTTTATGACCTTTCTGATTTCTTGGTTTTAAATACTGTTCTTTTACAAACTGGCAATGATGATAGATAGTAGTCTCTTAGAAAATCTTGACTTGTCAGAATTAAAAAATCCATAACCCTACTTGGGTCTCTTGTATTTCTAAAACATTTAACTTTGAAGGGATATCCAAAAGACAGAACTCTTGGTTTGAGATTTGGGGGCCAAAGGGTATGGTGATGAACCCTGCAATGGGAAGCAGAGCCACGAGGTGGTGATGCTGGCCCGTCAATTTTGTGGCTCTTGTTCGTGGAGAAACAGGCTAAAACAGCTTCAAAGCTGGTTTTGGCCAATGAAGAGGTAGATTTAGAGTGACAACTTGGATTTTCCGTTTTATTTTCAAGACCTGGTTGGTTTTATATCTTGGCTGTATCCTGGCAAATACTTGCACTTTTGTCCCAAGGTTTGCATGGCAAAGATGGTCCTACAGCAAAATATCAGCTCCCCTAATGTGTGAAAAATGTCTGCTCATGTTAGCCAAGCTCAGTTGTCCCCCACCTATGCTGACATTTTCCTGTGGACATTCTGATTTCTTAGTTACTTTGGGGTAGCTGAAATTCTCTAGTAGGAAAGAATGAACTTAATTAGTCTTATGTATTTTAATTTTTCATTATACAAATAATATATGAAGCAGTACCTTTGTAAAACATTAATCAATTAAAAGTTATATATGGATCAAGCTAAAGGCTCCTTTAACCACAGCCCCCCATATATCTGTTGCTGTAGAAAAAATATTCTTTTCTTTTTGTTTTGTGTGTTTAAAGAAAATGGTATAATATGCACCTCATTCTGCAGCCTCCTCTTTTCACCCAAAACTATATGGGAGATACTTCTGTAACAATTTGCTTGGATCTACTCCATTCTTTGTCACTCTGACACGTTACTATGAATAAACTACATCTTGTTGAACCATTCTTCTTTTTGTGCACGTTTGGGTTGTCCCCATTTTTTGCTATTACAATATTATGAAGAATATTCTTCATAATATTCATAATATTTTCTTCATAATAATTTCTTTTTGCATCTGTGTGAAGGTATCTCCTGGGCAGATACTAATAAACAGAACTGCTGAGTCATAGAAAATGCTCATTTGAAAAACTCAACAGGTATTTTCAATTTGTTCTCCAAAAGTTGTGCTTCAGTACTGTATGAGTGGATTCATTTTTCCATGTAACCAACACCTGAAACAAACTTTGTAAATGTTTGTCAATCTGATATCTAAGGCATGTCTCTTTGTTGATTTATTTTGTATTTCTGTCTTCTCTGGGAAGGTTGAACACGTCTTGGTTACTGGAATTTCATATTTCCTCCACTGAGAATTGTTTGGCTGTTCCTATCCTTTGCCACACTTCCACTGGATGGTTTGTCTCTCATTAGTTTACAGGAGTTCTTCATATAGTCTGCAGAGAAACCCTTGATTACATGTTGGAGTGTTTTCCTCTGTTTTTTTACTTAATTTACGTTGCCTTTGTTCTTACAAAGTTGTATTTTGCTGTAGTTAGTTTTATGAATCTTATCGACTAGAGTTCTGCTTTCTGAGTCTCGTTTAGCAAGACTGTCTATTATCCAAGATATAAAGATGTTCTATAATCTTTTTAAAACAATCTAATACTTTTTTTTTTTTTTTTTTGTTTAAATTGTTTAATTTTATTTCTTACCATTTTGTTGTGTGTGTGTGTGTGAGGAAGATCAACCCTGAGCTAACATCCATGCCAATCCTCTTCTTTTTTTGCTGAGGAAGACTGGCCCTGGGCTAACATCTGTGCCCATCTTCCTCCACTTTATATGGGATGCCACCACAGCATGGCCTGACAAGCGGTGTGTCGGTGCATGCCCGGGATCTGAACCTGGGCCGCCAGCAGCGGAGTATGCGCACTTAACTGCTATGCCACAGGGCCGGCCCCTCTTACCATTTTTTTTTTTTTTTTTTTTTTTTTACATTTTTATTGATATTTTAATGGTTTCTAACATTGTGAGATTTTGGGTTGTACATTTTTGTTTGTTCTTCACCCCATATATGACTCCCTTCACCCCTTGTGCCCACCCCCCACCCCCACTTCCCGGGTAACCACAGTCCAGTTTTCTCTGTCCATGTGTTGGTTTATATTCCACATATGAGTGAGATCATACAGTGTTTGTCTTTCTCTTTCTGGCTTATTTCACTTAACATAATACGCTCCAGGCCCATCCATGTTGTTGCAAATGGGACGATTTTGTCTTTTTTTATGGCTGAGTAGTATTCCATTGTATATATATACCACATTTTCTTAATCCAATCGTCAGTCGAGGGACACTTAGTTTGCTTCCACTTCTTGGCTATGGTGAATAATGCTGCAATGAACATAGGGGTGCATAAGCCTCTTTGGATTGTTGATTTCAGGTGCGTTGGATAGATTCCCAGTAGTGGGATGGCTGGATCATAGGGCATCTCTACTTTTAATTCTTTGAGGAATCTCCATACCGTTTTCCATAGAGGCTGCACCAATTTGCATTCCCACCAGCTGTGTATGAGGGTTCCTGTTTCTCCACATCCTCTCCAACATTTGTTGTTTTTTGTCTTGGTGATTATAGCCATTCTAACGGGCGTGAGGTGGTATCTTAGTGTTGTTTTGATTTGCATTTCCCTGATGATTAGTGATGTTGAGCATCTTTTCATGTGCCTATTGGCCATCTGTATATCTTCCTTGGAGAAGTGTCTGTTCATTTCCTCTGCCCATTTTTTGATCGGGTTGTTTGTTTTTTTGTTGTTCAATTGTGTGAGTTCTTTATATATTATGGAGATCAACCCCTTGTCAGATGTATGTTTTGCAAATATTCTCTCCCAGCTGGTTGGTTGTTTGTTCATCTTGATTCTGATTTCATTTGTCTTATAAAAGCTCTTTAGTCTGATAAAGTCCCACTTGTTTATTTTTTCTTTAGTTTCCCTAGTCTGGGTAGGCATGTCATCCGAAAAGATTCCTTTAAACCCAATGTCAAATAGTGTGTTGCCTATATTTTCTTCTATGAGTTTTATAGTTTCAGGTCTCACCTTCAGGTCTTTGATCCATTTTGAGTTAATTTTTGTGTATGGCGATAGCACATGGTCCACTTTCATTCTTTTGCATGTGGATGTCCAGTTTTCCCAACACCATTTATTGAAGAGACTTTCCTTTCTCCATTGCATGTCCTTAGCACCTTTGTCGAAAATTAGCTGTCCGTATATGTGTGGTTTTATTTCTGGGCTTTCAATTCTGTTCCATTGATCTGTGTGTCTGTTTTTGTACCAGTACCATGCTGTTTTGATTACTATTGCTTTGTAGTATGTTTTGAAGTCAGGAATTGTGATGCCTCCTGCTTTGTTCTTTTTCTTTAGGATTTCTTTAGCTATTCGGGGTCTTTTGTTGCCCCATATAAATTTTAGTATTCTTTTTTCTATTTCTGTGAAGAATGTCATTGGGATTCTGATTGGGATTGCATTGAATCTGTAGATTGCTTTAGGTAATATAGACATTTTAACTATGTTTATTCTTCCAATCCACGTGCATGGGATATCTTTCCATTTCTTTATGTCATCGTAGATTTCCCTCAATAATGTCTTGTAGTTCTCATTGTATAGGTCCTTCACCTCCTTGGTAAGATTTATTCCTAGGTATTTTATTCTTTTTGATGCAATTGTAAATGGTATTATCTTTTTGAGCTCTCTTTCTGTTAGTTCATTATTAACATATAGAAATGCAACTGATTTTTGTAGATTGATTTTGTACCCTGCAACTTTGCTGTAGTTGTTGATTGTTTCTAACAGTTTTCCAACAGATTCTTTAGGGTTTTCTATATATACAATCATGTCATCTGCAAATAGTGAGAGTTTCACTTCTTCGTTACCTATTTGGATTCCTTTTATTCCTTTTTCTTGCCTAATTGCTCTGGCCAAAACCTCCAGTACTATGTTGAACAGGAGTGGTGAGAGTGGGCAGCCCTGCCTCGTTCCTGTTCTCAGAGGAATGGCTTTCAGTCTTTCCCCGTTGAGTATGATGTTAGCTGTGGGTTTGTCATATATGGCCTTTATTATGTTGAGGTACTTTCCTTATATTCCCATTTTATTGAGAGTTTTTATCATAAATGGATGTTGTATCTTGTCAAATGCCTTCTCTGCGTCTATTGAGACGATCATGTGGTTTTTATTCTTTGTTTTGTTGATGTGATGTATCACGTTGATTGATTTGCGGATGTTGAACCATCCCTGCATCTCTGGTATAAATCCCACTTGATCATGGTGTATGATCTTTTTAATATATTGTTGTATTCGGTTTGCCAATATTTTGTTGAGGATTTTTGCATCAATGTTCATCAGCGATATTGGCCTGTAATTTTCTTTCTTTGTATTGTCTTTGTCTGGTTTTGGTATCAGGGTGATGTTGGCCTCGTAGAATGATTCAGGAAGTGTTCCATCTTCCTCTATTTTTTGGAATAGTTTGAGGAGGATGGGTATTAAATCTTCTTTGAATGTTTGGTAAAATTCACTGGAGAAGCCATCTGGTCCTGGACTTTTATTTTTTGGGAGGTTTTTGATTACTATTTCAATCTCTTTACTTGTGATTGGTCTATTCAGATTCTCCATTTCTTCTTGGTTCAATTTTGGGAGGTTGTATAAGTCTAAGAATTTATCCATTTCTTCTAGATTGTCCAATTTGTTGGCATATAATTTCTCATAGTATTCTCTTATAATCCTCTGTATTTCCATGGTATCCGTTGTAATTTCTCCTCTTTCATTTCTAATTTTATTTACTTGAGCCTTTTCTCTTTTTTTCTTAGTTAGCCTGGCTAAGGGTTTGTCTATTTTGTTTATCTTCTCGAAGAACCAACTCTTTGTTTCATTAATCCTTTCTACTGTTTTTTTGGTCTCAATATCATTTATTTCTGCTCTGATTTTTATTATTTCTCTCCTTCTGCTGGCTTTGGGCTTTGTTTGTTCTTCTTTTTCTAGTTCTGTTAGGTGTAATTCAAGGTTGCCTATTAGGGCTTTTTCTTGTTTGTTAAGGTGGGCTTGTATCGCTATGAGTTTCCCTCTCAGGACCGCTTTTGCTGCGTCCCATATGGTTTGATATGGCATGTTATCATTTTCGTTTGTTTCCAGATAGTTTTTGATTTCTCCTTTAATTTCATCAATGATCCATTGGTTGTTCAGTAGCATGTTGTTTAATCTCCACATTTTTGTCACTTTCCCAGTTTTTTTTTCCTGGTTCATTTCCAGTTTCATAGCCTTATGGTCTGAAAAGATGCTTGTTATGATTTCAATCCTCTTAAATTTATTGAGGCTTGCTTTGTTTCCCAACATATGGTCTATCCTAGAGAATGTTCCATGCGCGCTTGAGAAGAATGTGTAGTCAGCTGTTTTTGGGTGGAGTGTTCTGTATATGTCTACTAGGTCCATCTCGTCCAGTTTTTCATTTAAGTCTAATATTTCTTTATTAACTTTTTGTCTGGATGATCTATCCATTGCTGTAAGTGGGGTGTTAAGATCCCCTACTATTATTGTGTTGTTGTTGATTTCTCCTTTTAGGTTTGTTAATAGTTGTTTTATGTACATTGGTGCTCCTATGTTGGGTGCATATATATTTATAAGTGATATGTCTTCTTGATGGAGTGTCCCTTTTATCATTATATATTTCCCTTCTTTGTCTTTCTTAACCTGTTTTATCTTGAAGTCTACTTTGTCTGATATGAGTATGGCAACACCTGCTTTCTTTTGTTTGCCATTAGCTTGGAGTATTGTCTTCCATCCTTTCACTCTGAGCCTGTGCTTGTCTTTAGTGCTAAGATGTGTTTCCTGAAGGCAGCATATTGTTGGGTCTTGCTTTTTAATCCATCCTGCCACTCTGTATCTTTTGATTGGAGAGTTCAATCCATTTACATTTAGGGTAATTATTGAAATATGAGGGTTGAATGTTGCTGTTTTGTCACTTATTTTCTGGTTCTTTTGCATTTCCTTTGTTTCTTGTCCCATTTGTTTTGGACTGCCAATTCAGTTTGGTTGTTCTGTCTTATGATTCTTCTAGTTTTCTCTTTGTTTATCATATGTGTTTTTAATTTGATTATTTGTTTAGTGGTTACCTTGAGGTTTGGGCAAAAAATCTTCTGTATGAGATAGTCCATTATCTGATAGCCTCCTATTTCCTTATACTAAGTCAATTCAGTCACTTTCCTCTTCCCCTTCTAAGTTGCTCTTGTTATACCTTATTCTATCTTGTGTTGTGGCTGTGTGTTTACAGTGATGAGGTTAAATTTATTTTTGGTGAATTTCTTCCTTTGATCTTTGAGTTTAGTATTTAAGTGGTTGCTAACCTATTCCGGTAAAGATCTACTATTTCTCTGATTTTGTCTGCCTACTTTTCTCCTTACTCCAAGCTTTGTGTTCCCTTTCTCTTCTTGTTTTCAGGCCTGAGGGCCTTCTTGAGTATTTCTTGTAGTGGCGGTCTCGTGGCCATGAACTCCCTTAGCTTTTGTTTATCTGGGAGAGTTACTATTTCTCCATCATATTTGAAGGATATTTTTGCTGGATAGAGTATTCTTGGCTGAAAGTTTTTGTCTTTTAGTATTTTGAATATATCATTCCAGTCTCTTCTAGCCTGAAAAGTTTCTGTTGAGAAATCCGCTGAGAGCCTGATGGGAGTTCCTTTGTACGTTATTTTTTGTTTTTGTCTAGCTGCCCTTAATATTGTTTCTTTGTCGTTGACCCTGGCTAGTCTTACCACTAGGTGTCGTGGTGAAGGCCTTTGTCTGTTAATATATATAGGAGTCCTGTTGGCTTCGCTTACTGGTATTTCCTGCTCCTTCCCCAGATTTGGGAAATTTTCAGCTATTATTTCCTTGAATAGGCTCTCTGTTCCTCTTTCCCTCTCCTCTCCCTCAGGAATACCTATAATTCTTATGTTACATTTTCTAATAGAGTCCGATATTTCTCGGAGTCTTTCTTCATTTCTTTTTAGTCTTAGTTCTCTCTCTTCTTCCATCTGGAGTATATCTGTATTCCTATCCTCTAAAGTACTAATTCTTTCCTCCATATTGTCAGCTCTGTTCTTTAAAGATTCCAGATTCTCCTTTATCTCCTCCATTGTGTTCTTCATCTCCATCAGCCCTGATAGGTTTTTCTTTATGATTTCAATCTCTTTTGTGAAGAAACTCCTAATCTCATTGAATTGTTTGTCTGTGTTGTCTCGTATTTCGTTGAGTGTTTTTATGATAGCTATTTTGAAATCTCTGTCATTTAGTTTATGGATTTCTGTGTCTTCGGGGTTGATTTCTGGTTGCTTGTCATTTTGTTTCTGGTCTGGTGATTTCATATATTTTTGCATTGTGGTTCCTGTGTTGGTTTTGGTTTTCCTCATCCTGGAAGTCTCTGGTTGCACTTTCCACCTGCCGCCACTGTGTGGTGGTGAAGGGCTGTGTAGTCTAAGCCCCCTGCGCTCTGCCCCAGTTTTTCTGCTGCGATCCTCAGTTTTGTTTTGTTTTGTTTTGTTTCTTTTCCCCACTGCGATCCACGGGTCCAGTCCAATTTATTCAGGTCTGCCTCGGACCGCTAGATCTGGTCGAGCTGCAGACTCCGGGTTGTGGGGAGGGGGGAGCTCTCTCTTTTGCCCTCTGGGTCCCTGACGTGGGAGGCTTCTCGTTTGCCCCTCTTTATCCGCTCTCTGGGTTGCTCAGATGTTGATGGTAGCCCTGTGGCTCCTCTGAGCCCTCTGTGCGGGAGTTTCCCACTGGCTGAGAGCGCCCGAAGAGCTGCCGTTTCCCGCCGAGGGCCGCCCCTCCCCCCTCTCTGGGAGCCGCGCGGACCGGATCGCTGATCTGATGGGGAGGGAGCGGAGTTCTCCTTACCTCTCCCCACTTCCTCCGGGGGCCCAGCACGTTCCGCTCTCAGATGTGCGGCAGTGTGGATCCCTCCGCTCCAGCTTTTGACTGTCTGGGATTCCGTTGTTTGTCTGTGGCTGTTACTTTTGTTGTATTTTGTGGGGGAAGAATTCACGGGAAAGCTCACTCCGCCATGATGCTGACGTCACTCTCCAATCTAATACTTTTAATATTCATTACACTTTTATTGTTTATTATATTCAAATTTGGAGTTGATTTTTAAGGAGTGGTATGAGACCAAATAGAATATTTATTAATATTTTGTCAAATGAATATCTGATTGTCCCAAAATAATTTATTGGCTATTACCAGACTTTATTAACATACATAGTGAATAGTTATGTCAAGTGCTGGTAGATCAAGTAAATCACAGACTGACAAATGACTGTAGGATTTAGCAATGTGGTGGTCACTTGTGACCTTGGCAAAAAGAGTTGTAGTGGAGTGGTGGGGGTTCATTGGAATGGGTTCAAGAGAGAATGAGAGAAATCAGAGATGGTGAGTAAACACAGCCATTCCTGAGGTCAATCAGTTGTTCTTTTAAACCAATCAGAAGATGTTTTTGACATTTTTAACAAATGGCTCAAAGCAATGAAACTCTTCATGTAGATTTTAAAGCAGATTAGAAAGCTTTCCATGTTTAAGTTCTGAAGTATGAGTTTCATACACTCATTGTTTTTGACAACAGAACAGAGTCAATCCTCCTTATTCAGTAATTTGATATTCGTGAATTCACCTAGTCACTAAAATTTACAGGTGAATCCAAACCCAACACACACTGTGTTATTCCTAGTAATTCCTGGATGGGTGCAGAGTGGCAGAAAGTTGGAGTTGCCTGAGGCGCACATTCCCGGCTGAGGTAGAACAAGGTGACACTCTTGTTTCAGCTCTCAGGTCAACAAGTGTCCTTTTCCTGCTCTATTAAATGGTACGGGGGCTGGCCCCGTGGCTTAGCGGTTAAGTGCGCACGTTCCGCTGCTGGTGGCCCGGGTTCGGATCCCGCCGCGCACCAATGCACCACTTCTCTGGCCATGCTGAGGCCGCGTCCCACATACAGCAACTAGAAGGATGTGCAGCTATGACATACAACTATCTACTGGGGCTTTGGGGGAAAAAATAAATAAATAAAATTATAAATGGTACGTTTTTCACCTTTTTTGCTTCTTGCTGCTGTTTTTCCTCTTTGTAATGATCCGCATAGTGCTGAAGTGTTGTGTAGTGTTCCTAAGCACAAGAAGCCTGTGATGGGCCGTATGTAGAAAACACTTGTGTTAGATGAGATTCCTTCAGGCATGGGTTATGGATAGTGATATTGGCTGGGAGTTCAAATAATGTGTCTACAGTCTATACTAAATAAGATCTTTTCAAAAGAGACAAACATAAAACAAGGCTATGTGTTGATAGGTTCCCAAATATGTCATGACCAAAGGCTGCAGAAATCTAACCTTGTCCTTCCCCTAGGAGCACTGGTTCAGTCTGGCTCATGCAGTGTTTGCTAAAAATTGATAGAATGTAACTCTTCCAAATAGGGAGGATCAATGGTAACATGATGGAGATATTTTCAAACCTCTCTTTTAAAAATGATGTCTAAAAAGCAGGTACTTTCTCAACTAATGGTTGACTTGTCATCTTTATTTTGAAAGGACAAAGTTTTTAACAACATCTGCTCAAAAACATATCTTTGATAGACACATAAAAAAATCTCAGCAAATTGGGGACAACTGTCTTTTTTCAAAAGAAAATGTGTATAGAATACATATATTAACTTCAAGACAGTAGTTACCTTTGGGGAGGAAAGAGAGAGGAAGAAGAATGGTGCCTTCCACTGTGTATGTAATATTTCTTAAAAAACGACATCAATAAGGTGTGCTCTGTTAAATCTGAGCAAAGAATAAATGGTTTCTATTATCCTATTCTCCTTCTAAGTATATTTAAAATAAATATGTAACTAGAACGGAGATGAAATAACACTAATGTAATATATGTTATTTGCTGGAGTGCTCCCACCATCTGATGGACAGCTCGTGATTGGTTGGTGATGTCACTGACCCCATCCAAAGGTCACGACATGCTGTTTACCAGCTGTGGAGCTAGAGAAGGCTCGGTCACCTGCAGCGGAGCCAGTTACCTCGACCTACAAAGTTAGAGCCACATAGCACCAGATCCTGCTCCAGCTGTGGACTAGTGACAGCTCTGGCACCAGATCTAGAGCTCAGTTGTGGCCAGCTCCAGAATGAGAGCTCCCTCCAGCTCCCACACTTGACCAGCTCCAGAGCAGCAGCCATTTCCATCACTAGCTCCCACACCAAATCTGTCAACAATGCAGAGCTAGAGTCGGTCTCAGCACTGGAGCCAATTCTAGAGGCAGGTCTAGCACCATCGCCTGAGACAGACTCAGCTCCAGCCCCAGATGAGGTCCAGCTCCTGGGCCAGTTGCATAGCCAGAGCTGGTGGGATCTCCAGCATCAGCCACAGCAGTGGCTCCAGCACTACGGCAGCTGCAGCACCACCCTCTTCGTCAGCAACTAAGGCCCAGCCGGCTCCAGCCCCACCCCAGAGCTGTCCTTCACCTTGCCTGTGAGGGCAGGATGTCTTTTCCCTTTTCTATGTTTTATGATTTCTTATGTTTTGTGTGTTCCAATTTAGATTCAATAAAGTTTAGTGTTTTCATCACTTAAAGTTGTACAATTCAGGGCCGGCCATTAACTACATCCTCTATGCTGTGTACAGTCACCGTTATCTAGTTCCAGATCATTGCGTCAAGCCACCAGAACCCCTGTACCCATGAAGCAGCCATGCCCCCATATCCACTCTCCCACCCCCTGACAAGCACTGATCTGCTTCCTGTCTCTGTGCATTTCCCTGTCCCTGGTATGGCTGTCCTGAGCACAGCCAACACTCCTTTGGCCCCTCCCCTCCATGTTGAAGACCCCTGAGGATGCCACTGTGTTCAGTGCCATGAACCTGATGCCTAGGATGACTTTGACCTGAAGAAGTCCACTGTCACCAAGGGGGTGAGGTCAGGCATGGAGCCAGCTCAACCCTGCTTCACATGAAGAAGAGGGACTCGATATTGCCAAGGGCACCTTCTCCTCAGTCCCTAGTGCTGTTCAGCCACAGGCCACCCTCCCCAGGGTCTGGCTAGCTGGAGAGACGAGCACGTACAGACTAGAGTGACAAAAACCAAGTGGCCATCTTTTCTGTCCAACCTGCTGGCCCAGGCTACCCAGGAGCAGTTTCACCCTGAACCTCTCCTGCTGCAGGCCTGATGCCTGCCAGTCAACAGGCTGTCCTGGCCTCCCGTGGACCACTGGCAGCCTTAAGTGCCTTCTGCCCTCTAGGGTCCAAAGGACTAGCTGACCTTTGTCAAGGAGTGCTGCCCACGGGCATGAAGCCCTGCCTGCCACTGAGGCACTGCCCTCTGTGCACCTCCCTCACACCTTCCCAGGTGTGGGTCACTTGCATCTGTGACTTCAGGTGTCCCAGAGTCCCCACTCACCCAGGGGGCGTGACCTCTGCAAATGCAGCACTTCCATCCAGCCTCCAAGCCTCCAGGCCCCAACACAGGCTTCAGGACCAGGGATAGCTCCCACTCCAAGTGCTGGGACACCTCA
The DNA here is from genome assembly GCF_020826845.1 of Diceros bicornis minor. Lineage (NCBI taxonomy): Eukaryota > Metazoa > Chordata > Mammalia > Perissodactyla > Rhinocerotidae > Diceros > Diceros bicornis. The sequence continues at coordinate 4,452,577 of NW_026690855.1, read as the reverse complement.
GGTGGGGCCAGGACATCAGTGGCAGGGACATTGTCCAATGCTCAGCGAGCACTTGGCTGGTTCCTCCAGCTCCAAGGTGGAGGAGAGCAACATGAGTATTGACCCAGAGTCCCCTGATTTCAAGGAAAAGAAGGTGGCTGCCCTACCCATTCTCCCTGACAGCCCATTCCCAGTCCCTTCTTGCCCGGGACCACTGTTCCCCATCGACACCTACAAAGGGACCAAGAAGCCCAGGAGCTGGAGGCCGGCCTAGGGTGTCCTGCCGGGTTAAGAGACTCTACTGATCATGCCATCCCCCACAGTTATGGAAATCAACCGCCCCCTGGTCCCCTATGGTCTCTGGTTTCATCTTGGCCTCCAGCAGCACCTCTTCCTCCTCAGCCTCCACCACACCCATGGCAGCTTTGGTCACACACAAGCGTTGTGCCTCAGGCTCTTCAACAATAGCTCCTCGCTGGCCCTCTGCATCCAGCCAGTGGGTGATGCTGCATCATCCCTGTCCACCTGGAATAAACAACAGCGACATGGACAGGAGCGTCTTGTTTAGCCCACTGGTGGGACGTGCCCTTGGTCCCATCACTCAGAGCTCTCTGAGCACAGACCTGTCCTGAATGGCTACTGTGACAAGAAGCCCTCTCTGGGCCCTCCAGGCAGCATCCCCAGCCCAGGCAGAAGGTAGGCGACCGCCACAGTGCCCACTGTACATGGGAGGAAATGGAGGCAGCCTTCTCATCTTGTTGGGTCTTGGTGATCTGTGCTTGAGTGGAGGTGGATAAGGTGCCCACCAAGCTCCCTCCAAATCTAGGTCCTAACCGCCTGAGGCTCTGATGAGACTGCTCATTCAAGTCCACGCAACCTGTAGTGAGACCCGACTCCTTGCCTGAGTCACGGCCCTGGGTGATCTGGTCCAGACACCGTCCCCAGAGTGCACCCCTCACCGCACCCCACCCTCCCTAGAGCCTTCCTCCCCAAGGACTCTGCCAAGCCCCTGCCCCTTTCAGAGCTCCTAGCTTGCAGTGCCCCTCCCCCGAGCCCCCATCCAGGATGGACTCACCTCTGTGCTGGGCTCACAGGCCACCTCCTCAGGCTCCTGTGCTAGCAGAGCCTTTAGAGGCAGATTGACCTGGCGTCAAACCCACACCTGGGTCACCTCACAGCCCTGTGACAGGCAAGTTCATGTGGTGTCTTCTCAGAGACTCAGTTTCCTCCATGAAAAATGGGGTCAGTGACTCTGACCTCAGGAGGGTGTGTTGGGATTCAAGCAGGGAGAAGAAGGCGCCCAAAGTGCTTGGACTCAGGAGGTCGCCTGGCTGGAGGAGACCCAACGCAGGACAAGGCCTCGATGGTCAATGCTGGGCTCAATGGTGGTGAAAAGTAAGGATTTCTAGTCCCTTGTTCACATCTGGACTTGGTCACTTAGAGCAGAGTGACCTTGAACGCTGGGACCACTGGTCATCTGTAAAATGGGGTTCAATAACTCAGTACCCAGGGGGCTTCCTAATAACAGTAACTCCCTCCAATATTTGCCCAGCTGGGCTCCCTTCAGCTCCTCCTACACCCGCCAGGGCTGCAGGCAGGGATTGGTTGGACCTCATGTGGCCAGGAGGGGGTGTAGAGGAGGAGGGAAAAGGGCGGCCTGGCCTTCTCCCTGCCCAGGGTCTGTGTCCACCACTGTCTTCGTGTCCACAGGACCAGCCATGCATGGAGCTGGACCCTGGGATGCAGTCTGTGGATCAGTACAGTGAGGTCGGTGTATATTCAGTGACTCTCACATCCCCAGAAGTCCAACCTACTCAACTATGCACCGTGTGGCCCACCTGGCTTGTGTGGCTTGTTCCCGGTACGTAGGGGATGTGAGGGTCACCGAGCAGTTGGCTGGGGAGGGGACAGACGAAAGCAGCCATGTCAGGGGACCGTTGTGTTACACATGTGTGCTGCGGGCTGTGTCACCCAGAAGTGCTGTCTGCAGGGCCCCTCTGTGTGCCTGACCGTGGACAGGAGGCCTGGTTGCCCCACAGGAGAGAGGCCTATGAGACCGTGAGGGTATCCCTGCCACACTCACGCGGGCAGAGATCCTGGGCCATGTCCATGTTCATCGGGGCTGATGTTGCTCCATGTCCAACCCTCACAGTATAGTTGGGAAACTGAGGCCAGGAGGAGCAGGGACAGTCCCTGGGCCCACGAGGTGGGCAAAGTCCAGAGGAGAAGAGAGCATTCCAAGCTCTTAGGCCAGCCTCAACACTTCCAAGGGGTTTGCTTTGGGAATGAGAGCTCCTAAGATCCTGAGGGACCCTTGCCAACGTCCCCCATGTAGGACCCTTTCCTCTACGCATCCCCACGTGGACGCACTCACACACACAAGCATACACACACACTCTGACTGCCCAGCCCTGTGTCAGAAGGGAAGTGCACACTGGGGAGGTGACAGGAGGAAGGAAGAAAGAGGTTGGAGGCAGCTCTGCCATAGGGCAGGGGCATCCGGTCCCCTAGCCACATGCCCAGGCCCATAGCATGAAGGGGAGAGATGCCAGACTGGTGGGCAGGGGGTCTCCAAGGTGCACAGGGGGATGCAGGGGTTCGGGCCATCCCTAGAGCAGCCTGCAGAGAACCAGGTCTGGCGTCCTGTGTCCACCACTCTGGGCACCGGGAACCAGGATGTGACCCCCCCTGGGGGGAGGGGCTACATGAGAGAAGGCCTGATCTTAGGCCTCTGTAAATTGGGATGCATAGATGGGGTGACTCTAAGGGTCCCACAGGCTTGTAGAAGAGTCTCTTGAACTTCATTCTCGATCCATGACCCACTGTTCTCTGAGTCATTGTAAAAGGCATTCCATTCCTTCTAGGTCTTGATTTGCAGAGGGCAGCCTGAGAGCTTGGGGACTGGGGACCCAGGCAGTGCAGAACATGGCAGAGCACTGGTGGACTTGTCTGGGGACCAGGGACAAGGTCATCCTTGTTGGAGCCTCGGGGTCCTCCTTTGGAAGTGAGGTGGAGTCATTTTCCTGGCTGGGGTGAGGAGGCCTTGTGAGTCAACGGGACACGCCAGGGCCAGTGTAAGGAAAGTGGGGGGCAAGAGAGGATTCTGAGGTCCCTCACGTCTCTCCTGGAGCCCACGGGTCCTGATCCTTTGCACCCTCGGCCCTGGTGGAACCACTACCTTGAGGACCCCAAACAGAAATGTGTGTGTTTTGCTTTCTGCTTTCCTGCCTGGGGCTGCAAGGCTAGGGCTGACCACCAGAGGTGTTCTGTGTCCACTCGTGCTCAATGGAGCAAGTGGAGCAGGGAAGGGACGCCCAGGCCTCGTTCTGGGTGTTCCCCTGTCCAAAGCGACCTTTGATTACTGGCATCCACTTTCACAATGGGAGCTGCTCAGAGGTGGGAGGGTTCTGAGATCCTCTCATGATTCTTTCAGCTACTGTGGCCCCAGCACTCACCCTGAGCAGGGCCCATGTTAGTCCTGAGGGCAGTGCTGAAAGCACCCACATGGTCCCTGTCCTCCAGGAGCTCACAGCCTGGAGGTGGAAGGGACAAAATCATGAACAAATCCATGCGAAAAAGAAGAGCAGGTGCTACAGGGCAATGAAGCAGGGTGCTGGAGGAGGGAGGGCCTGGAGCCCCTAGGTGGCTGTAAAGGGCCTCCCTGGGGACATTTGTGCCCTGAGCAGAAGGACAAGAGGAACCAGCCCTGCATCTGTCTGCCAACAGCATGCTGGGGGGAAGCTCAAAGGCACAGAGACTTGGAGGCAGAAGAGAATTTGACGAAAGAGGAGGTGAGAAAAGAGCCAGTGTGGCTAGAGTGAGCTGGGGAGGAGAGAAGTGAGAGAGAGAGGATGGCAGGGCCAGACCCAGGCCTGGAAGGAGGTACTAGCTGTCTATGCTGGGTGACAGCATTAGCCTCACTTAGCACTTACAAGACCTGTCATTGAGCATCTGACAGTGTCTCTACCAGGGTCCAGGCTCAGGTCAGCTGGGAGGCTCCCTGTCAAGGTCTAGCAGGAGGCTAGGGCTGTGTTCTCAACTGAAGCTCGATAGAGGCAGGAGCCATCTCGGAGATCATTTGGAAGTATCGGAGCAGTGGTAGGATTCAGTTTGGATGGGGGGTTTCAGGCCTTTTCTGTCTGTGGGTCGGGACCTCTGCCAGTTCTTTGCACTTGGGGGTGTCATAGGGACGGAAGCTCATAATATCTGATCTGTCTTCTCCTGAATAGTGGATCAGAGAGACAGAAAGAGAGCGAGAAAGAGAGACAGAGACACACAGAGATAGAAAGATGGGTAGGAGAGACAAAAAGAGGAGACACAGACAGACACAGTGAGACAGAGAGGAGAGACAAAGAGAGAGACAGAGAGACAGGGAGAGACCAGAGAGATACAGAAAGCCAGAGACACAGAGACAGAGAGAGACAAAGACAGGGATAGAGATAGAGACAGAGAGATAGAATGAACACAGGAATGACAGAAGCAGGCAGAAGTCACAGACTTTTCATTAAACCGACCATGGAAGTGACATCCCATCACTCGGCCCTATTCTGTTGGTTAGAAGCCAGCCGCAAAGTCCATTCTCCTCGAGGAGCGGGGATTACAAAGGATGTGTGCCTAGGAAGTGGGAACGCTGGGAGCCATTGTGGGGGCTGCCCACCACATAGGCTGAGATGACAGCCACTCAGGCACTTGGACCTGAGTCTAAACAGAACAGGAGGCCCTGGAGGGTTGCGAGCCAGAAGGAGATGATGTCTGAACGTCATTTCATTTCAACCCTCCCTAGGGACACTGGGAAACAGGCAAGAGGGGAAGTGCCTCTCCCAGACGCCCAGCAGACCCAAGCCTCTTTGCATTGTATTCTCTGCCACAGCCAGCCCTTTCTGTCATCCTTGCACTGCAAAGTCTGTGCAGGAGCTACGTGTGGGAGCAGCCCATGGTTTCACAGGCTCTGAAGGGATCTCTAGGTCTATACACCTGATGACATCCCTAGGAAATAGATGTTAGAATGACCCCCACTACACAGACAGGGACACGGGGGAGGCCCTGAGAGGCACAGGGTTGTCCAGGGTGACATCACTGGCAAGAAGCAGGAGCGGGACTGAATTCAACTCTGTGTCCTCAAAGCTGGGGCCCTGGTTGTGTCCAGACCTCCCAAGAGGCTGTGGGGTGGACTGTGTTGGTGTGACTGTGTCTGGACAGGTTGTGGAGATGGAGAGTGAGCAGTCAGCAGCCCGGGGGACCCTTAGGAAGGTCTTGTGTGAGGAGGAAGCTTAGGTAAGGGGATCCCAGGAAGTGACCTCACAGAGCCCATCAGAACTTGGAACCCTGGTAACTAGGCACACACATCCTAAACACAGCCCCCAAGTGAGATCACTTGTCTAGCACTTGTCTAGAAGGAGCAACATGTTTAGTTGCTGCTTCCCGATGCCCAGGGGCCGGAGCCCCAGGAAAGCCCCCAAACACCGATGCAGATGCTGGTGCCCCTCTCACGGTCGACGGCTGTGGCCATTTCCTCGGAAGGATGGAAAGGTAACATCGGGAGGCTCAGGGAAGGCCATTCCAAACCAGGCTATGACTGTGGTCCCATCACGGCAGCCCTACATCCCCTCCTCATGAGTGCCTGGAAGGGCGGGTTCATGTGGGTGGACCACCGTGAGCAGGAGCAGTCGGTGAGGTGTTAGAAGCCTGGGGGGGTCGGTCAGGTTCAAAGCCCAGGTCAAGGTCGGCTGGGTGGGACGTGGAGTGCTGGGGTGGCGCCCTTCTGCCTGAGGTTTATCACAAGCCCCTGATGTGTATGTTTTTCCTCAGGGGTGGAATACTGTGCAGACACAGGTGTGTGCCTGATCTGGGAGAATTAGGTCCAGAGGGCAGAAGCAGCAGCAAAGACACCTGGGCAGGGCTCTGATGCCTCTGGGACGGAGCCAGTCTCTGTCTTTGCAGAGCTCCAGACAGGAGATCAGCGTGGAGCTGGTGGAAGGGGATATTCCATCCATCTCCCCGATGGAGGCGCCGGTGTCCCACAGGACTGGATCAGCAGCTACAGGGAGAGGATCTGCAGTGGCAGGGATAAAACCCTCAGAGCCACCAGAGGACCCAGCTTCAATCCCGGGAGAACAATCATATCCACCATGTGCTGCAGCAGACCAGGAGGCAGCTGAGAGCCCAGCCTCCAAGCAGGGTGCGCCATCCCCTGCACTGGCTCCTGTAGGATACCAGGAGGCAGAAGAGGCCCAAACCTCTGTGCAGGGAGAGCCATCCCCTGCACAGCCTTCTGCAGGAGATGAGGAGGCAGCTGAGATCTCTGCCTCCATGCTGGGACAGAGATCTCTTGCACAGCCGCCTGCAGGACTCCAAGAGGCAGCTGAGGCCCCAACCTCCGTGCAGGGAGAGTCATCCCCTGCACAGTCTCCTGCAGGAGACCAGGAGGCAACTGACGCCCCAGCCTCTGTGCAGGGAGAGCCATCCCCTGCACAGGCTCCTGCAGGAGAACAGGAGGTAGTTGAGGGCCCAGCCTCCAAGCAGGGTGCGCCATCCCCTGTACAGGATCCTGTAGGATACCAAGAGGCAGAAGAGGCCCAAGCCTCTGTGCAGGGAGAGCCATCCCCTGCACAGCCTCCTGCAGGAGACGAGGAGGCAGCTGAGGTCCCTGCCTCCGTGCAGGTAGCGCCATCCCCTGCACAGGCTCCTGCAGGAGACAGGGAGGCAGCTGTGGCCCGAACCTCCGTGCAGGGACAGACATCTCCTGCACAGCCTCCTGCAGGAGAATGAGAGGCAGCTGAGGCCCCAGCCTCCACTCAGGCAGAGCCATTTCCTGCACAGGCTCATGCAGGAGAACAGGAGGCAGCTGAGGCCCCAGCCTCTGTGCAGGGAGAGCCATCCCCTGCACGGGCTCCTGCAGGAGACAGGGAGGCAGCTGAGGCCAAATTCTGCGGCCTGGGAGATCTGGCTCGCGAACCTCCCTCATTAGCACCTCCAATCACACCTGTTCCACCTGCTCCATTACCACACATTTCCTTCCCCACCCTGCTTATTGTATTTGTTTCTTTCTTGGTTCCTTTCATTGCTTTGTTTTTATTGTTTATATCTTGAATATTTAAAATAAATTTAACTTTCATCTTTTAACAATTTACTGTTTTTCATTTTAAATTGTACACTTCATGAGCATCAAGTACATTCACAATGCTGTGCATCCATCACCGTTGTCTGGGTTCAGAATATTTCATTCTCCAAAAGGAAACCCTATTCTAAAAGCAGTCACTCCCCATTTCTCGCTCGGGCCCTGGCAACCCCTGATCTGTTTTCTGTCACTTTTTTTTTTTAATCTGTTCTGGATGTTTCCTATAAGTGAAATCATGCCGTAGGTGGCCATTGTGTCTGCTCACTCATTTTCACACGGCCTGATAGCTTTTCCTTTTCTGTTTTTATTTGAAATAGAATTTCTCTAAATTGATAGGAAAATCCCAGATGGAGTCTAGACTTGATGTATCAAAGAAAGCCCTTTTGGTAAATATGTGCATAATCTTGGGGTACAGACTGTTGTTTTAAGTGGGACACCAGAGCCAGAAGCCACACACGAAACGTGTTGCTCTTCGTGCGGCCAAAACAAAAACAAGAAAAGGATTGAAAGCTGGAAAGTCAAACCATAAACTGGAACGTATCCTCATAACACAAGGCCAGGGAAAGGTTACGCCTCCTTGTGGTCCAAAAAAATGCTCAAAAGTCAGAGTTTTAAAAAGAGATAAAGAGCAAACACATTCAACGCTAACAAGAGGCGCTACACAGGGGCAGCATGTGTCAGAGATGCTTGAGCTCCCCGAGGAGGAGACGCGCACATGGAGACACTGTGGAGAGGGCACTGGGCCCCATCAGATGAGCAGGGGTCCAGTGTGGTGACGACAAGCCCTGGTGACAATGTGAGGAAGCAGAGGCCCCAGTATACCCCTAGAGACAAGTGTCAAAGGACACTCCTCTCTGGGGACCAGCCTGCAGGACCCATCGCTGTCCCCAGGGGCACACCTGTACTGGCGGTGCTGATCCCAGGACTTCATCCCACAGAAATTCCTGCCCAACTTTTCAAAGATGTATTTTCCAGACTATTCATCACAGCACTGGTTGCAATAGCAAGCAATTGAAAGGAATGCTAATGTCCATGGCGAGGCGATGGGATCCATCTGTCCCATCTGTAAGACCACGTATATGTGATATCAGCCGGGAGACACGCATCTATGAAAATGAATCTGTGTGTGAGCGAGAGACAGAGACAGACAGACAGAAAGAGAGAGACAAAGCCAGAGAGATACGCACCAAATCGTCCACGGGGTTCACCTGTGGGGATGGGAATTCCCATTCGCTTCTCTTCTCCTTTAGGGGCCTGCGTGATGTTTCAACTTGATAGAATGTGCCTCTATTCCTCTTATAATTCTAACAAGAATAAAATCACATGGTTAATGTTATCCATTTATCACTCATCTTTGGACTGAAGTACATTATTTAGTTTTTCTTTGTAAAGGTTTTTATTACAAAGACAATGAACATTTATTATAGTAAAAGAATGAATTCTAAGGGAATTAAGAATTAAGTGGAAACTGAGGAGTGTCCTTAATAGGCAGTGTTCACCGTTTCAGTCCTTTGCATTTGTATGCACGTGTGTGTGCACGTGTGTGCATGTGCACATTCAGCTGTGTGCATCTGTATGCACATGGGTATGTCTATGTGCAAGTGTGTGTGGGTGTGCACTTGCGGCTATCGTGTGGGAAGGACTGCAGGGAGTATGCTCTTCTGGAACCTGATTTCCCCAGGGCTGGACCCTGGCCAGTCAATCCTCTTCCTCCTCTGCGTCGGCCTCAGAATTTCCTAAGAGCCTCTGCTGGGCAACACGGATCATTTCTGATTTTTCACTCCCGTCAGCGTGCTGAAAGGAACACCTGCATCCATAAATCTCTACTTCTTTAGGACCGATCCCTAGAGGTGGAGATTCTGGCTCATAATGTAAACGTGATGTTAAGGTGTTGGTCACAGTCTGACACCCAAGGTCTCCTTCTACGCTGTGATCTTGTTTGGGAACGGGGATTCCAGAAACCCTGAAGCAGAGACCTGAGGGGGCGAGGGAGAAGGAGGAGCAGCTAGGATGCAGGGGATGAAGGTACCTGGGGTGACCTGCCCAGCTGGAAGGCCCCACTCCTGTTCCTTCTGTCCCTACCACTCCCCTCACCCCTGGCCCCGCCCCTAGCACACCTGACTCCGCTTTGGCCTTGCCCATGCCCCTCCTGCTCCCTAACTCACCTGAGCTGAGCAGCCTGGCCTGCTATACAGGACAGATGATGATGAGGGTCTGGACACTCCTGCCTGCTCCCTCTCCCTCCCAGCAGAGAGCCCCATCCTCAGTAGGGAAAGCACATCTAGGGCAGTGCAGTGAGTCACAGGGACCTCCTTGAACATACTCCCTCCGGGGGGAGTTCTCAGTTGCAACAGCAGGACCCACTTGAGCTTGTGTGAACAGAAGTGACTTTGACAAGACACAGTGGAGGTGTCATAGAAGGTGCCAGAAGGTCAGAGCATGGGGCTGGAGGCTTTGGAGAAGGTCATTGTGCCAAAGCACACCTCAGGGTCTTCCAGGAGTGATGGTTGCCTCAGGCACTGTGCCAGCCCCAGCCCACATATCCAGCACATTCAGCCTCTGCGATGGAGGGCCCCTGCTCAGTGGGGATGAGCGAGAGAGCCATGGTGACCACGGAGAGGAACTGCCATTGGAGCCTTGGTTTCCTCACCTGTGAAGTGGGGTGGCAGCCGACCTTTCATGGTGGTGTCAGACAAGTTAGCTCAGGCTGCACCTGGAGTGTCCTGCACCTTCTCAGAGCTCAACAGCTACTAGCTGTAATGAAGAGGAATCACGGGAGGAGAGATGGGGCTGGGTCCTGGATTCCCAGCTGGCTGGCTGACTCCCGTGGGACAAGATGGGGTGGAGAAAGACATTCCAGAGGAACAGCGGAGTCAGAGCGAGTAGGGCATGCCTGGTGGGAGATCAGAGTGGGCAGAGGCGAAGGGCCCCAGGGGCCTCTCAGTGGGGTGACATCAGCAGGAACAGCTCACGGTGATGAGCACTTACCGGGGCCTCTGTTCTCCTCTTGAGCTATCTCCTTGAATCCTCCCCACAACTCCTTGGGGGAGGATCAATTATTTTCTTCATTTCACTGATGAGGAAACTGAGGCTCAAAGAGACTTGCCCCCTCTGTGCCCTGCAGAGTGGCAGAGCTGGGATTTGAACCCAGTGCCTCTTAGACCCCATGGGGCCTGCCTGAGAAGGGCTCCCCCATGCTGAGGGAGGGACCTCTTTTCCCTAAAGTTCTGACAACTTTTGGTCCTGATGCCCAGAGAGACCTCACTCTGTGGGGGGATAGGCTGGTCCTTGGTACTGGGAGAGCCCACAGCGCCCACGGCTGGCCATTCCCCGGCCACCATACCCAGCCCCAGGCAGACGGAGTGGCCCTGTCCCTTTAGTTCAGTGATGGCTGGAGGCCAGAAGGGTGCAGGCCCCAGGGAGGCCAGGACCCTTGAGCCCGAGGAGGCTGCAGTGCAGGAGAGTGGTTTGGAATGATCCAAAATCAGAGAAACAGGGGTCCTAGTGCCTGCTCAGCCTCTTTCTAGCTGGTGATGCAGGTGAGGCTCTCAGCCTCAGTTTCCCCATCTGTACAATGAGGAAATGACTTGGCCTCCTGATGGGCTGTTGGGAGACTTCCCTGAGGAATGGCTTGAGTATCTCTAGCCTGGTGCCTTGAGCGTGTTAAGAGCCCCCTGCCAGGCTGTCACAGTGGTCTTCCAGGGTGCAGGGTCTGGGAAGTCTCTCCTCAGGTTCCCTTCCTGCTGCTCTGTTCCCGGGAACATTCAGCATTGTTTGAGGTGGAGCTGAAGAAGAACCAGGACCACACTGTGTTGCAGGTGACGGAGGCTCAGTGCTGGAAGGAGAGCTGGACATGCTCCATGCCACGGTGCAGGGCTTGTGTTGTGACACCCTGTGAGCCCGACACAGATAAAGCCTCCTCCTGTGTGGATCCAGCTGCTGTGGTTTATTCACTTATTGCTTCATTCACCCAGTCATTCCTTCACTCATTCCCTCACTCACTCACTCCTGCACTCGTACTCATTCATGCATTCGTTCATTGTTTACTCACTCATTCACCCAATACGCTCTGGTCCCTGCCATGGGCTGAGCACTGTGACTTCACCAGTATGACCCGATGTGGTCCCTGCCCACCTGGAGCTCACATCCACGGTGTGACCTGAAAGAGGGCTGTCCCTCGGGATAGTAGTGGTGATGAGCACCAGGAATCCACTTCTGAAAGTAGAGGCCACCCATGCAAAGAAAAGAACGGAGAAAACCCATGCTTGGCACTTCATCGACAAAAAAAAAAATTAAAAGTTAAGTAAAATAAAGATATCCTATATTTAACAAAATGTGGGTTCTAATCACAAGTGTGCACTCATTCCTACAACCAATGAGAAGTAATCCAGAGTGGACTGGGTATTTGTAACACATTTTTACGGCCAATAATAGCATTTCAGTAACATGTTCCAGGGCCTCACGATTTTCCTAAGGCCTCTGTGATCCTCTAACACTTAAATCTTTCTCCTTGGAAGCCTCTGTCCTGTCACCCTCCTTGTTAATGGCTCTTCCACTGTTCGGGGGCCTACCCTGCACGGCCACACTCGTCAGTGAATCTCCACGTTGTTTGGACAGGCTGCCCGCGTTCCTCCCTCAGCTTCACGAGCTCCTGTTGCTTTGGCAAGGTTGGTGTTTTACTGGGTGATCACCTGGCATCTTTCTTTGCAGCGGTTTGCATCTTCCCATGCTGTGTCTCCTCCGAAGACTCCAGGAGGCAGGCATTTTGTCCCCATCTTACAGGTGAGGAAGCTCAAGTCCAGAAGGCTGGACGACCTGCTCCAAGTCACAGCCAGCGTGGAGTCTCGGCAGGGTTTGGGCCCCCAAAGCAGACAAGGTTGTAGGGCAAGTGGTTTGTTTGCAGGTGATGGAGGAGGCCCGAGGGAGACCATGGGGGAAGGGAGCCTGGCGGAGGAGAGCCAGTGCGGGACCTGACGAGGGAGCACTGAGGTGAGCATCCATCCTAGTCCTGTTGGGAGACGAGATCCCACCCGGACTGGCTCTGTCCCCGTGGGTGGAGGGTTTACCCCGGGTCATGAAGGCTTCTGTGCTACAGGCTGGCACAGGCTTGCAGGAGAGGAAGCTCCCGGTGTAGGAGAGAGCCCTCAGGCAGAGAGTGGATGCAGGTGTTCCAGGGGGACACTGTGGGCCTGCTGGGGACTGGCTCCCAGGGACTGCAGGGACTCAAGTGGGCTGAGGGAACTGAAAGGCAGCAGCAGAAATGTCTGCAGGGGGGATCTGCACACATGTCCCACACTTATGCCCCCAGAAAGGCTGCTCTGCATGGCATTTCTCCTCCCAGATGCGTACTTGGCCCAAACTGCCCCTCCACTCCACACCCCCAATTCCTTTCCACTCGTCTCAGGTTACTAGAAATTCAGAATATTTTAGTTGGTGTTGGAGCCCAGAGACTTTTGTTTGTCCTGCCCATGTTCTAACATTGCTGGCTTTTTAAAGACCTCAGGGCTTTGACTCCAAAACAGCAAGATGCTGAGGATCCCAGACAGCTTTCTGGAAGCAAGACTTTATGCTTTGCAATACTACCATCCCACCAGCTCTTCTCAAAATCCCTCCGGGACACAGACTCACAATCTTGGGTCCTCAGATTGCTGAAAGGATGAGCCTTTAGAAAGTGATCGGGGTGGGGCGGCAGGACACACCAAATGGGTGAGTGAGGAATTCAGCCAATCCTCTTCCCGGAAAGCCATGATCACACTGGACGCGCTGTCAGAAAACAACTTCTGGGAAGAGACCAAAGACATACAACCAACTGAGGAGCATTTGAAGCTGAGGGAAGAACAGTGAGAGTCGTGGTGTTTTTGCCCAGGGCAGGTCCCGTCCCCACCCCCTCAGTGTGACGGCCCTGTGAGCTGTGAGCGGCGCAAGCCTGAAGGGGGGTGGCTTCACTGTCAGAGGTTGCCCACTTGATGTCGCCATGGTTGGGCAAAGCCCGGCCCCTAAGCATTTCTGGAAACAGTAACCATCTCAGTGGCAAGCTGACGTGGAAGGTCAACTTTGCAGCCGCCTGAGGTTGGATCTAGAACAGAGCAGCGAATCAGCCAGGAAGGTGAGACAGACAACCACACAATGAGACAGACACAGCGGCCTTGATGGGCTGCACATAACCCCAGGGGGTCTGAAAGTTTGTGTGCTTGTGCAGGCCTGTGCCCAATCAGGTGAGACCAGGAAGATGGGCATTGTGGGGATGCTTAGAGACCTTCCACCAGCCTAGGCCCTGCCTCCAGGTGTTGCTGCCTCCCAGGAAGTCCAAGTTGACTGAGGGGACAATGCCCAGCCCTGTCGAAGGTCCCTGTCCACTCTGGGGCTCCCATGGAGAGAGGCCTTCCCACCTGGAAACTTCTCCCCAGGTCTTCTTCAGAGGCTGAAACGAGGTGCTCTCAGAGCAGAGAAGATGGTGAGCAGTGAGGAGAGGCTCCTGAGGAGTCGGCCCTCCTAGGGAAGGAAGCAAATGAGCTGGGAGGGTGGAGTGGTCCCTGCTTGCTCTGGCCTAGGCCTCTTCAGTGTACATCTCCCTCCTGGAGGAGACAGGAGCCCAGGGAACCCAGGAGAGCACACCCGGGTCACGATGAGCAACACTCCCAAGGAGGAGGATCTGAGCTCAACGCAGGATCACCCCAGGTAGGAAGGGAGCCTTTCACAACCAGGACAATCGAGTCAAGGTCAGCGTGCCCTTGCAGGGATGATCTCCCTGCCTGTTCTACACGTCCCTGTGGACCACTGACAGCTTAGGAACTGGCTTCTGACCAACAGACCCAGCACAAGTGACAGGACGACTCTTCTCAGATTCCATCACCGAGGCTGTCATTCTCTCTCACTCGCTCTCTTGTGTTCCCTCTTCCCTCTTCCCTTGTTCCCCTCTCTCAGTCTGTCTAACCCCTGGACCTGGGGACATACATGGACGTCCTGAGCTCCCCTATGCAGAGGCCCACACAGAAGAAAACCAAGGGAGTGCCCTGGCCAACAGACAGAAAGGAGCCGGGCTCTCAGTGAAGCTGCTCCTGACCGAGCCCACAAGAGTAAGCTTGACAGCACATCTCACCCTGTTCCAGCCTCAGTGGAGGCCACAGCCCCAACCTGGAAGACGCGATGAGCAGAGGCTCCAGCTCAGTTGTGCAGGATTTCTGGTCCACAGAGATGGAGAGAGAGCGAATATTTGCGGTTTAAAGATGCAGGGTGGGGAGCAGTGTTGTCAGCGAGGAGGAGACATCTCTTACAATCTCCCAGTTCCTGGGTCTGGCCTGCCCTTCTCCCTCCTCTCCCCTCCAGGCTCTCTGCAGCCACAGTGCCCACCTCTCTAACCTCCTCTGGCCAAACTCACTTCTGCCTGGGTGTCTCCACACCAGCAGTGCCTTCTCCCTGGCACGCTGATCACAGGTGAGTGCAGCGCTGGGTCCTCCTGTCATTCTGGTCAAAGCAAATGTCACCTCAGTCAGGCCTTTCAGACCCTCCTACCCAGTGAGACCCCAGCCCTCCCTGCAGGACACTCTTTATTTTCATTCCAGTTCATGCTCTTCTCTTTCACGTGTCTCTGATTTTGTGCTTTTGTCCATCTGCCTCCAGACTGAGCTCCTGGTGGGCAGGGACCACTGGGTAGATTTCAGTACCACCCTTGGGCCCACCAGGGCTCCCGGCCCAGGGTGAGGGCTTGGCACATAGCTGCCGAATGAACAAATAGGGGCATTTTGGATCCCTCCTTCCTGCTTTTGCTCCACTCAGTCGGTGAAGAGGAACACTAGTAATAGGAAGTGCAAGTGGGTCCTGAGGCAGGCGGAGGGTCAGCATGACTTCTGCATGACTCCTCCTTTCTCCAATTGCTCCAACAAAGCTCAGTGGGCACCACTGACACAGGAGGCTGCCACCTGATGGCCAGCACAGGAACTGCAGCCTCCGGCAGTGACAGCACAGCACCAGGCAGGCATGTATTTCTTATGGAGAAATGCCTATCCAAATGCATTGCCCATTTTTCATTGTGCTATTTGTATTTTATTGTTGAGAGGGGAGAATGTATTATATATTGTCAATAGTAGACCCTTATCAGATATGTAAAGATCTGTAAACATGTTCTCCCCTTCTATGAGTTGTCTTTTCACTTTCTTGATCATGTCTTTCAACGCACTCAAGTTTTAATTTGATGAAGTTGAATTGATCTGTTTTCCCTTTGGTTGCTTATGTGTTGGGTGCCATAATTACAAAAACACTGCCTAATCCAGGGCCATGTTTTCTTCCAAGAGTTTTATAGTTTTAGGTCTTACATTTACATCTTTGATGGTAAGAAAATGTAACATTTTTGTATATGGTGTAGGGAGGGGTTCACCTTTATTCTTTCACATGTGGATATCCACCTGTCCCAGCACTACTTGTTGAAAAGATTATTCCCTCCTCATTGTCTTGGCATCTCAAATAATTCTAGAATCTGTGGTTGTTGCAGGTAGTGTGACTCACAGTTCCTCAGAATTTTTCTTTACACGAAGGTTGCTTTTCTCTGGCCTTGTGGACTTTCACCCACTGCATACGTAGACTGATCATTAGCAAAATAATCATATCACGTATTTTGACTAGTTTTTTCTTTGCTTGCGGTGAGTATGTAAGTCCACACCCTGTTACTCCCTGATGGCTGGGTGGACAACATTGCACCATTGTTCTGGCCTGGATTATCGCTGTATCCTTCTAACTGGGTTCTCTGCCTCTATATTTGACTCACAATCTATCTCCAATGCACCAATTGGAGTGACCCTTTAAAACCAGATGTCACACCCTGACATTGTGAAATCTCTCCAGGGGCTCTCCATTTCTCTCAGGGGGAAAGTTCAAGTCCTTATGGTGGACCTCAAGCACCATACAGTTGGTCCCACACTCTCTCTGACATCATCTTTGGCCAGTCATCCCCTGTACCTCTGCACTCCATTATGCTCCTGGTACATGCCATGCACTCTCCCACCTGTAGACTTGCACTCTATGTTCCATCCACTTGGAATCCTCTTCCACATGATGATTTCATGCCTCATCTTCTTCACTATCTTTAATTCTGTGTTCAAATGTCATCTTGGTGAGGCTGTATTGACCATGTCATTTAAAATATAAACTATCCTCTTGTCCTGACACTCCCTATCCAACTTCTTCTCCTTTCATTTTTCCCCTTAGCACTAACAACCTATAAAATAATATATAATGATAAGAATCAGGGTTCAATCAGGACACGGAAACCAACCAATAGATTGAGCAGGGACAGTTTATATAATGAACAATTAACCATAAACCTTCAAAGGGAACTATATAGAATAGCCCAGAATTACAGTAGAGTAGTTAAGAAAGAAACAATTTTGGGAGAGGACCCCCTCGCCAAGGCTGCCTTCAGGGCTTGTTGGAGAAGGAATGATTGCAGCACAGGGATGGTAGAGAAGATTGTCATGTTTCCCAAGGCCAGTACCGGTCCCTGGTCAGGGCAGAGCTCAGCAGGTAGGGAACAGCAGGCTGAGACTGGCAAACAGGAAAGCCCTGTCCCCTCCCAGGGGCAGGTAGGCTGAGGCTGGGATGCCTACTGGATTCACTGGGATTCCACTTCCAGGGGTGCCACTCATTCTCCTTATTAAGCCATCAAAGGGGATCCACTGAATCCACTGCGGATCACCCACTGTGGGTGAGTCCCTGTAGACACGCCTGAATTGTGCCACTGTTGGTTGTACTGCAGGAGAAAGAAAAAGAAAAGAATGGAAGCACCCTGGAATTAGGAAGGAAGGCCCTTTGTCCTAAACCTTCCCTGACAAAGCTTAACCCCTGCCAGGTGCAAAAGAGAAATGTCTACTGGGTGCAGCTCCATTATTGCAGAACAGACAATAGAGGGCAACACTCTGATGTTGTTACACAGGGGCAATCCATTGATAACTGGCAACATAATTCCCTTATTATTTTGTTTATGTATTCCATGCTTTTACTTCCAACTTGCCTCTATTGCTTTATTTGAAGTAAGATTTTGAAGACAACATATGGTTGTATCAAGGTTTCTAAAAAAAGGTATTTTGACCCCCCAAAATGCCATTATTAGATCAAAACAACAGAAGAATTAAAAGTAGAAAGTAGCTATACTATCAGTATATGCCTTAAGTAAATAGTTTATTGTCAAATTCCTCTTATATAAGAAAGCACCATGCAGTTACATTTTAATGATGTTAGCCTCAATAATCTAGTATAATAATAAACTCCTTTGTAATGACTAACTATATAAAATGAAGTTACAATAATTTACAATTTACGTCTGTGACATGACCCAACTACTCTCTACAAGCACCACTGAAATCTTGATTGATGATTGGCCACCTTGTTCTACTAGAACTAACGGGATTATTTCACTGCCAACAAATTCTGTTTACCTGCTGTGTAGTTTATAAGGGTTGAATTCTTCTCTACTTGAAAATCACCATTTTTATCTCTCCATATGGATACCTGTTTATCGCCAGATAGCTTTGCAGCCAGTATAGTTTTTTTCGGGAGAGTCTTATATAAGAAGTCATAAAAAATGGGTATAAATAACTTACACTTAGGAAATTTTTCTTTTTCTTTTTCTTTTCCCTGCTTGGAAAGATTTGCCTTGAGCTAACATCTGTTGCCAATCTGCCTCTATTCTTTCTCCCTTCCCAAAGCCCCAGTACGTAGTTCTATATTCTATGTGTAAGTCCTTTTAGTTCTTCTATATGAGTCACCGAGTACAGATATCACTCCATTTCTATAAAGAGGCAAAACTCATCAATGGTGACAGAAGGGAGGAGAGCAAATACCTGTGCAGAGAAAGGATAGTGACTAGAAAGAAGCATGAGAAGGGGCTGAAGGGTGTTGGGAATGTCCTATTTTTATCTAGGTGGTAGATACACGAGTGTGTTTACTTTGTGAAAATTCATCAAGCTATACACTTAGGATTTGTATGCTTTTCTGTATTTAGCTTATATCTTATTAAAGAATTTGCTTAAAAATATAAAGAATACAACCCTGATTTACCGCATCTGATGCTTCAAGAGACTATTCTAAACCCTATTCTAGCCCTAACTCACAATGATGTTAAAATGCAAGTTTTGTATATATTGACAACTGATTTTTTACCAAGGCACAAAGGCAATGCAGTGGATAAAGCATAGCCGTTTCAATAAATGGTGCTGAACAATGAGATATCCATAGGCAAAATAAATGAACTTGGATCCATACCTCACACCATAGACCAAAAATAACTCGAAATGGATTTTAGACTTAACGGTAAAACCTAAAACTATATTTGATAGAAAAACACTTGTATTCAAAATATATAAAGAACTCTCAAAACTTAACAATAAGAAAAAAAAAACAGGCAAAAGATTCGAACAGACATTTTATCAGAGAAGATACACAGATGGCTAATAAGCACACGAAAAGACGCTCAACATCATAAGTTATCAGGGAAATGCTGATTAAAACCACAATGAGATACAACACTACATGCCTATTAGAATGGCTGACAAGACTGACCATATCAAGTGTAAGCAAAGATGTAGAGAAATGGGAACTCTTGGACACTGCTGGTCGGAATGGAAAATGGTATAATGTATAAACACTTTGGGAAACAGTTTGGAAATATCTTAAAGAGTTCAACATAAGTGATCCACTCACTCCACTCTTAGGTATTTGCCCATAAAAAGGAAAACACATGTCCATAACAAAGACTTACATACAAATGTTCATAGCAGCTTTATTTGCAATAGCACAAAACTAGAAACAACTCACATATACATCAACACGTGACTGGATAAACAATTTGTAGTATATCCACAGAACAGAACATTACTCAGCAACACAAAGGAACAAATTGTTGATACACACAACATGGGTGAATTTCAAAAGAATTATGTTAAGTGACAGAAGCTAGACAAAATCAGTGTACTAATTGTCTGATTCCATTTATATAAACTCTCGAAAATGCAAACTAACCTCTAGTGATAGAAAGCAAATCAGTGGTTCTTTGGGGAGAGGAAGTCACAGAGGGGTGGGAAGGAGGGATAACAAAGGTGCATGAGAAAACTTTTGAAGGTAATGGATATGTTCACTATCTTGACACTGACTGAAAGTTTCATAGAGGTACACCTTATGGTGGAGGTCATAACTTATCAAAGCATACCATTTAAATAAATGCAGTTTGTTTTCTCAAGTATATTACAATAAAGCTTTTCTAAAAATAATACAGGTTGTATATAAATATTGTAAACCAGAGTTCTTATAATTAGCTCAAAATCAACTCCATTCATTCACACAATAAATATTTATCTAGCACCTACTATATGCCAAGCACTCTGCTAGGTTCCAGGGTTACAATGGTGAGCAAACTGACATGGTTCCTGACCTCATGGAGAACACAGTCTGCTAGGGGAAGCAGAGATTAATAAAAGATGCACACAGACACATGGATAATAAAAACTTCACAGACAAGTGCTGTCAAGGAGACAAACACAGTGAGATGACACAAAATAACAGGGAAACCAAATCTGATCTAACGGAAAGGTCAGTATGGCTCCCTCAAGGAAGCGACATTTAAGCAACACCTAATGGAAGAGGAGGATAACAAGTTGAAGATGTAACTTTCCTCAGAAGAGACACTAACACAAACAAAGGCTCTGAGGCAGAAGAAAGCATGACCCTTTGAAGGAATGGAAAGAAAGTCAAAAGGGCTAAGGGTCAAAACAGTGTAGACAACACTATTGGTCACCTCTCCAGTACTATTTCATCTCCTCTTTATCACTCCTAACACAATCACACTTAGGTTCCAGCAGTCACCCTCCTCCACACATAGTCATGTGCTTTAGAGGAAGATGACTCCATTCTTGATTTTAGGAAGTGGATACTGTTGAGACTTAAGTCAGTCATGGCCACCTCTTTTCTCCCTGCCAGTGATTAGTTAAAGAATGGCATGAGTGAAAGCAGGAAAAGAAGTTATTGCATGCTCTAAACAAGAGATGGTAGTTTGGACCAGGGAGTTGTCAATGGAGATAGAGATTTGCACGCAGAAATAAGGTAGAGTAACATGTACACGATGTCTCCTAGGTTTCTGGCTTAGGCAAATAAAGATCAATCTTTTCCATATAGTCAAAGCCAGAGAAATGTTTTTTAAAAATGAATAGTCTTATGTTATTCTTAATATATTTCTCTTAAATAAACCTAATTAGAACTAGTCAAGGATCATACCTAAAACATATCTCATCCTCATGGAGGGATACTGGCTTCAGAAGTTCATGCAGACTTATCAAGAATGAATGAGGCTAACTAGATTTTGTCTTACAATACAAATCAATGTTTTCTAAAATTCTAACCTATAATTAACAATCCTGCCTACAAATAACATCAATTTCTGAATATCATTTATTTTGTCTTGCCTGCTTCAAAAAATGTTTTAAGCTAGCAAAATTTCCAAATCAATTAAAAGCCAAACCAAGAATAAAGTAGTCCAAGGATTTCTGAACACTCTTGTGTTATCTAAAATTAATTCCAGAGAAATTAGATGGAGGTACCTAATCAATTATGCTCATCAAATTTATCAAATTAGGTCTCATAACAACAGTAATGAAGGTTCCTGTTACAGATACCAACAGACCCAGGCAAAAATATAACCTACCTTGACAAGTTGATGAAGTGCCATTTCTTTCAGAAGGTGGTGTACTTGGACTGTTGAAATGACGTGAAGTTCTTCTGTCCTCGCCATCATTTGTAAAATTCTTTGAATGGCACGTACAACGACGTGACAACGGTACTTCAGCTATTTTGCTTAAGCTTTCATTCGCTGGCTTCCCTAAAAGTGAAAGAACCTCTATTTGTAATATTTCTAATTCAAAAAACTTTAATCATCCTCTGCAGCTACAGTGAGCAACTACTCGAATTTGCCCAGGATTGGGAGGTTTCCCAGGCTGTAAGATTTTCAGTGCTAAACCTGGGAAAGTACTTGGCAAATTTGGACAAGTTGGTCACCCCATCTGTAACATCAAATTAGGACAGGAGAGAAACACTTATGATGTCAGAGACATTTATAGAGAAATTATCATCAATTTGCCTAATTTACAAAAAGATAATAGTCAAAGATTAATAACGTAATAAAGGCACAACCGCTTGAGTATTCGTTTATATTGAGACTTATTAAAATATCAAGCAGGGAGGATTAAAAGAAAGACCAAAAGTATATTCTTAGTTACTGCTATTTCTTTAAATGAATCATTCTGGATAAAAAGTACTTTATTATATTTTTTTCAAGTCCCAATAATCAACCTGAATATATCAACCAAATACTTACCACGAAGAAGAGACTGTTGCCACGCTAAAGCAGCACAAAGTAAGACTAAGCTTTTCCCACTTTCTGTAGGGCTCTCCAACAAACAATGCTGCTTACTTTTTAATCCTCGGGCAATCTATTGACACAAAAACAATAAAAAAAACTCAGTAAACAATTTACTTCATTAGGGTCTGTCTCCATCACAAGTACAAACACAACAAGAAGTAAGGTTGTACTTGAGGGAACATAGCAATAGCAGAAGGGAGAATTAGTATTTAGTTCAATCTAGACCTTATTCCTTTATCTTTCTCCCTAAAATTATGTTGGACTTAAAAGCATATAGGCATAAAAGAAATGAACAAAGCAATTTGTGCCTTAATGATGCAAGCACCGTCATTTCTTTAAAACTAGAGTACACTAATATCTTGGATGAAAACTTAATGGATGATACTGCTAGGGGGAGTGTAAATCGCTACAACCACTTTGGACAGAAATTAACAATTTCGAGCAAAGTTGAAGATACCCAACACCAGGAAGTCCAGTCCTATGTATATATCCAAAAGCTTTCCCACAGGAACATAAGGAAACATGCATAAGAAAGTTCATAGCAGCATTGTTTAGAATTGCAAAAGAATGTAAACAACTTAAATGTCTGTCAAAAGGAAAATGGATAAAAAAATTCTGGTATATTCATACAATGGAATACTACACAGCAATTAAAATAGATGAACAATCAATAAGGCTACTTCTTAAAAATAATGTTAAGCAACTAAAAACACTTCTGAACAAATATGGGTACAGTATCATATCATTGTACAAAGTTTAAAAACAGGTAAAGTAATGCTCTATATTGTTTACGGATACATACATATGTAACAAAAGTATAACAACACGTCTAGGAAAGAAAAAGAATAAATTCAGCATACTAGTAATGTTACTTGCAAACAAGGTATAAAGTAAATATGGCAAAATATTAAGATTGAACAACTCTGGAAAGTTGGCTTACTCATTGGTCTATTAATTTTCTATATGATTGAAACATCTCAAAAAATATGGTGAGAAATATAGTATTCTGTGTAAAAGACAGTAAATACTTTGTAGAAGGTAGTAATTCCGTAAAGTAAATAGAAATGCCAAATGAGCTGAGAATAGTTTTCAGAATATTCTCCTTTGCCTCCTAACCATATACAGTTCATAGCGATCAGGATTATTTTTTGAAAGGTTACATGTTCTTCCATGAACCCAGCAAATATTTTCAATCCATTTACTATCTGAGAAAATGAATGTAGTCACAGATTCAGTATACGTTATGAATCATCAGCATCTTTATCTTAATGAAGACTTAACTGCTGAAAAATACTTGCAGAATTCATTATAGCAAGCTATGATGGACAAGCTTTACAAGGAAAGTTCATCTTCACCCCACCAACTGTACATTCAGACCATATTGAAGAGTCATGCTTTCCTGTTTACTTAGATTCCTAACTGCAGCAGAAATGAAAATCAAGACTGAAACAATGTCATTCAAAGAAAAGCAGATACCCAACTAGACTAGGACAGAAGTCTAGAAATAAAAAGGGGATTTCTAAATGTATCAACAAAACAAATGCAAGTAAAAGAATTTCCTAGTCTTAACCATCACAGTGGTTGAGAACATGTCTCGGAATCTGACAAATCCAGATTTGTATCCCTACTCTGCCAAAGCTGTGGACCAGGAGGTAGAAGTACGAGTTCTAGATCAGGTTCCCACAACTCAGATGTGTTTCCTTGATCATGTCTTCACTTCTCTAGACTAAGATCCTCATCTGTTATAATCCCTAATTGAAAAACTGTTGTAAGGGACAAAATGCCTTGGCACACAGTAGGTGCTTGATAATTCTGATTTAAAGGTCAGAAGGGTATAATGAAAAGAAGATGGGCTTTGGAGTAAAGCAAGCCTAAGTGTGAGTCCCACTGTATGAATCACTGAACCTCAGTCTGTTTCTTCATCTGTGCAATGGAGATAAGATTATCTACCCGATAGAGTTTTGACGAAAATTAGCCAGGCATTGAGTTAAGAATTAAGTAAGTTAATGGATAGAACGTGCCTAAACTCCAGTATTTGACACAGAGGAGGTGATCTACATTAATCCCCACCTCTTCTAAACCACCTATGCTTAATCTAGGATCCAGAGACGGAAGTCAGAGACTGTGCTCTCTTGCTATTGCATGCAGAAGTCTTGGTACATGACTGCGTTTCTCTGAAGAGAAAGTCCGTGGATTTCTCATTCGCAGAACTATATCCTAATAAAATAACTGAAAATAGAGGGGAGACTGATATGCACTGTTATCAACTGAGGACTTCCTTGCAATAGTGAAAAAAAACGGCAAATTCGACCTGGGGATGGAGGGATGGTTAAAAGAGTAATTTAACAGCTTATGAAGCCAATTATACCCTGACCCCTAGCCTACGTGTTCCAAAACAAGCTAAGAACCACTATTCTGAGGTATTTCCCAGTTCTACTATTCTGTGATTCTATCTGTGCAACTCTTGAGTAGAGATTTGGTGGACTCTAACCCCTTCACTGCAGCCAATAATGCAACGCTGGCTAGTTCCTCAGATACAGTCTAGAAATCCATCCCGCCTGCAGTCACCACAACCCCCCAGGGGATAAAGGACGAGCCCCGATCCGCCTCCCGCCATCCATCGTCCCCGCTGCCACGAGTCAGCGGAGGGTCAAGGGGGCCCGGGGCCTCTCCTCGGGGTTCAGGACAGGATCCCTCTGGCCTCCGCGTGTTCAGAACCCCGAGGCCCGGGGACGCGGTCACCCCGACAGCCTGCACGGCGGCCAGGCGAGAGCAGAAGGCTCTCTTCGGGCAGGCTGCGCGCCGCCCCAGGAGAGACAGGCTGGCCTGTTCTGAGGAAAACCGAGACAGCGCTGCCTGGGCTCCGAGTCCCGGGAGAAAAGGAAATGGTATCTGCGAGCACACACTGCGGAGCCTGGCAGAGAGGAGAAGACCCAAGCCTCTCGCCTCCTCACCCTGGCCGAGTGCGGACTCCCGGCGCCTCACCCGCTCCCTCCTCCGCTCTCTCCAGGCCGCGCGCAAGCGCTCTTGCGGACGAATTCCTGCCTCCCGCCCCCTCGACTCCCAGCACCCAATCACCCGCCAGAGCAGAAACCAAGAAACCAGTCCCGGGGTGAGGTTAGGGGGCGAGAACGCTGGCCCCCGAGAGAAGCCTCCGCAATAAAAACCGACACAAAGTATTTCGTGGCCCGGAGGTGAACGCTTGAACAGCGAAGGATGGGAGCACAGCGCAGCGTTTAAAGGAAAAGTCTTCTCCATTTTGAGATTTTGAAACCGGCGACTTAACCCATGTATCCGTTTCCTTGAAAACTCGCAGTCTCATTCTTCAGGTCTGTAGACCAAGCGAAAGGAAAGCCTTGCCGAGTTCTTCCCAGAGCGCCCGTCAGTGCCACTCAGCTCACATTTCCGAACTTCAGGGCGGCCCGGGTGTCGCACAGACGGAGGCAGGAACTGCCAGAAGCCTGAGCCCGGCCAGGCGACAAGGCTGGTTGACGAGTGGCCGCAGAACCTCAGGATGTTCCAGGCTTCCCCGGATAGCGACTTCAACCAGAGCAACGTTCTAGAGTGCTCCCGCCCCGGTCACTTCTGCTCCATCAAGGCTCATCCGCCTTCTGTCCCTCCTAAAACCGGGTTGTTATTCTTTGCCACGAAGTACACTTCAGTTTCCTCAAAGGTAGGGAGTTAATCGTGATCTCTCCAAAGTGTGATTTTGTCAATTTCTGAATAGCCTAAGCTTGGCTCCGATACTAGTGTCTCAAAAAAGTAAAACGTGAGACAGTTTCTCAAGTTTGAGCAACTAGTTTGGGGAGAGGTTTGCTGTAGGGGGAGCAGCGGGAGGAGAGTGGATTTGTTAGCTTCCCTTTCAGTTTTACTGCATCTTCCCCAATTGCAAAATGTGCAGTGCTAAAAATAAATTCTACCTTTTAATTTAGTAATCTCAGGCTCAAAAATTCATCCTAAAAGAGTAATCCCAAAGAAAGAAAAAGTAAAAATACCTAAATTGATAACATTGCCTATTGTAATCCTGAAAAAAGTCATCAACCTCCCAGTCTAGTAATAGCACCCTATACGGTTATGATACATCAGTTTGATCATTAGGAAGCCAATAAAATAATTATCAAAAGTAAACAACTTGCAAAAAAAATTTCATATATATTTAAATGAAAGAAAGCAGATTCCCTACTGGGTATTATGAATTCCATTATGTGAAAATATATATGCATAAGCAAAGATGGAGGGAAAGTATAAAAAATGTAACTTACTGTTAAAACAGTGGAATGAAGGATAATTTATCAATACTTAAAAATATCTTCAAATTTTTATTCTGCTTTTACAATTTTTTTAAATATCAAATCCTTTAAGTAACTGCTCCAGGGAAACTACTACGATTTTCGATTTTCCTCCACTGAATTCCTAAGGCTCCCAACCGACTCTAGCCTTGTATGGCCATTTGACGTGTGTGGCGTTAACAGAAGTGGATACACGTAGGCTCTGGAGCCAGACAGTCCTGGATTCCAGTCCCTTGAACTGTTCCTTTCAGGTGAACAGTAGTGAAAGAAAACATAAAAAAACTACAAGTTCATTTGATAAAGAATATGCATGTTTATAAACCAATATTCAAAATAGCTGCACACATCTGTTTTCACTTGAATAAAAAAAATCACATTGTGACAAATTTTGTAACCTTAACTTAAAATACATGAATATTAACATTTACTAGTATAGTTACACATTTTGTTTACATCATCAACGAATGTGATGAGAAACAGCATGTTGTTATTTAAATACAGCAGGTTTTGATCAGCCTTTGAAAACTGATCCAAGAATGTGTGCTGCATTTAGTTAGAAACCATTTATTTCAACCTTTTTTGAACTCCTAGAGGTTTCCTACTCACATAAAATATTCCAAAGCCTCAGTTTAAAATAAAACAAAACAAAAGAACACAGGACCGCTGTATTTAATCTTAGAAGACTACAAAACAGCCTTGTTTAAAAATATGAAATTTCTTACAGTATTTTTTAAGTGTATGCTTTTATTTTTCACATCGAACTTACTTGATTGAACATTAAGCATCTGATATCTCAGGGAAGGCCAGCCCAGTATCCTGTTTTTCAGAGCTGACCAGGTGTTTCTGATGCAATCTATGGACCAGCAGAGACCCATTTGACTAAAGAAATAATTAATCAAGTGTTCTCTAAACATTGCTGCATAATGGAATCAACTGGGGAATCTTAAAAAAAGAAAATACTAATGCTTGACTCCCAACCGCAGACATTCTGATTTAATTGACATGGGTTACAATTGGGGAACAAGAGTTTTAACAGCTGTCCAGGTGATTTTAATGTGCAGCAAAATTTGGAGACACTACAATGATGCAAGACACACAGTGATTTAAATCACAATTAGCCACAAATGACAGATGCCTATAGAGGAGAACTCACTTTTAAGGAAGTTTCTCAAGTTGGAAATACTTTATAGTTTCTCTCTGTTTCTTAAGATCAAATTTATGTTTTTCCTGAAAGTTATAATGACTCTTTAATTAGTAGTCTTCAGAGGGGATTTATATTGTTAAACACTCAACAATTTTTTTCAACCATTAAGTTTAGGTTATTGTATATAATCACTGCTATACACTTATCTATTACGTGTAACAATACACTGAAATTACCTTCTAGGCATCACAGTATTAAGAACCATCCATAGTTTATTGACTGTTTGAAGCATTCTCCACAGAACCCCTGAATTCAATAGCTGGTTCATATTGGATGTTAATACTTCTGCCTATGGTATAAGTTCACTGGCAGAGAGTAGAGTCAAGCGTTCTAGAATCTGTATCGTTTCCATATGTCTTACTGGGACAGCTGAAAATGCTAAAGGGGAAACTTAGCAGTCATAATCTAAATTCTATACAGCTTAGCAAATAAGAAGTAACATTGCTCTATCAGACTACAGGCCAAACAAATCAAGAAAACAGTGTTGCTCTAAACGTAAAACTTTCAATCCTAGCCATAGTTTTGGCCATACTTAAAATAAGGACCTTAAGAAAAATTCATTTAGGTGTAGTTATTTCACAAAGAACAAAACATATCTCATTTAAGAAATCACATTAGTGACCCAAAGACAAAGTTCGTTTCCTTGGTGATTCAGAAAGATTTTAAAAATTGATTGAAATATGAAAATATACACAAGTATTGCCTTTGGTAGTCACATTCATTTGAAAGACTGGAATTTGTTGATACCTATAAGGGTGGCCCCCTTTATAGTTTATAAGCACTCAGCAGATTGCTGTTATTCAATAATATCAATCCTGTGCTCTTCAATAGAACAGACACTAACCACATCTGGCTGTTGAGCACTTGAAATGTAGCTAGTCCAAAATGAGATGTGCAGTAAGTATAAAATATACACTGGATTCCTAAGACTTAGTATGGAACAACAGTAAAATATCTCATTAATCGTTTTTTATATCGAGCACCTGATGAAATAATATATTAGATATATTGGGTTAAATGAAATAATTATTAAAATTAATTTTGCCTTTCTTTTTACTTTAATGTGGCTATAGAAAGTTTCAAATTATATGTTAAAATTATATGTGTGTCTTGCGTCTTATTTCTATTTGACAGTGGTGATCTAGAACACTATCCAGTAACCGCAAGTCCGTTGCTCTATTCCATGGCACTTATTTCTGACTTCTTTCTATCGACCTTTCACACAACCTGTTCAGTGATATAACGTAGGACCTATGAGGTAACAGATACAAGCATATCAGAAATAAATGGTTAAAACTCCTTAAACTCAAAGAGAATTATTAAAATTATATTCACGAAAACATTATTATATCCCCAGGGAAATTCTACATGATTTCAATGAGCCTATCATCTCTTTGCACTACTAAAGGGGAAAAAGGAGTATCAATCTACTATACCTTCTTGGAGTTGTTTAAGAGAGTGGTTTTTGGCATTATTAGTCAGGAGCATTTCCCTTAACAGGGCGTCAGTCCCTGTGATTTTTTCTTCACAGATCCAATCTTTCACAATGCATAAATGCGAGTAGTTAGTTACAAGGAGACATAGTAAAGCAGAATGCGACACTTAAAAATTTACAGAAAGTCAACTGGATTCTTCATTCTTAAAGACAAAACTCATCTCTCTCCTCTCTCCCCCTCCCTTCTCCCTTTCACTATCAGCAATCCAAAGGAAGTTGCACTTCTTGTGCATGCATACTAGAGTTTGAGAACTTCTGTTAGGTAGTTCAGCCAGGGAATCTGCTTAGATAAAGATCCCCAAGTGATCTGATACAGGGAAGTTGGAAACTACTACTTTTATCAAAAGTTCTCAAGCTTTCTTCCACTCTATCCCAACATAAAAGTCTTTCATCAGGAAAAGTTGTTTGACATAACCATAGTTCAAGAGTTGAGAGGGGGAGGAAAGAAAAAGAGGAGAAAAGAATGTCCATTTGGGGGAGATCATATATGATTTTAAAAAGGCCTCACTCAGAAATTCTGATGACTAGTGGTGTAGTGATTTGCATGCTCTGCTGCAGTGGCCCCAGGTTTGCAGGTTCGGATCTCGGGCACAGATCCACACACCACTCATCAAGCCATGCTGTGGCAGCATTCTACATACAAAATAGAGGAAGATGGGCACAGATGTTAGCTCAGGGCCAATTTTCCTCAAGCAAAAAAAAAGAGAGGAAGGTTGGCAAAGGATGTTATCTCATGGCCGACCTTCCTCACCAAAAAAATTTAAAAAAAAGAAATTCTGATAGGCTTCTATAGGAGAACATGTCCTCTCCTCCAACTCAGTTGACAATCATTGCTATACATGGGTAAAATTCAAGTTGCTCACTTTAAATAGCTAAAAGTTCTCAGGCACTTTATGTATATTTTCTCATTTCACCCTAACATTCCTACAAGGTAAGCAATATTGTCTCCATTCTACTGTACGGAAACAGGCTGAAAGACATTTATTAATATCCCAAAGTCACACAGCTAAGTATGTCAGCCAGTCGAAGCAGTACTGGTGATACCCACAAGAGGATGCAATTGTCTTCCTTCAAGAAGGGTTAAGGAAGCTCCAAAGGAATGGGAAAGCTTCCTTTTTGTAAATCTAATGCTTGTTTCTAACCTTTTGCTTATACCATGGTTTGACTATTCGTGACTATTATTGTGTCATATCAATAATGAGAAAGTAAATGATGATATTGTAAAAATGCCTATTTAGATATATGAGATACCACTATGCTAAGTGCTTGGCACATAAATACTTAATAAATATTTTTGTTACTATACTACTAGTATCGTTATCAGAGTTGTAAGTGTAGTAGTAGTAATATTAGTAGCAACAATGGTACTTTAGATACAATCATCAACTTCTCATGCAACTTAAATCAAATGTTACCAGTGCTTAGTCCCAGTAGGGATGGTATCTGCTTCCTTTCTCATAGAAACTGCTTAAAATTGATGTTTCTGTTTGAAAAGACACTGTAACAATCAAAAGTGGTATAATTTTAAAGTTCAAAAGTCTCAATGCACAAGTATGTGTACAGTGAAGACTATCCGAGGGCCGGCACCGCAGCATAGTGGTTAAGTGCGTGCGCTGCGCTGCTGGCGGCCTGGGTTCGGATCCCGGATGTACACTGAGGCACCACTTCTCAGGCCGTGCTGTGGCAGCGTCCCACAAAAAGTGGAGGAAGATGGGCATGGATGTTAACTGAGGGCCAGTCTTCCTCAGCAAAAAGAGGAGGATTGGCATGGACGTTAGCTCACAGCTGATCATCCTCACAACAAAACAAAACAAAACAAAACAAATTTCCAAAAACAGTCATACAAGTGACTGCTTACAATAGTACAAATCAATCTACATTTCATAATCTCTTCAATAAAACAGTTCCCAAATGCTGCCAAATACAACATAATTTCTTTGGAATTAGATTATGCAAAGATACGAGTAAATAAATGAAGACACCTGGCTGAAGATGACCAAAGAAGCTTCATGTTCCTCCTTGAAACCAACCATAACACAGAAAGAAAAAGAAAATTCCAACTTCCAGGAAACAAACCAAAAAAACCACACTCAAACGTTATTAAAAAAAAGAAAATATTATTAAAAAAATTAAATTTCAAAAATATCACTATTTCTATGACAGTTTTACACTAAAACTATTATAGTAATTCTATGCTGTGGAATATTATAGAGCAATTAGAAACAATAAGGTAGATCCACATGTACTGACATGAAAAGATTTCCAATAAATATATTAAATCTCCAGACCAAAAGGAAAATGACAAGCACCCAGAAATCAACCCTGAAAGCACAGATATGTATAACCTTAATGACAGAGAATTCAAAATAGCTATCATAAAAAAGCTCAATGAAATATAAGAAAACAGACAATTCAATGAAATCAGGAATTTTTTCACAAAAGACATTGAAACAATAAAGAAAAATCCATCAGAAATCTTAGAGCAGTTAGTCTTCACTAAGTGATTTCAGAGATTTGATCAGTTTTAGAACAAGTAGCAGGGATCTTCCTAATGCACACCCCCTCTTTTCCCAGAGTGTGTGCGGCATGAGGGTGGAGGCTGCACGTGCAAGCCGGTCATGACAAATGTCACTTCAGCACTGGTTTCTGGGCAGAACTGCAAGATTTAGGGTGGAGTTATTTCCTTCTTTTCTCCTTCTGGGGTGCCTCCCTCTCCCCACAGTCCCCCAGGTGGGCTCAAGCACCCAGGATGGCAGCTATGATGATGGGTGACCCGAGTTCACTTTTGGTTGGAGAGGCCTACAAAAGGCCAGCAGCAGCCTTTTGTAGGCCACATTTCACATGTGGTGCCTCAGAGAGTCTTTGGAGCCGCAGCAGCACAGAACATCTGATTTCGCTTGTTTTAGTCTCAGAGAAACTGATACATGTTGTTTTGCATATAGTAGCATCAAAGGGAATTTGTCCTGCAGTTCTGAGTGTGCCCTGCCCTGCCTGGCTCTCGACTCTTCATTTTTCTTGCCATATCTGCGTCTGTGGGTGCCATCCACCTGTCTTTCTCAGCACCTGAAGCTCAACAAGAAGCGCACACTGGCCTTGCCTCCCTGGAGTCTTCAAGGGCGCCCTGCTCTATGATCACGTACTTTGGGGCATTAGCTCTAAGCAGCCTGTCCATGGTGGCTATCTGGCTGGTGGCTCACCCTGCCTGGATGCCAACCTGGTTTCCACCCTTCTCCTTGAGCGAGTAGTGGACACCCACCCCAGCCTGCAGAGACTCCTGCCTGGGCTCTGCCAGTGAGCCTGGGGACCACCACTGTGAGTTTTGCAGGAGGAAGAGAGGAAGAAGTCCAAGCTCATACCCAACTATGTCTGGCCATTAGTCCCTTCCAACCTCTTCAGATACTTAACCTGGTCATTTACTGGGAAAGTAACAGGTTTAAAACATGATTCCAGGCCGATGCCCACACCAGGGAGCAGAAGAACAGAGTCTGTCCCCATTAGTCCTGTTACCAGAGGGGCAGGAGCTGGGCAGGGAGCGGAACAGAAGGAAAGACCAGTGCTGCTGCAGCTGCTGTACTTGTCCCTCACCCACGCGTACCAGGTTTCCAAATGAGCCTGTGGGGCCAGCACAGGCCACAGAGGAAAGGCTAGAGAGAAGCAAAATCCTTCTTGACTCTTCTTTTGGGTGCCCACTGGGCTCAGTGGAGGTCCAAATGCTTACCCCATTTCTAAGGAAGTGCTTTTGTGGGTCTTCAGACCGCCCCCCAGCTGATGGTCTCTGTCCTCAAGCCCCGGACAGAGGTGATGGTGCTCTGAGCTGACAGCTTGTGACAACCCTTCAGGCCTGGCCTCTGAGCTCCACTCTCATCATAGGCAGAGTCCCCCTGAAGACAGCTCAGCCTGGGCCTCCTCCCAGCATTCACGCCTGGTGCTTGGGAAGCATGCACAGCCTCACACAGCTCCCTGTGGCCCTGAGGACCTGGGAGTTGGCCAGTCTCTGCCTTTAGAGCCTTGGGACAGGTGTCGGGTACCAGTCTCTGTGAACTTTGAGCCCCAGGGATGCTCCACATGCCTCAGCTCAACCTCACCCAGGGAAGACAGAGGCAGAATGCAGAGACACAGACAACTCACTCAAAAAACAATCTCTCTTTTGGACTTCTGAACCCATAGGCAAGGTGGGACCCCACAGCAGAGAAACCTCTCCTGGAAGGAGGAAACACACTACTATGGTCTGGTAGCTTGACAACACAAGAGTTATCTGGAGGGGAGAAAAACGTGGAAAGATCAGATGAGAGTGACTAAAAGCTGGTGTCTAATGCACAGCTCATACACGTTTACAAAATTAACATGTCAGAACAAAAATAAGCCTTGGTTCTTACAGCTCCTCACCTCCTTCTGAGATTTACTTGCTGCTGTGGGATCCAGGTGACCATCCAGAGCCCAAACGCAGCCCTGCAGGCTGTAGACATCAGACTGGAAAACCTTGCACCCTGGCATGGGAGGGCCACCGGGGGAAGATTTGAGCCCCTGGAGCCATTTAAAATTTAGGAGAAACCAGCCATGAAGACTTGGACACCATCCTCAAGGGCAGTTCCTTGCCTTGGTCTGTGTGGATGCACGGTGAAGGTGGGTGCTCCTAGGCCCCAGTGGGTGTCAGAGTCCCTGGTCCACACCAGGTGTTGTCCAGCCTGTCCCCAACACCTCCACTTGGCCTAATGGAAGAGGAGACCAGCAACCAGTAGGGTGCTTACCTGCTCCCCAAACCTGCTGGTCCAAGTTGCACTGCAGGGATTCCAAAAGAACAGAGGATGTTTTGGGGGGCAAAATAACATGTTCCATCTGTCATTCATTGCTCCTGACTAGACACATTTCATCTTTACAACTGAGACCAAATGGACGGTGAAGGAGTCCTGAGAGGAGAGGGGATGTTGGAGATGCATGACAGCTATTGCTGGGTTAGCCGATGTGAGCAACACCAGAGCACACTTCCTGTGACCCCATTCACTCCCATTCAGCTCTGGGCTCTCTGAAGTCCCAGGGAGCAGGGGCCAAGGCTGGGGCCTTAGGAGTCAGACGGGCCCGACCAGCTATGTGACCATGGGCCAAGTGCCTCCTGGATAGGGGGACTCAGGGAGACATAGTATGTGCCGATGCTCACTTATTATTATTCTTCTGATTGCTGTTGTCTTTCCCCACCCCAGACTAGACGCTGGGCTGGATTCAGTGCACCTGCATCTATGGAGTGTCTGCCTGTGGCAGGTGCCAGAGGGGCAATGATGAAAAGGATGCTAAGGAATACTTTAGACACATCGCAGGCATCACTCAAGAGGCGTGGAAAAGTAGAGGGTGGAGTTCTCAGGAATGGATTGAGTCTTTAGAATATTTGTCCCCAAATGTCCTTAAATAAGACAGACTTTTGGTGCTAACGTGCCGCATTATTAAAACAATATGACAAAATAACCCTGTAGGAATTGTGTTCACGGGTTTTCATATCTGAGGGTCTCATCTTTGCAGGGCCTTGATCGAGTGCCAGGCCTGAGAAATACCAGACTTGCTGCCAGTGGCTGAGGACCCAGATGCCAAGATGTGGGGCTCTGAGCCTGCTGGCTGGGCAGGACACACTGCTAGCACGTGCTGTCTATGGGCAGCCGATCCTTTCTTGACCTACTTGGTGTCAACGCCCATACTCTCTATTTTTGGGGTGGGACTTTTTCTAGCAGTGACAACTTGGCCCTCAGCTTCAAAAAGTATGAACCAAAGCATATGCTTGCCTTTTGAAATGCTGGGGCCGAGGGCTCTGTGGCCGCCCCATTTGGCCGCACTCTTCATTCCCATACTGGAACATTCACGCTATGTCTGCAAGAACAAGTTACTCTCTACACATGCAATACAGCAAAGCCTTTTTTCCAGGAACACACATGACATCCAGAGAGCTCATCATGGAGACACTGGGACCCCAAGGGGTTTGACCATGTAGAGTTCATCTTTCCTGCAGACACAACATTTCTATTTCTCCCTATCTATCCCTGGCGCCTTTTTTGGTTTCTTACTCAGTTGGGTCCTTTGGGAAGTGGCTGCTGAGCTGTGTAGGAGAGTGAGAGGGGTGTGGGGGCTGATGCCTGATATGAAGGAGAAGGAAGCCCAAAGAGGCAGGAGACCCTCCCAGGAGCCTCACTGGCCCAGCAGGGAGGTGGGAGCCATGGTTGCCCCTGGAGGAGCCTGCAGAGTGGAAAGGCCAGCCCAGCGCCCTCTTCCCCAAATCTCCCCATGTGCTCCATCCTGGGGCACTGCCACTGGTGGCCTTCAGCCAGCTGCTGGTCTTGCAGCTCAGTGGCGAGCTCTCTTGTGAAGAGGCTCTGAGCGGTGCTCTGTGAGGACAACAGAGCCCATCTGCCGTGTCGTGTGTGCAGGTAAATGCCCCTGCTCACCTTTGGGGAGCAGATTCTCCGGGTCCAGGAAATGTCCCTCCTAAGGGGACACTCAGAAGAGGGAGGTCAGTGGTCAAACCACAGCCCCGACCTGCTGCAGCTGGTCCTGGGGCCAATCTGACTGTCACTGCCTCCCCTCAGCTGTCCCTTCTCAATGCTACTCACCCTGAGACCCCCTCATCTCAGTCGTTCCCCAGGTGGGTGATGCCAGACTTCCTTCTGCTCACACGCTGGTCAAGAGGGCGGTGCATGTCCACTCATGATCACTATGCCTAGGAGCAACTGGTCTGCACATACGAGCTGCCTGCCCACTGAAGTCTAGTTACGAAAGTGTTGGGAAGAACCATCTGGAG
Source organism: Diceros bicornis minor (assembly GCF_020826845.1). Taxonomy (NCBI): domain Eukaryota; kingdom Metazoa; phylum Chordata; class Mammalia; order Perissodactyla; family Rhinocerotidae; genus Diceros; species Diceros bicornis. The sequence continues at coordinate 4,417,317 of NW_026690855.1, read as the reverse complement.
CAGGAGTCACGCTGGTCTCCTCCCAGAGGAACTCAGTTTGAGTCTGCCCAGCACTTCAAAGGCCCTGCCATCCAACTCAGCAGAAGGAAATGACCCACAGCCAAGAAGCTGGCCCTGTGGGGGCTCACTGACCTCAACCCTAACCTTGCTGGGGTCAGCCTTGAGAGGTCCCAGCCATAGGTGGGGGTTGCAAAGGCCACTAGGCCAGCTAAGGTCACTGATCACTGCACTTTTGCTCCACATCAAGTTCAGAAACTCCACTCAACTCCTCCACTGCCCCTTCTGAGAGGCACAGCCCCTGGCCACACCTCCTCCATCCACTGTCTTAATCCAGAATATTTTCATCATCCTATAAAGCTTCCTCATGTCTATTAGCGGTCACTTCTCACTCCTCCCTCCCTTCCCCACCCCCTGACAAACACTAATCTACTCCCTATCTCTATGGATTTGCTGACTTGGGACATTTCTTATAAACGGAATCCTACAATATGAAAATACCTAGCATGATGTTGTCAAGGTTCATCCATGTTATAAGTGTGTGTCAGAACTTCATTCCTCTTTATGGCTAAATGATATTCCATTGCATGGAGAGAGCACCTTTGGTTATCCATTCTTCCGTTGGTGGACAGTTGGGTTGTTCCCACCCTTTGGCTATTGTGAATAATGCTGCAATGAACATGCTCATTCATGGACTTGTCTGAGTCCCTGTCGCAATTCTTTGGATCACACAAGTTTTGTAGGCTCTCAATGCACCTTCCAGGAGTTTTCTATTTCCCTTCACAAGCTGTACGTTTCATTGTCCTACTGTCTGGCAGACCCAGTCCAAGGACACTGGAAAGCTAGTTTTGCCATCGATCTCAAAGTGCAAGGGTCACAGGGGTGAATTTTTTCTTTATGAGCATCTGGACCAATGAGGGTAATTGACTACAAATACCAGAGGAAACTCTAGCTAATTTAAGCAGAAATAAACTACAAGGAGATGATCCTGTAGTTCACAGAATTCACAAATATCTGGACAATCGGCCTGGAGAATGTGCAGGAAGCAGGGGGCCGTTTGACACCCCAGCCCCACCCTAGGAAGAGCCCAGTCAGTAGGCCACCCTGGGCCTTCAGACATGGGGCTGAGGCCACAGGTATCACTCATTGGGATCTGCGCTGTGTTAACACAGCTCCCTGACAACACCTTGATTTCAGACACCTGGTCTCAGAACCGTGAGAGAATGTTTCTGTTATTTTAAACCACCAACATTGTGGTGATTTGTTACAACAGTCCTAAGAAACTTACACACACACACACACACACACTCACACAGGCCAATCTCATGCCCAGGGGTAGTGCTCTCCACCTCAGGCTGAATCACAACCCATTGAAACGTCCACTTGAAGACTGGAGAACAACTCCTGCCTGTGGTCCTGCAGGGGCTGGGCCAGGTATCTTCACATAGACACACCTCCTGTACCTTTTCTGTGCAGACCACCCCTGCCTCCTTGTCTACTGGACAACAGGACGCCTTCTTGACTCAGCTGAAGTGGTGCTGCTCAAATCACCAATTTCAACAGACCAGTGTTGTTTTTCTAATTCATGCAGGTTCCCTCTGGAGGCTCTGGGGAGGATCCATTTTCTCACCTTTTCCAGCCTCTAGAGGTCACTGCATCCCTTAGCTCCTGGGTTCTTCCTTCAACTTCAAGGCCCGCAGTGTCCAGCAGAGTCCTCCTCACATCACATCACTCTGACTGTGCCTCCGTCCTCACGTCTTCTCTCCTCTGACCCTCCTGCCTCCCTCTTCCACTTGTAAGAAATATGATTACTCCGGGCCCACCTGGACAATCGAGGATGTCTCCCATCTCAAGGTGAGCTGACCAGCCCCTTAATCCATGAGCACTTTCATGTCTCTTTGCCTTGAAACCTAACATATTCAGAGGTTCTGGCCCTTGACTGGATGGGAAGGGCATTGCATGTAGTGTTGTTAGGGAATCAGTGAGGATCTGTCTCTCTGACATGAACAATTCCAAGGGCCTCTGGGTGGGGCAGTGCACACAGAATGCAAATATACCTTCCTGCCTACAGCAGCCATGGATGGAGTCATTGGTGTGTGAGGAGCCATGAAAAGGGAACACAACAGGGTGGCTGACCCTCCTCAGGAGCAGATGGAAGAAGTCTCAAAAAAGAGAGCCCTGAGCTTTGTGGTTACCATATGCGTGATGCACCCCAGCAGGGGTGCAGCATGGTTGGGGCTAGAGGGTTCACAGAAGGTTATGGGGCCTGGTAAAGTTGGATTCACCCACCCCTTGGAGCAAGAACTTGGTAGCAGTGGGAATGTTCTGGAGCCTTCCCCCTGCCATGCACTGGCACACACACATACACATGCACTCACACACAGACACATATGCAGCACAATACGCACACACAGAGACACATACACAACTCTGCATATGCACACACTCAGAAAACACACATGCACACATGCGTCTATGCACATACACATGGATGTGTGTGGGCACAAAAGACATATGCACGTGTACACATGCTGCATACAAATAGAAAGAAACATATGCACAGAGAGACATGTGTACACAGGCATACCCATATGCACACAAACACACAAATGCACCCACACATGCACAGGAGCAAGATGATGCCATTTGCATTTGGTAGAAAGTTCTGGGAGCAGAATGGAGTAGGAACGAGGGGCAGGGAAAGCAGAGACCACTCAGGGTGTGTCAGTCAGTGCAGTCACCCCAGTACTCACAAGTCTGGAACGGGGGAAGAGCAGCAGTAATAGAGGGAGGAGGTGGATTAGGGGCGTGTGTGGGGCCAGCAGACCTGGTGGTATGGGTAGCAGACGTGAAGGTCAATGTGGTCTCCCAGGGTCACTGAGGGCACTGATGGGAGTACAGAACACAGGAGCCAGGGTACATTTGAGGGAAAGGAGATCAATTCAGCCTGCAAGGGGTGAGGGGGCTGCAATGGGAGCCATGGGCATCCTGGTGGAGGCATTTAGAGCAGGCTGGACACTTTGCGTGTAGTTCAAGCGGTCTGGTAGGAAAGGGCGGGGTGGCGACATCAGTTCCAAGGCTGGAGCTGGAGCCTGGACTAGGACCAACTCTCTCAGGGGAGCTTGGAGTGACCGGGGCTGGTCCAGGATCCCTGGGGCTGGGGCAGCAAAGACCATGGGAGTAGGGGGTACATACGAGGAAGCCATTGCTTTATCTTTCTAGCTCTTAATGCAGAGGTGTACTGCTTCCCATTCTGATAACATTCTCCCTTCCAGATAAGCTTTCTCAGAAGAAATCAAACCCAAGAGTAATGATGGCTAATTATGCAAAATTAAGAACATAAATTCACAGGATCCCCCCCAAAAATGATTTAATCACCACCTACAAGTCAAAATGAGGGGCCTTTATGAAGATGAGGGAGGAGCAGGATCCTGTCTCCAGGTCAGCCCAGGGCCAGACAGGTGAGCAAGGAGGAGGTGTAGGGTCCCCCACCCAGCCCTGCAGCTGTCCCTTGTGACTGCTGGACTGAGTCTGCTCTTCGTGCTGTGAGCTGAGGGACCCAGTTTATTCCTACCCACACTGTGGAGGTCATTTGAGAGTCTCTGGAAGGGCTGGGCAGTGGGCACGTGTGTGTCCCAGGTCAGCCACCTGCACTGGGTTAGGGTCTCAGTCCTGTTGTTCAGAACCCCAGGTGGACTTGGGCCAGAATTTGCTCTCTTGTGTCTTTGATGGTGTCTCTCAGGCAGAGCGGGACATCTTCCTGCCCAGCAGGGGAGAGGGGAACTCAGTGAGGCCTTGGACAGATTTCCATCCACAATGGGTCCCTGCTAACCCCTTACTCCTGGTGAAGTTATAGGCAAGTCAGGTAGCTTTTCTAAGACATAGTTTCCTCAGAGGCTAAAGTCATGTTTTGGAAGAAACTTTACATATTATAAGCCCATCTATAAATGTGAGGACTGTTGTCCCTATTATGTGTTTATATTTTGCAAGACTACTGCGCTGGGATTGCCATTAAAAATCAAACACATTGTTACAAAACCTGTTATCAACTTCAAAAATCCATGGTGCTGTTGGAACAATATTTGAGGTCTGCAAATGTCTAAGTGCCACCCAGTCCCTAGTCACTACCCTCCCACAGGGACCGTCACAGCCTCACCTCTTTGTGAGCACTCTGTGCCTCTTGTTGGTAATTATGTGACCTGGACATCCCTGACACTCAGTCCTGGGCTCCAGGCATCCCCAACTGTACAGTACAAGGTTCCTGCCCCCTGTCTGCCCATTTGCCTCCCTATGCCCACTGTCCCTCTCTCGGAGCTGGTCAACATGCCGGCCTCAGTCTTGTCCAGCCGGGCCTGAGGACCCAAGTTCCCCTCTCTTTGTCTTTTCCTTCTTAAATGCCCATGTCTAGGTCCTCCCTCTCCCCTACCCCTGAAAAGACTGGTCTCATTCAGTTCTGAGAGTTGTCCTTAGCCTCTCAAGGAAAGTGATTCCCAGCAGACCCAGGAGTGAGGTGGGAGCTGGTGCTGGGAAACCAGATCCTGGTGGTTGGTCACACCCAAAACCTGGGGAATATCATGCAATGTGTGTTCATCATCAGAATGAAACTGTACTTGATTTCAGGGGAAACGGTTTGGTAATAGTAATGGTTAGAGGACCTGAGGCCTTCAACGCTGTCAGGACAAAGGAAGGTCTGGACACATAATCATTATAATTTTCATCCCATGTTCCTCAATTAAATGAATGGTCGGATGGATGCTGGATGGATGGATGATGAATGGTTGGATGAAAGTGTAGTTGATGCAAGGATAGTGAGTGGATGGGTGAATGGATGGATGGATGGGTGGGTGGATGTGTGGTTTACCGTTGGATGGATGAATGAGGGATAGATGAATGGATGAATGAATGGTGGATGGATGGATCATGGGTGGATGCATGATGGATGGATGGATAGATGGATCGATGGATACCTATGAGGCCAGGATAAATAAAGCTCACATGGACACCTCTAAAGTAATGGGGTCTAGATCCACTTGACCATCACTGTGAGCTCCATGCACATTTGCTCCATCCTCTCCTCTTGCTTGCTCACACCTTCCTTTATCTGGATTGGGGGCATGACCAGTTCTGAGAGGGATCCAATTTCCTTTGGAGTTCTCCTCTCAAAGGGCCCATTAACTGCCCCTCCTCTTCAGGATCTTAGGGCCATGGCAGCTCCTATGGAAATCTTACAGGACGTTTCCTATTAGTGTCAGCTTCCTATGCTGATCAGATGGGAGGGTGAACCCAAGTGTGGGGACACATGGCTGTTTGCCTCCCACAGCTCCCTCAACAATTTGATCTCTCTTTCCCTATTTCATCCAACTTCACAGTCCATATTCCTTGAGCTATGCACATCTGCTCCGATGTTAGTCATTTTAGAGACATCTGGGCTCAGTTCTATCACCTTTTTGCATTTTTCTCCCTAAAACCCTTATTACAGACATCCCTTTATTCCAGCTTTGAGGAAAATGGTATAGAAAGCCCTGGGCTAGAGCAGTAACCTCGAGGAAAAGTGGCATCAACCCTGCTGCCCTTCAGCTTCCCAATGAACTTCAAAGTCATTTGGTTTTCAAGATGCTCATCATGTGGGTGTTCTTCCCTCCCCTCCTACTTCCAAGCTCCCCAATCCTGAGCCTGGGGTCCTGGAAACAGGCCTCACCCCCCACCTGTGCTCTGGAGCCAGCCAGGCCGCAGCCTGCTAAGTTGATCCAACATCCTCTACATTATTAATGTGCTGGTTTTTCTAGCAGACTCAACACAATAAAGATGGTGGTGATGGTAACGAACGTAACCGTGAGTCACCATTGTGTACTGAGAACTAATTCTGGGGTGGTTCTCTGAAAAATGCTTTACCCACCTTACCTCATTCACATCTTGCAAAAGCCCTGTGCTGCGGGTGCTTGAGGAAGGGGAGTCTTTGTACTTCTCATGTGAGCTAGAAATTCGATAGATTGATAGGTATTGGTGATCTCTGAGCCTGGAATATAAGCTTTGGACTGGCTTCTGTTGAGACAAGGAACAGAGGTCTCTTGTCTACGGACAGGTGGGCAAATGGGCAAGGGGAAGACAGTACCACTGTCATCCTGCTATAGCCGGTGGGGCCCAGGTAGGCTCACCTGTCGGCTCAGCACTGTAAGTGGGATGGGCGGGGGCGATGGGCGGGATATTCCCCACAGTAGGCTGACAGCCTCTTCAGGATCCTGTTGGGCGCTGTCAGCAAGATGAGCTTTATAAGTCCTTAGAATAGGCCTGAGGGGGCAATTCTGAAATCTGTTAATGAGAGGCCAAAATTCCCATCCTTCAGGGAGAAGAGGAGTTAGTCAGGAGGTTGAATGTTCCGTAGATCATTCTCTCCGCCCACCACACTTGCTGGGTGTTGTTTTATAACATCCTGGTCTCTGGAGACACAAAGAGAAATCAGATGGAGTCTTCAGCCCAACCTTCACCGTCTCCTTGAGCAGCAGATGGACAAGCTTGTCCCAAGAGGAATGACAGTCCTGCCACCTGCAGCCCGCAGCCTCATCATGCTTGAGATGCGAGGACTTCAACTAGGAGTGTGTTCCTGGCTGAGATTGGGGGAGGAGGAGTTTGCAAGATTCATTGGACAATCTCCTGACCGTTCATTCTATGTGGCCACATTGGTACTTCCTGGGGACATTGGTGGGGGAGGTCATGGGGGTCCGTGAGCTCAGAAGATCATGGCAGTGGAGGCTGATGAGAGGTGATGGAAGGGGCTACAGGATTGACCCTATCCTTTAATTTTGTTTGAGTAAAGATGGTTCAGAACCCCAGGCCAGGCAGGAGCTGGGCCGAATGGATAGGCTAGTGGCGCTTCCCTGGGTTGGGGGAGGCGGGATGGGCGTTGAGTGAAGAATGAGGAGGGTGCCTTTTGGTTTCAACAGTCGGGGCTCACCCCCTGGAGACCTTGGGATGCTTCCATCACCAGAACAGGGCTCCAAGGTGGCTTCTGTTGTCCAGGAAGCCCAGTGGATTGAAAGTATTTAAAGTGCCCTTTGTGGAATCATCACCTCGAAATTCAAAACCTGTAAGTGGCCACTGGCTCAGGTGCATGGAGGGCCTGGGCTTCCAGGGGGCAGCATTTCTGCAGGAATGTGCCAGGTGACCACCTAGACTGTGAATTTGGATGAGGACTCATGTGATAGAGCCCCCCTCGCCTGTCCCTTGAAAACCTCAGATCATCACCTCGGGAGACAGTTTTCCCTCTACTCCTCAGAGCCATCAGTTATTCCAGCTGGTCCCCACACGCAGCTCGTGTTCTTTCCACACCATATCCACGAAACGACTTTCTCCAGTTTCCCAGAGCCCAGACACACTCTGCTGGGCACCCCTCCACCTGTGAGCCTTTCTCACTGAAACTGGCCCCATCCCCAGTGACAGGACACCTGTGCTTCCCCTACCTCACAGAGTCATCACCCTCAGGGGACACGACACCATGCTGATACAGTTCCATCATCTTCTCTTATTCCATCCAGAGACCCAGTAAAGAAGTTTGGGGTTCAGGTCAGCTGCTCCTAAGCTCCCTGCAGCATATGGGAATACTTGTCCAAACAAGCCTCAGGAAGCCTTGGCTGATGGCAGTGATCTGAGGCCAGCAGAGAGACCTGGGGTGGACAGCATCCCTGCCAGCCACCAGGCACGTCTACTCTGTACTGCTGGGGATCTGAGCTTGCATCCCTCCTGACCTCGCAGCTCCCTGCACTGGGGCCTCCCCCACTCTGTTCTCTCTCCTTCAGGCATTAAGACCCTCCCCAACTGCATGAACCCTAACAAGTCCAAATGGCCCTAACCCATGTCGCTTCCAGGGTGGCGACCCATCATCAACACCTAGTTCATCCTGGAGAGGGACCATGGCATTGCTTACTTCCAAGACAAGATGAATAACCAGGACATGCAGATGATGAAGCTCTTCAGCGGGGGTCTCCACAGGGCAGGAGGGGCCTTAAAAGCAGTGGTGTGGCCACACAGAGTGGGATACCTACCTGGGCCAGCACATCTAGCAGCTGCACTGAACCTATGGGCCAAACTGCACCCTGTGCACTGATGGGGGAGTGTGTGTCTGTGTGTTCACCTGTGTGTGCACTTCAAGGTGTGGGTGTAATGCCGCACTGTCTGTCTCTCCACCACCACTGTGAATCGACCCCTTTTGGTAACCCTGCATCCACCCAGATGATCTTTCTGACTTCCTGGACCCTCAGGCCCTGTCCTCCGCCCACCTTCACTCAACTCCCACCACCCACTGCCTTGGCATCACTCTGCGCATTTAACCATCTCCACCATGACCGACACCCCCATTTATGGCCAGCCCATTCTAGCTAGTACCCACCAGTGTCTCTCCAGCCCACCCACTGGAGGTTCCCTCCCCTGATGAGTCCTCAGCCCACTGGGTCTCCGTCTGCCAACCTTGTTCCACGTTCGCTTTCCTTCCCCTACGTCACGTCCTTCCTTCCTCTGCACACACTGAGCTCCAGGACAGCCCCACGCTCCTGTCCTGCAGCTCTGTCCTGTTCCTTCCATGGTCCTGGCCAGGTGAAATCCACCCTGGGACCCAGCTCTGCACCTTCTCTGCACCTGCCCCAGCTGTGAGAGGGGCAGAGGCTGGTGCAGAGCCAGGGCTGGTCCCACCGTCACATCATGACGGCAGACCACAAGGTCCCACGGTGCTGCCCACACCCCTCCCAGTGTCCCTGGGTCACCTCACTCCTCCCCGCTCTAGGTGCATTTCACATGTCCCTTCTCTCCTCACCATCCACCCCTGCTTCCCTGTGCAGGACAAACCTTTACTGCTAACAAGGCTCAGTGCATGGATTGTGGACACTGCAGTGTGCATGGCTCGGTGGAGCAGGTTGTGGGCATGGTGTGCACACATGTTGCCAGCTGGGAGAGGGCTGAGGTGCAGCTTCTGAGACTCAGACTCCCCCAGGGAGAGGTCAGGCCCAGGCGGCAGGGAGGGGAATACACCCTGGAAGGGACAAGGGCCACACCAAGGGAATTTCCCCTCTCCAAGATGAACATCTCAGAGGGCTTCAGGTTCTAATGGGCCAGGCTGGGAAGATGGGACTCCACTCAGGAGTGGAGGCTGGGGGCTGATTCAGGTGAGGGGGAAGAGAGTGTAAGGTCACTGGCTCCTGGAGGCCGGGCACTGACAGCTTGAACCCCCTCCTCTTGGTGTGGACCCCCTGCAAGCCATCAAATGCAGAGATGTCCCTCATGGAGGGGCTGTAGCAGGGTGGACAGAGCAACCCCTGAGGCCAGGGAGTTCCACACCATCCCATCCACAGAGGGCAAGTCTCTGCTCTCCCGGGCCAAGGGACCCCCTTTCATGTGGTGTCTTCAGATAAGGGGACCACCCCTGGGCCCTCAGCCACCCAGGTGGCTCCTTGTTTCAGGTGGCTCCTGTCCCAAATAGAAAAAAGTACAATGAAGAGTATAGACAAGACCCATAATCCCACCACTATATCCACCTCCCCTAACTCCCAGGTCTGGTTCCTTGGGTTTGAGTGTGGATCAAACTGGGAAATTTGATTTTGGCTTTTCATGGCATTTCCATCACCCTTCTGACTCTCCAATGTCCATGCTGGAAGGACTAACCAGCTAGAGATCACCCGGTTAGTTAACCTCCTGTATTTATAGAGGGGCAGGAACCGAGATGGGGAAGGAAGGAGGAGCCCCAGGCCTTTGAACCTTCCTCCTGCACCTCAGCTTCAGCTCTGCTCTGTCCCCTCACCCTCACCTGGAGCATGTGTCTTGACTGGATCCCCATCCTGCACCACCCTCCACCACAGGCCATAGTTCACCAGCTCCCCAGCCCAAAGAGTTAAGGATGGCAAGAACAACTACAAGAGCCATTAGTTATGGAGTTCTTGCCCTGTGCCAGCAAGGAGTTAATTATCTCACCGAGTAAGAGAGAGGTTCCAAAAGTAACCCATTTTACAAATGAAGAAACTGAAGCCCAGAGAGTTAATCTCATGACCAGGGTCTCTGAGGTAGGAAGAGGTTACATCCAGGATATGAATGTAGACCCATAAGTCTGGAGTCTCGCACTAACACGTATGCTTTGGGACTAATCAGTAAAAAAGTTTATAATCATGAGATTGGATTTGCAAGTTGGAGCATAGCATACATACCAGCAAGTACAGAAATCATACTTGCATTGATCCGTGAATTATCCAAAGGGAACACAACCGCTAACCAGTACCCACAAAAAATAGAACATGACTAGCCCTCCAACGGCCCTCTTATGTGCCCCTCCCAGGTCACTTCCCTCTCTCTCCCAAGGGGAACCAATATTCTAACTTCTGAATTTGTTTTTCTTGTCTTTGAACTTTATTTAAATGGAGTCATACAGAGTGTCTTCTTTGGTGTCTGGCTTCTTTCATTTTGCTTGTAAGATTCATCAATATTCTTGAATGTGGCTGTAGTTAATTTTTATTTCTGTATAGTATTCCACTATAAAACATATAACCCATTTTATTTATCCATTCCACTACTGATGCAGAATGGGTTGTCTACAATTTGACGATATGCCAAAAAATGCTGCTCTGGACATCTTGTACATCTTTTGGTGAACATATGAACATATCTGTGTTGGGTATATACCTAAGTGTGGAATTGTTGGGTCATGGAGTATGTGTACGTCCACCTTTAGGAGATACTATCAAAGAGTATCAAAGCGGATTAAACAGTTTGCACTCCCAGCTGTGTATAAAAGTTCCAGTTGCTCTGCATCTCCACCAACCCTTGGTGCCGTCAGAGGTTTGATTTTAACCGTGGTGGTGTATGTGTAGTGGTAGCTCATTGTGGTTTTAATTTGCATTTTCCTCCTGAGTAATTACGTGGAGCCCTTTTCCATTTCATTGTTCCCATTTGGTTATCTTTTTTTTTGAAGTGCCTAGTGAAATCTCCCCTTTTATTCTCGTGGATTGTCTGTAATATTTTTATAAATTTATGCCAGTTAGTCAAATATCCTATATGAGAGTCTTGTGTCAGATAAATACATGGCAATTGTTTATCCCCTTTGTGCCTGCCCTTTTTCCTCTCTTAAAAGTTTCTTTTCACTGACAGTTCTCATTTTTAATAATTTCCTGTTTATCTTTTGGTTCCTTATGTTTACTGTTCTTTGTGTTCTGCGAAATCTTTGGCTGCCCCAAGATCTTGAAACTGTTTTTCTAAGGTACTTACTAGAGAAGTTGTTGTAAAAACCCCCGTTTAGATTTAAAATCCGCCTGGAATTGATTTTTGTTGGTACAGCCGGTATGGAAAACAGTGTTTTCTCAAAGATTAAAGATCAGAGTTTTCTCAAAAGATTACAAATGGAACTCTCATATGATGCAGCAATCCCACTACGGGGTATAGTTCCAAAGGAAATGAAATCAGTATCTTCAAGTGATATCTGCCCTCCCATATTCACTGCAGCACTTGTCACAATGTTACCGAACCAAAATGAGTTCCCTATTTGGTGAGTTGAAATCAAAGCCTTTACTAGAAGTTGTTCTCACACAAAGTACAATTCATTTGCCGCAAATAAGGGGACCATAGGGAATCACTTCCAAAGCTGTGGCTCTCTCAGCAAGGGAAAACAAGTGCCTTTTATTTTTGGTAGGGAATAAATATTCAAAAGGAAAGTTTCGTCATCACGTATAGAGGTGGGTATAAGCCAGCCCAGGCGTAGTTTGAAAACGTGCTTTCCCCTACCTTTCATGTTATGCTAATAAGGCTTAAGCTCCTCCTGGGGTGGAGATCTTAACATTAAAATGAAGCAAAAGTAACTTTGGAGACTTCTTGGCCCATCTGTGCAGGCGTTGCTTTTGCAGTGCAGTTTGGACTGGTTCAGGGTGGTTGGTGATTGCGTCTCTTAAAGTAACAGAGAAACAACTTTGAGAAAGAGTTAAGGGGTCGGCCTGGTGGCGTAGTGGTTGGGTTTGGGCGCACCGCTTCAACAGCCTGTGGTTCGCAGGTTCGGATCCCTGGTGCCGACCTATGCACCGCTCATCAAGCCATGCCATGACAGGCGTCCCGCATATCAAACGGAGGAAGATGGGCACAGATGTTAGCTCAAGGCAAATCTTCCTCAGCATAAAGAGGAAGATTGGCAACAGATGCTAGGTCAGGGCTAAATTTCCTCACCAAAACAACAAAAAAGAAACAGTTAAGTGCTTTCGAAATTGCCTTTGAATTACTCGGGGCAGTTAGTTGGTGACAACAATAGCCAAGATATGGACACAACTTAAGTGTCTGTTGATGGATGATTGGATTAAGAAACATTACATGTATCTACAATCAAATATTATCCAGCTTTAAATATGAGAGAAATCCTGCCTTTTCTGACAAGACAGTTGAACCTGGAGGACATTATGCTAAGCATAATAAGCCAGACACTGAAAGACAATCACTGCATGATCTCATTTACACGTGGAATCTAAAAACGTCAAACTCGTGGAAACAGAGAGTGGAATGTGCCTACAAGGGATGGAGGTTGGTGGGTGTGAGGGGAATGAGAGATGTTGGTCAAAGGGTACAAACTTTCAGTTATAACATGAGGATGTTTTCAAGATCTAATATAGAACGAGGTGACCAGAGTTAATAATAATGCATTGTATACTCAAGAGAATTGATCTTAAGAGTTCTTAGCATTAAAAGAAGGGGGAGTTATTACAGGAGGTGACGGAACTGTTCATTAGCTTGATTGTGGTATTCATTTCACAATGTGTACATACATGAAATCATCACATTGTACACCTTCAATATATACAACTTTTCTTTGTTAATCGTACCTCAATACAGCTGGAAAAATATTTGTGCTGACTTCAGAAAATGCTTACGAATTAATGTGAATGAGGAAAACAAGAAGTGAAAGCACAAATGCAGCAGGGCCTGGGAGAAAATTTGCCAAATGTTACCCGTGGGTGATACTGGCCTAGAGCAAGTTGACTCGAGGGAAGCCGTGTTGTAACTTAGAGTAACGTCTGACTAGCTCACTCAAGCTCTGTGTGTTTTACCTTGCACGTAGCCTAGGAGATAAACAGGTCTGGGAAATAATCCTGGCTGACACACGTACATCCCAAGAGTGATCGATGATTACTTTATTCTTTTGAGTTTCTTAGGAACATGACGACCTCCTCAGGAAGATCATCTATGCCGGCATCCATCATCGATGACAACTGAAAGACCTGGTGTGATGTCTCCAGTCTCTGATGCCAGATGGTCAATGTTCCTGAGCCCCCTTCACAGCCCACTAGTCCCTACAGAACTGCCTCAGATTATGTGCTTGTTTAAGATGGTCTCTGGGACATGAGTCCATCATCTTCCGATTTTGCTAGCTAATCGAGTAAATCCCTTTCCTCACCACCGACTCATCTTGTGATTGATTGGCTTCAAGGTTGCAGCAAGCAGAAGGAGCCTTTGCTCGGTTACACGGGCAGGGATTAGCAGCGATTATTAATTTCTTCTTTACACCTTTCTCAATTTCTCACATTTTTTAAAAGCACGTTCACTTCACCAGGAGAAAACCAGCAGCAATTGTGAGTCACAACAAAAGGTGGAGAGATGAGATTGTGCACCCCTATCCGTCCTGGCCCCAGGAGGGCTGGAGGGAGAACAGTGGGCAGTGCAGGCAGCCCTGACCCTGCTTGGCCCAGGTTCTCCTTCCCCAGAGCCTTTCAGGTGTCCACCAGGCCCCACCAGTATGGCTGCAGAGCTCCTGCTGCAGGTGGCCCCCATCAGGGTGAAGCCCAGCTGAGTGGTGGCCTCTGACTGACCAGCAGGACCTAGTTTGTGATCTTGGTCACAGGTGGGCAGGACCGAGGAGGGTTGGTAGCTCAGTTGGAGAGTGGTGGTGGGAGGCTGGACAGGGGCTGGGGCAAAGAAGAGCAGGGGCCTGGGAGGGAGTCCCAGCAAATGAACCAAGGGTTGACAAGGGGCGGGGCTATGTCTGAGAGATGCTGAGGAGCACAGTGGGGTCAGTGGGGCTCAAGGAATCTTCCCAGGGCTGACCTTGATAAGAGTCTCCCTCAAGGTCACACAAGGCCCTTGACCCTGTGGCCTTCAACCCAGCTCCAAGGCCAAGGGGATCCTTCCTTACAGAAGGTGAAAGGACCAGAGCACTCTGGGGCTCTAAGTGTTTCAAAGTCTTTATTAATATGCTCCAAGTGCAGAGTGCCCATGCCCTCAGGGACCAGCCACCTGTGCTGATTAGGAGCACCTTCTTTATCCCCAGTGACTAAGCGAGGTCAGAGCTAGAATGTCCTTCCCCAGTTTTCCCAGGGGTTCTTACCTGGGCACCCTGGGTGTGGGTTGGGGGTGGCGACAATTCTTCAGTCTGTGGCATGTTCTGCCTCCTTAAATGACAGTGGTCTCCCCCGCTCGCTGGCACAGCCCAAAGAGCCTCCACACATTTCCCAAAACCCGGGAGACACGGTGCAACCCAGGGCAGTGTGAGAACCCGGCAAAGCTCAGCAGGTAGAAACTGCAGGAACACTTTTCCTGACCGTCAGTTCCACACCAGGTGTACTTGCTAGCTGAAGGGGGCATTGGTGACACTTTTTGCACCTCCAATTCCCCATATGACATGGGGACAATGCTGCTCCCAGGGTGGGGATTCTGTGCCGTTGAATGAGATCAGTGCATGTGGAGCAGGCAGTGCAGCGGTAGTTGTCAAGGTGAGTAGAATCAACGCAGGGAGGGCAGATATGGAGACACGACTGCACCTGCTCCTCCAACTCTCCTAAGGATAAAATGTGGTAAAATCCATGCCTTCCCACTCATCTAAAATACCAGCGCCCACCTTGAGCCCCTATCCTGTCCTCCCCACAGCCCTGTGAACTCTACTCTGGGCCATTCATGGGACCAGGGAGTTCTGGGACTCAGGGCCAAGATTTTCCCGGAGATTTCTCATCTGGGTGGTGGTTAGGGAGGTCCCCAGTCCCTTCTTCTCTGTGCTTGGTGCAGGACACTTGGGGCAGCCCTGAGCTGGACCATCAGTGATCTGAGGCTGTTCTCCTTCACTCTGCTGGGCTGACAAGGGGACCTGCATCTGGCAAGCTCAGCCATCTGTGCAGGGGTGGAAATCCCACATCAGCAAAATGCCACGGCTGCCAGTGCCATTCTCTGCTTCATGCCTCAGCTCTCCTGGGCACCGCCATCTTACATGACCTTTGCCCTCACTCCCCAGTGGAAGAGCCCATCGCCACGTTTCCTACTGGCTGAAGGCAAAGGCACTGAGGGCAGCCAATGGCTCAGGGAGGCCTGAGGAGTGCATCCTGTTGGTGTTGAGCATCTCTGGGCCCTGGCTGGACAGACACGTGCACAGGAGGACAATGGTGTTCCTGGGCCAGGCTGCCGAGAGGCGGGGTGGGTCAGTGACTGGAGCCCCCACCTGGGCTCCCGGGTGTGTCTTTGCCTCTGAGCTTCTCCCTGGTGAGGAAAGCTCAGACCCTCTGCACAACACTCAAGCCTCGCCCATCCCTACAGCATCCCTGTACATTCCAGAGTGGTGAGAGCTCAAGGAGGAGAGAGTGAGGGATGAGGGAGCCCTGACCACCCCTTGTCCCTCACCCCCAATTAGAAAAATGTGCTCTGGCTCAACCGTCAGCATGGCCTCCCCTGGTTCCCAAGAAACCCCTTTCTCCCTCAGCCCCCAAAGCTAATCCATTAGAGACGGGCAGTGCCACCTCTGCACCTCCTTACTCCACGGGGGTCTCCAAAGCCGCCAAGCAGGTGTTGCCCATGCCACAGCCCTCAGCCCAGGGCACACATCTGAGCTGGAGAGGCATGTAGAACTCTCCTCCCCAAGATTCAGGGGGTCCAGAGCCCCTCAAGAACCAGCATTCTCCCCCTCCCACCAACTCCAGGGCACAGGCCCCTTGAGGAGAAGGAGGGAGCCTGGTGACCCAGAGCTGCCCACTGTGGTCTCCCACACCAGGCAACACTGCCTCGGGGACCAGTGTAGTGTCCAGAAGAAGACGACTGGTCTTGTGGGGCTTGTCCCCTCTGAGAGGACAGAGGAGGCCATGGAGGTCAGGAGAGAAGGCTCTGGGGAGATAGGAAGGGCCAGGCTCCCACCCCAAGCCAGGGCACCATTTGCCTGATAATCAAAGATGAACCGGCCCACCCACCTGGCAGCATTTCCCTGGAAGAACTTTAGGAGTCCCACGGCCACCCTGGGCCGCCTATCTGAGCCTCTGGATCTGGAGGTGGGGACAACTAGGGCCCTTGCCGGCCCCAGCAAAGAGAGGAGCCTTGTGGAGCACCCACATGAGAGCAGAGCACTCCAGCCCTGTGACTGAGGAATTTTTGATGCCACTCTCTGAGTGGACACTGGGCAGGGGTAGGAAGAAAATACCCCCAATATATCTGTGCCTACTGTATGCCAGGGCAGGGAGCAAACAGTCACTGCTGTCACCTACATGGAGAAATGAAGTAGGTGTGGCTTCGTGAGTGGAACCTGGGGGAGGATGATGGAGTCTCCCAGCAATGGAAAGACATGAGCTTTGGCCTTTCAGGTTCCTGGATACTGTGCTGAGGGAGGGGCAGCAGCCCTCCATTCACAGAGGCCTCCTGGGAGGGGAGAAACCAGGGTGGTGGACCATGGTCAGCCCAGCAGAGAGCAGGCTTGGGAAGAGTGGCGGGGCTGTCCTGAGGGGAGTGGAGCCCCGCTGAAGGAGAGACCTCTTCCTACCTCTCAGAGCTCATCTGGCTCTTTTCTTTCTTTCATTTTCAAATTAGAGGCAGCAAAAGGACAAGCTTAACTGTCTCTCATCCCCTTTCCATACTTTCAGCTTTGATGTCCACCCCTCCTATGATGCCTGCTCTCTTGGGAAGGTAAAGGCAGGAGCTGGTGGCTGAGGCAGCCTCTGGCCTTGAGGCAGGCGGCACCAGCAGTGGCTGGAGTGGAGGTAGGAGCCTGCGGCCCGGCCCCTGGCGTCTGTGGGCAGCCTGGTGATGAGGGAGTTTGTGGCTCTTGCTTCAAGAAGGTGGGAGGCTGAGAGAGCCAGGAGTGCAGGTGGCCCCTGCCCTCGGGTCAGGACAGTGTTCTGTGGACAGCCACACGTGTGTTAACACACACATGTTAGGTGTGAACATGTGCCGTGTCATCCACATTAGTGTGTGTGTGAGCACACATGTACAGAGCCCAAATCCTAGCTGAGGGACTGACTCATCCAGTATTTTGAGGCCTCGGTAGCATTCTTACCAGGGGGCCACATGTGGAGTTGATGATGGTGTGGCAGGCCTTGCATGCAGGACTGCCTCAGCCTACTTGACTGTGTAAATCTGCTCTGTGGAGGGGCCAGAGGTGTCCCCAGCAGGGGCTCTGCTGTGCAGCGCGAGGCCTGGCAGTCCATGCAGCCCAAAGGGGCAAGACTTGCTGAGCCGGCTCTTCAGAAGCATCCAGTCCTGAGGATACTGTTCACAGGGAGAGGTTTTGGGTGCTGATGTCCCCTCGCCTACTGCGGCTCATCCCTGAAGAGGGTCCAGCAAGTTGGAGAAGGGGTGGGAAGGGGGTTTGAAAAATAGTCCAAATTCATGTCCCAAGTCACAGGCCAAGCCCAGTGAGTGTCCCTGTCCCCTGCCTCAGTTTAGCTATTCAGGAAATGGTCCAGGGAAGAACTGAGCAGGGTTGGCTCCAAAACTGGGGTCAGACGGTAACAAACAAAAGATCCTGCTCTATGCCAAGATCATTTCTGTTACCCTGAGATGGGGTGAGGGGATGTTGGGGGTATACTGGGATTCTGCGGAGCCTTACCCTGCCCAGGACCTCATCTTTGGGGGTCTAGCCCTCACCTGGCCTTCCCTAGGTCTCCAGCAGTAGCAGAGGCACTTACATCTGTCCCAAGGTCTGGAGAGGGGAGAACTGGGCAACCTTACACCCTGGTGGGGAACCTCACGCTTTCTTTCTTTCTTGAAGAAACATGAAACCCTCAAGATTCATGTACTATGTGATGGAGAGAAAAAATACCAACTGTTTCTCCAAAAAGACAACATATTTTGTACTGTGTAAAGTATTAATTAAAATGGAGAAAAATATCATGTTGGCTGAGGGCGTCTGATTTTGTGCTGCTCCAGGGCCACATCTCATCTCTTTCCTTCTCCATTCCATGGTCAAGGAACATGGCCAGGGGCTGGGAGGAAGGCAGAACAACCTTCCCGTCCACACCCAGCATCTGAGAGAGGGCACATCCCCAGAGCGAGAGGGGCTGTATTAGTTACCTGATGCAGGGTAACAAGTTGCCCCAAATGCAATGGATTAAATTGATTGTTTACGTGTCACCGTTTCTGTGGGTTAGGAATTCAGGAGCAGTTTGAGCAGCTGGCTCAGGGTCCCTCAGGATGCTGCCATCATCTGAAGTCCTGGCTGGGACTGCAGGATCTACTTCCCAGGTGGTTTATTCACAGGGCTGGCAAGTTGGGCTCAGCTGTTGGCAGGGAGCCTGTTCCTCTCCACGTGGGTCTCCCCATGGGGCTGCTTGAGTGTCCTCACAATACGGTGCCCGGATTCCCCCAGGGCCAGTATAGGAGCCAAATTGGTTTTTTGGCCCCAAACCTCAGAATTCACACCCCTCTGCCTCCACCATACTCTGTCACCATACAGCCCTGCTCTGATTTGACACAGGAGGAGAACACACAAGGGTGTGAAACCAAGAGGCCAAGGTCACTGCTGCCATCTTGGAGACTGTCTACTGTGCCCACCATTCCTCCTAAACCTCTGGCAGAGGTGGCCCTGGGGGTTAGGGGGCTTGCGGAGCAGGACAGGGCCTTGCTGGTGGCAGGAGGAGGATCAGGGGCTGGATCTCGGGCCACAGGGCTTCTGGCACAAGCCTGGAGCCCTGCTGTGGATGTCACACCCCCAGGAAGGTCCTTGGTGCTAGAAGCCCAGGAGCTGATGCCTCCCGACAAGATACCCTAGGGGCACGAGGGAGGGCTCCGTGCCCAGCATCCCTAACACAGGGCTCTGGCATTTGGTTCCTGCCATTTTGGCAGGCAGGCACTTGGGATGCCCAGGCAGGACAGAGGTCTTGGACCTTGGACACCCTTCACTGCCCCTCTCTGACATTTTCCACGGAGGGCTGGTGTGAGCAGGGCAGCGCTGAAGACCTGAGCCTGCACTGAACCCCACCAACCTCCATCCTCACCCGCCTCACCCCTGCCCGCAGGAAAAGCAGACCTGGTGATTGAAGGGAGTGACAATGGCTCTGAAGCTTTCTCACCACCCTGAGTCCAAGAAAGTTCTGGATGCTGTGAATGCTTTCCTTTCTGGGTTCTTCAGACTACGTCCCCCTCATTCCTTCAGAGACCCCATTGGAACTAGGACATCCACGGGGACTCTTGATGTCCCCCAAAATCTCAAAAGTTACAAAGACCTCCAGAGCCCAACCTCCCTTTCCCGCCACTCATTCACAGTCACTGTCACTCAGGCGGTGCTGGACCTTGTGCCAGGTGCTGGGGACCCCGAGGAACCTGCTGTGGCCCCTGCACCTGAGTCTCTCTAGGAGGTGAGAAGACAGGGAAAGGATCTATTCCAGGGAGTGCAGGGCCGGGCTAGACCACAAAGGTGTGCTGTGTCCAGGGGTAGGGAATGACCACTGTCCAGCAGTAGGGGGCAGACCAAGAAGCCAGGACATTAGGGTTGAGCTTGGTAAGATGGGGACCCAGCAGAGGGAGGAGCAAAGTCATAGAGGGACATAGGGAACCTTGGCTGGAATGGAGGAGTGCGGCGGGGGAGGCAGGAGTGGATGGGGCAGGTAGGGGATGAGGCTGAAATGCAAGGTGGATGCTCGGGTCCGCCAGGGGCCTCACCCTCCTACAGGCCATGGGGAGCCACTGAGGACTTCCACGCAGGGGACCAAACTTAGCATCTGAGTGGTGATCTGGGTTATGAAGAGGGCTGATAGGAGGAGGAAAGGGGGACTGCCAGGGTCCTGGCCTCAGTTCTCAGGAGGGGTCCCTGGTGGTTCAAGTGTCTTCTGTGTGCAGATTTGGGGTGGTGGGGGCAGTGGCGCATGCAGGGGACCAGCAGATATCCAGCCAACCCTCAGAATCATGAATTTGCCCCACGCCAAACCAGGGTATAATTGCTCCTGGAGCAGCTCTGGCTGGGTCTTGGCAGGTTCTGACTGCAGCTCACATTCAGATCCCTGGGGGGGGTTACCCATGCCAGAACTCCACCCCCAAGAATCTGATTCAGTTTCTCTTCGATGAAATATCGGTTTAAAACCTCCCCCACCCTCTTTCAAAAGGTAACATAAAGAACTCAGCCACAGGAGGAAAGAGCAGCTTCTGTGGTCACATGGTCCCCCTGGTTTTATCATGTGACGTTTCTCTGGGGGGGCAGGGGGCTCATGATGGTGAAAACGAGCTCTCCAAAGGGAATGAGTGGGATGAGATCGTGGGGGTGGTTGCACCACATAGACAATACGCTAAAACCACTGAATTGTACACTTTAAAATGGTCTTACATCATGTGACTCACATGTCAATGTTTTAAAAATATCGATGTGGTAGAAAAAGCAACAGGAATGGATGCTGGGCGTGAAGGATGGCCAAGAAAGAATGTGAGTTATTCTGACACTCTTGAGGGTTAAAGGAAGTCCCTATCAACATGGTGGAGGCAACACAGAGAAGGAGGAAGAGGACGGAGGCAAGAACCCGGAGCTCCCACCTCGCAAAGGTTGATGGGGGAGCATCTCATTTGAGCTGTTTTTCCAGGAGCTCTGGACCTGAGCTGACCCAGCGGGAAGCTGTGCAGCATCAGCGAGACCCAGGCCCATCTGCCACCCTGATGAGCATGGGGCACCGGGAGGGTCCTGATGTCCAGGGAGAACCTCGGAGAAGCAGGCAGAGCCTCTGAGGAGCCTGTAGGTAATAGCCCGAGGTGTCTTCAGGATAATCAATACTCGGTGTCTTGGACTCAGGGTCACTGAGCGTGTCATGAATTACGTGGTAAGTGTCCAAACTTAAAAAATTAAATGAAGGCACCAGTGATCCCACTCCTTAGGTATACACTCGAGAACACTGAGAACACGTTCACACAGACACTTGTATGCGAATGATCCAAAAAATAAAATGCTGGGCCAAGTAAAACTCATACATGAAGTTCTCACATTATTCATCATAGCCAAAATGTGGAACCAGCCAAATGTCCACCAAATGTTGAATACGGTACATCAAAACAATCAATCAGTAACCTCCCAGATGATTCTATCATACAGGCAAGGTTGAGAAGCTCCGGGGGAGGGGTTGAATCTGCCCAAAGGAATCCCCTCATGAACACGGCCTCCTTCGGCTGCTCTGGGGGCAGGTGGCCTCATCTTGATTTCCTAGTTTGAGGCCAGTCTCATGACAGGCAGCCAGCCCCGAGACGCGCCAGCTGGAATGAATGCATGCTTCTCACCACCACATCCCCAGCACCTGGCAGCTCCTGGCGTACAGTCGGTCAGGAACAGGGACTTTATCAGGCCTTTGCTTCATCTTCAGTGTTCTCTCGCTGTAATGAAGGTGGATGACTGCAGCTGAGGAACAGCTTCGGGTCACAAGCCTGAGCCTGTTCACTTTCCATCTCTGAGGGTGGATGCACACATGGCATTTTTCTGATGGGCACAGATTCCTGTGCTCTTCTCTGGCAATTCAGCTGGCACCACCCTACCAGAGCGACAGCAAGACCAAGTCTCTCCGCTGCTCATGGGCAGCTCCCCCACCAGCTACATCCCACCTGTTTGCCTCCCTAGCAAGACAATTGACTCCTGGTTCAAGAAGGTGACCACACTCTCGGGATTTTTCCTTTTAAACTTGACTGCTCAGCATGCCCTCAGTGTGGCCCTGAGAAAATCACAGCAAGAGGGACTCCAAGCACTGTCTCCAGCTCAAGCTGAATCTGGGCTGCTCCGTGTGAAATATCAAGGTTTGTGTGGAAGAAAGGCTGGGTTTCTTGGTCGCCACAGCATGAGCGTCTGAGGGTAGCTGGGCGATGCACCCTGGGAGAGAGAAAGGCAAGTGTGGGGTCCTTTGGGGAGGGGATACATTCCTGGAGCTCAACCACGGGGCAGGACAGGCCCCAGGACAATGGCTGCCTCACAGATCCACCCCAGTGCTGAAGCCGCCAAGGCCATCTGAAGTGGTCTGTGGGAACGTCAGGCTGCACGGTAGGCCGAGGCACCTGAGCAGCTCCCATGTAGCCCCTGCGGAGAGAATGACCCTCAGAAGGTGTGAGTAACTCTGCTGCTGGTCAGGAGGTGCTGGGACCTGAGCGTAATCTGCGAGAGAACAGTGTGGATCTTCAGAAATGCAGCCCAAGTGTCTACCCTGTGCCAGGTGCTCAACGAGACTGTCACCTGCTGTGCCAAGTCAGAGCACTCTTCCTGCAGCGTGGTTCTCAGCGTCTGACTGTCACATGAACACAGTGAGTGCACAGTAGGTGTTTCCTGACCTCCTGAAAATGTGAGCCAACCACATATTCAAGAAACAAACGTGGTCAGGACAGGACTCTCCTGAGTGAGTCAGGGGCGGACCTGACGAGAATGGCAGGCCAAGTGTCTTTTATTCACTGATGTCAGGGTCTGTGTGCTAGCAAGAGCCCCTTCTCCAGAAATCATCATGGAGTGGCAGCCTGCACGTCCGGCGGGGGCTCAGGGGATGGAAGACGGAGACCCAAGCCCCTGGCAACTACCGTCCACTGAGAGAGACGGTGGTGGCCACCGTGTGACAAGAGTCCCTCCACCTTCTCAGGCTGTGCCTGCCACTCGGGCTCTGCACTGGCCTCGCTTCTTCCCCAATATAGGTGGAATGACAGAGTCTGAGTGTAAGAAGACAGAACGGCCAGGTGACACGTCACAGTGGCCCGTGGTCACTGCATTCAGGGTGTCCTCACACACTTGCTGAAGTGACAGGAGCCTGGAGCCTGCCAACACTGACTTTTCACAGCAAAAAAGGATAAATCACACAACCAACGTACTGTAGAAGCTTTCTGTCCATGTGTGTCAAATGTTGGATGTGTCAGAGGCCTTGTTGCGAATTTCTCTGAAGATGAAATGTATTTGTAAAACCACTGGAGTAAAACAGTGACGATCTGGCAATGACAAAAGACTTAACATGATAATGTAATTACAAGGAAATTTGGTTATTTTATAAGCCACATTTTAAGATAACGACTAGAATTATACCAGGACATATCAGATTTTTAGGAATTTTATATAATTTTTAGAATACTGAAAACATGCTTATTTTCATCAAACCAACAAACTTAAATAAGCTTTCATTTACTAAAGATGATATCATGTTAACTTGAAAAACATTTGGGTTAGTTTCCATTACATTTAGAAACAATTTATATAAATGCTTACTTTAAGCCTGCTAATGGAGCTCTTTTAGAAATTACATCATCCAGAGGTAGAAAAATATCACATATATATAACGCGTACACATAGACATACATAGATACACAGACAGACACAAGCAGAGACCTTAAATCGTTTTCGTTAAATGTTTCCTATGAATCAGGTACAATACAAAACTCACTAATTTAAAAAAGAATAGTTGGATCCAAACTGTGTTTTTGGCAGTATTAAACAACTCTATTAATTTTTAATTTAAGTTTCCCATTGACTGTTTAAGGGAATAACGTTAAGTTTCCCAGAAAATCTCTCATGATCTCATTAACTCTGAGAGGGGCTCATACTGGGCCCCTCTTTGAAGGTCGATTATGGGGGTGTCTGTAAAGCAATAATTTAATAGACTTTTAGGTACCTTTTATAGCTTAATTTTTTATTAGCTTTTTGCAACCAAACTTTTAGTAGGGCTCTTTTGGAATTTTGAAGGCTTTGCTTTTAAGTGCACATCTTAAGCAATCTTATCTAATTAGATCATTCCTTCTAATGGCCAATGTAACACCCTTGAAGCTGGTGGCATTTTGGTAGGACCCTAGCCACAAATGGAGTTCAACCCATATTTCTGTCCAACCATACCTCACTGCAAATTGGGTGCAACCCGCAATTCTGTCTGACCATATTTTGGGGCGCCCAACCTGATGGTTACTAAGCCAAGCTCTCAGGACACAATACAAGCGTAGCAAGATTTTGCTGTTGTTTTAAATATTTACAACTTCTGCAACCTTTAGTTTTCGAGCAGGTGTGCTGGAAGGTGGCATGCTTAACTCTTTAGAGATTAAAGATTGCATTTAATCTGTCTGTTCCACAGTTCTCAAATCTAGTGCACAAAAAGACAAGTTTTGGAAGCTCAAAGGATCCCCAAAGTGGCCAGTGTAATTTTAAATTATCCCAGGTTATCCTGATCCAAAGATTCAGCCAATTACAGCTATCCCCATTTGGTTAAGTACTTGCAAGTAAAGGCTCCATACATATTGTACACAGAGCCAGCCAGAGTTCCAGTGGGTGGGTGCCCATCTGGCATTGTTGGCTTTGAAAGTGTGGTTTCTCATTTTCTTTTAGTTTCATTTTAATATCAAGTCTGAACAATTTCTAAGGACAGTGTAGCGGGTCAAAACTGTGCTGCTTGTGAGTGTCACTTCCTAAAAGGTGATGAACACTCTCTCACGTGTCTTAGCTTCTCCTGCGGGCAGTCTACAACTACCGTAGGGGTGCAGAGCACTGGATGAACAATCCTTGTGTGCGGGCCCCTCGACAAGCCATTAATTATTTAAAGTGAATGATGGTGACTGAGTTCCCTATGGGACTGTCGCATGTCATGGAGATTGTCCTCAGACACTTACACTAGGTTCTCAGTCACCTGAGAACAACTTGTGGCTGGAAAGAGCAAGTGCCCCTTTTCTTCAGAACAAAACAAATTCAGTCTCTCATTTTACTGTCAGTTTGTTCAGACTTTATCAACATGTCTCTTTTTCAATTGAAAGCCAAATTAAAGAGGTCAGCTAACCCAGTTCACTCCAAACTTCCCCCTTGGTTCCCCTTACCTAGGAAATGTTTCCCTCTTGGCTCCCTTCACCTAGGAAATGTCCCCCCCAGGTTCCTCTTACCTAGGAAGAGTACCAACACACCCTTAAGATGTTGAAGTCTTCAGACCCAAAACAGCTGGAATAACAAGTCAGGACTGTCAACTTAAATAAGGAGGTCCAGATTTCGGGAGCACTCACCAGAGCACCTGAAGAGTGCAGTGAAGCCGGGGGGGAGGAGGGGTAGTGGAGCTCAACGGTCCCCTGTGGTACCAGTGTTGGTTGAAAGTAGGCTCCACCTGGTCTCAGGTGGGTGTCTCAGAAGTCCCTTCGTGGTTGCCAGGAAAAGGTGCCACAAATAATCAATAATCGTTCTGTAGCACAAAGTTTTATTTGAGCCCAATTTCATTTGAGGACTCTAGCCCGGAGCACATCTTTGCAAGGGAAGAAAGCGCTGTGAAGAAGAGTGGTTTTCAGCAGACTTACATCCCGTTTCCAAAGACAGAGACACGCATCAAGAATGACAGGTGCACATTCTCTCAAGCATTCAAGGAGATATTTTGCTATTGATGAGCACATAGACAGCAAGTCACCATGACCTCGGCGCTGGGGGAAATGAGGCATTCAGTCTTATCTTGAAAGGGTGCTGGCATCAAAGGAAGGGAGGGATGCTTTTTTATCTTCAAAGAGTACATTCTTTACTTTAGGGTAACGATTAAAGTACACAGACAATGCATGTCTGACAAGCCATGAGTCAGGTTTCTTTGGTTCAAATACATTTCAGGCCAAATCAGGTTCCAACCAGAATGGTTTCCACATATACTTGAAAACATAAAATATCTTATATCGCACCTGATGACATCCCGAGGGAGTAGATGTTAGAATGACCCCCACTGCACAGATGGGGACACTGGGGAGGCCCTGAGAGGCACGTGGTTGTCCAGGGTGACATCACTGGCAAGAAGCAGGAGCGGGACTGCATTCAACACTGTGTCCTCAAAGCTGGGGCCCTGCTTGCGTTCAGACATCCCCAGAGGCTGTGGGGTGGACTCTGTTGGTGTGACTGTGTCTGGACGTGGTGTGGAGATGGAGAGTGAGCAGTCAGCAGCCCCGGGAGCCCTTAGGGAGGTCTTGTGTAAGGAGGGAGCTTAGGTAAGTTGACCCCAGGAAGTACCCTCATGGAGCCCAAGAGTACTTGGAACCCTGGTAACTAGGCACCCACATCCTAGAGACAGCCCCCAAGCCAGCTCACTTGTCTAGCACTTGTCTAGGAGGAGCAACGTGTTTAGTTGCTTCTTCTCGATGGTCAGGGGCCAGAGCCCCAGGAAAGCTCCCAAAGACCACCCGCAATGCAGATGCTGGTTCCTTTCTCATGGCCGACAATTGTGGCCGTTTAACCGGAGGGACAGAAAGGTAACACAGGGAGTCCTAGGGCAGGCCAATCCAGACCAGACCAGCACTGCTGTCCCATCTGGGCAGCCCTACATCCCCTCCCCATGTGTGTGTGTGGAAGGGCGGTTTCATGAGGGTGGACCACCGTGAGCAGGAGCAGGTCGCTGAGGTGTTAGAAGCCTGGTGGGCTTCTAACATGACCCTGGTGGGTCATGTTCACAGCCCAGGTCAAGGCCGGCTGGGTGGGATGTGGAGTGCTAGAGTGGCACCCTTCTGCCTGAGGTGTATGTCTTTCATCTGGGGTGGAATTCTGTGGAGACACAGGTATGTGCCTGATCTGGGAGAATTAGGTCCCGAGGACAGAAGCAGCACAAGGACAGCTGGGCAGCTGGCAGGGCTCGGATGCCTCTGGGTCGGCTGCCGGTCACTGCCGTTGCAGAGCTCCATACAGGAGATCAGCGAGGAGCTGGTAGAAGGGGACATCCAATCCCTCACCCCCAGGGGTGAGCAGCTGTGACACAAGACTGCATCAGCAGCTGTGGGGAGAACGTCTGCACTGACTGTTGGACAAGCCTCAGAGCTACCTCAGTACCCATCATCCATCCCGGACAACTATCATTACCACCAACTCCTGCAGGAGACCAGGAGGCAGCTGCGGCCCCAGCGTCCGTGCAGGGAGAGCCATCCCCTGCACAGGCTCCAGCAGGAGACCAGGAGGCAGCTGAGGCCCCAGCCACCGTGCAGGGAGAGCCATCCCCTGCACGGGCTCCGGCAGAAGACCAGGAGGCAACTGAGGCCCCACCATGCAAGCAGGGAGACACATCCCCTGAAGAGGGTCCTGCAGGAGACCAAGAGGCACCTGAAGCCAAACCATCTGGCCTGGGAGAGCTGGCTCTGCAATGTCTCTCATCAGCAGCTCCTGTACCACCCATTCAAACTGCTCCCTCACCAGAAATTTCCTTCCCTACCCTCATTAATGTGTTTGTTTCCTTCTTAGTTGCTCTTTTTGATTTTTCTTTATTGTTTAGTTCTTAAAAATTATTTAAATTAAATGTTTCGATTTTTTAAAATTTATGTTTTCTCATTTTAAATTGTACACTTTATGAGCATTAAGGACATTCACATTGCTGTGCATCCATCACCGCTATCTGGGCTCAGACAATTTCACACTCCAAAAGGAAATCCTGTTCTAAAAGCACTCACTCCCCGTTTATTCCTCAGGCCCTGGCCAGCTCTAATCTGTTTTCTGTCACTGTTTTTTGTTAAATCTATTCTGGATGTTTCCTATAAGTGAAATCATGGCATAACTGGCCATTTGTGTCTGCCTTCTTATTTTCACAGGGCCTGATAGGTTTTCCTTTTCTGTTTTTATTTGAAATAGAATTTCTCTAATTTGATAGGAAAATCCCAGGTGGATTCTAGATTTGATGTATCAAATAAAGCCCTTTCGGTAAATATGTGCATAATCTTGGGGTACAGACTGCTGTTCTAAGTGGGACACCAGAGCCAGAAGCCAGGCATGAAACGCCTGTGGCCAAAACAAAAACAAGACAAGGGTAAAAAGCTGGAAAGGCAAACCACAAACCGGAAAGCATTCCTCATAACCCAAGGCCAGGGAAAGGCTACACATCCCTCGCTTCCAAAAAATGCTTGAAATTCAGTATTTTAAAAAGAGATAAAGAGCAAACACACTCAACGCCAATGAGAGGTGATACACAGGGGCAGCATGTGTCAGAGAAGCTCGAGCTCCACGAGGGGGACACGTGCACATGGAGACACTGTGGAGAGGGCACTGGGCCCCATGAGATGGGCAGGGTTCCAGTGTGGTGACAACCAGCCCTGGTGACAATGTGAGGAAGCAGAGGCCCCAGCAGACTCCTAGAGACAAGTGTGAAAGGACACTCCTCTCTGGAGACCAGCCTGCAGGACCCATCGCAGTCCCCAGGGGCATGCCTGTGTTGGCGGTGCTGATCCCAGGACTTCATCCCACAGAAAGTCTGTACAGTGTGTGCACATGTGTGCACATATGTGCGTATGTGTGTGTGCACTTGTGGGTGTCAGGAACGGAGCATTCCAGGGTGTGTGCTCTTCTAGAGCCTGATTTGTCCAGGCATGGCCACCGCCAGGTAATCCTCTTCCACTTGGTATTTTCTCTGTCCTGGCATCAGAATTTATGAAGACCCCCTGCTTGGACCAGGGGCCATTTCCAGTTTTTCACTCTCTGAATCGTGCTGAAGGGAACACCTGCAACCACAAATCTCTGTTTAGGACAGAATCCATGACGTGGAGTTTCTGGGTCAAAATGTATACTGTTTTTAATGAATTGGCCCCAGTTTCCAACACCAGAGGGCTCTTTGTCAGCTTTGAGCCTTCTTTGGGAAAGCAGGGCCACAGAGACCCTGGGGCTGGGACCTCATGGAGTGAGGGAGGACGAGGAGCTGGCAGTGGATGTGATCAAGGTACTTGGGAGTGAGCTGTCTGGCAGAAAATGTCCCACCCCTCAGCCCAACACCTGGCCTCACCCATCATGGTGATGTCATGGGCTAGTTCTCTCACTGGTGCTAGAGCTTGTGCTGGAGCTTGCTTTAGCTCAAAACATGGCTCTGATTCTAGAACTGGAGCTGAAGCTGGAGCTGGTTCAATCTCAGCAGCTCATGCGAGAGCCTGTGTTAGAGTTGCGCTATCTCTATAGCTGCCAGTATCTCTAGCTCTGGGGAAGGCACTGGAGCTGGAACTACCTCCAGAGATAATCTAGACCTGCTTCTGCAGTTTGATAAAGCTCTTGAGCTGGCTCCAACTCTTGCACTGGAGCTGGTGTAGAGTTATTGCTGTAAGTGGCTCTAACTGCAGTTCTCATTCTAGACCTGGTTCTTGTGGCTCTAGTTGTATAACCAGTCCTAGCTCTAGCTCTGTAGCTGGTGCTAAAACTGGTGGTGGATTGGTTTGTAGCTCTGGCACTGGCTCCACCTCTGGAATTGGTGTTGGGGCAGATTCTGGTACTAGAGCAGCACAGGCTCCGGCTGGGGGGTTGGTGATAGAGCTGCCTCCATCTCTGAAATCGGTGGTAGAGCTGGTAGCACAGCATGATCTAGCTCTGATGTTGGTGCTAGAGCTGTTGTCAGAGCTGGTTCTTTCTCTTGAGCTGGCATTGGCTCTAAGTCTGCTACTGGTACCCAAGCCAGCTCTTGCTCCAGCACTTGTGGGGGATCTAGCTCTGCAGCTGGTACTAGATCTGTTGCTGGAGCAGGCTCTGCCTCTGAACTTGGTGCTGACTCTAGCTCTCGAGCTGGTGCCAGAAATGGCTCTAACTCTGGAGCCAGTGTTAGAGCTGATGCTGGAGCTGGCTCTTCCTTGGAACCTGGCACTGACTGTAAACTAGCTTCAACCTGGTCCTCACTCTAAAGTGAGCACTAGAACCATCACTGGGACTGGCACAGGAGTTGGTGATAGAGCTGCCTCTATCTCCAGCGTTGATGCTACAGCTAGTGTTCAAGCCAGCTCTAGCTCATGAGAGAACACCGGCCCTGACCCTGCAACTAGCACTGGAGCTGAAGGTGGAGCTTGCTCTATCTCAGGAGTTTGCGCAAGTGTGGGAGCTGGGGTTAGCTCTAGCTATGGAGCTGGCCCCAACTCTGGTGCTAGAGCTGTTCGTAGAGCTGGTGTTGGGGCTAGCTCTGGCTATAGACCTATCACTGGCTCTAGTTCTGGAGCTGGTAATAGAACTGGTTCGTGCAGTGGCTTGGGTGCTGAAGCTGGTCCTGAAAATGGCTCTGAGTCAGGATTCTAGCTAGAGCTGTCTCCAGAGAACACTCAAGCTCTTGAGCTGCTGCTGGAGCTGGTGTTGGAACTGGCCCCAGCTTTTGACCGTTTTCTGGAGTTGGCACTAGCTCTGTGGCTGGTACTACATCTAGCTCTTGGGCATGGACAACAAATGGCTCGAACTTCAGATTTGGTATTAGAGCTGGTGTGATGTCTGACACTGAAGGCGGTGCTAGCTGTGGAGCTGGTGGTGGAGCTGGCACTAGCTCTGAAGCTTGTTTTAGAGCGGGCACTGGTGCTTCGAGAGGACAAATGTTCAGCAACATGACTGCCTTTCCACGTGCCTTTCCAAAAACAGAAAACGCCCGCTGCCCTCCAGAGAAGCCCCAGCCCAAGGATCCAAGAAGCCTTCCAGGAAGCCTTCCCAGACTGTAGACAGTGTGCATGTATCAAATAAATGTTTTTCTTCTGTTCCTTATCTTCTTATCACAGAACATCATATGTAACTAGATGTATCAATAACAGTTAACTTCACATGATAGTATTTAAGTCATAGGATATCAAGGAAAGGAGTGCACATCACCCAAGAACTTTGCATCCTCCTTGGGGAGAGTATTTGTGTTTTGAGTTGTCCACAGGAGAGGGGTACCATGTTAGAGGGAAGAATGACTTTCTTCCTGTCCTTATTTGGAAATTAAATGCAGCTAAAGGAGATGTGAGTGGGAGCCAAGTTGAGGGAGCTTGGGCTGTGATGGTTAGTCTTATGTGTCAACCCGACCAGGCCATAGTATGCAGCTGTTTAATTAAACTGGATATTTAATCGTGTCTTGCTGTGAAGGTATTCTGTAGATGTGGTTAACACGTACAATTAGTTGACTTCAAGAAAAAGAGATTACTGTCAATAATTTGGGTGGGCCTCATCAGCTGAGGGCCTTCAGAGCAAACACTGAGGTTTCCCAAAGAAGAAAATCTGCCTCGAGACTCCAGCATCTAGACACCTGCCTGACTTTCTAGTCTGCAAGCCTGGTCTACAGATTTTGGACTTGCCAGCCCTCATGAGCACATGAGCCAATATATTAAAATCAGTCTCTCTCTCTCTACACATACATATACACACATCTGTGTGTGTGTGTGTGTGTGTGTGTGTGTGTATGTGTGCACGTGCATATGTATCCTGTTGGTTGTTTTCTGGAGAACTCTGACAAGCACAATGCTGAAATGCCTTTGTCCTTCCTTTTTCCACTTTAGAATCACTGTTCTTTAAGGGCTTCGGAAACTCAGTGCCATAGGAAGTTTGCAGACGAAGTGTCTGTCCAATCCAGACCTCGTACTGCATGTCGGGCTCTGCCGGCACTGCCTGGTAATTCTGAGAAAGTGTGGCTGACGCTTTCCTGCTGAAGACATGCAAATGACCCCAAAGGCCTCTTACTTGAAACCGGGCAAAATGTGGAACAGAAAGCTCACCCTCGTGAGGCCGGCCGACAACAGGGTCAGCACCCAGACTCCTGCAAGAGAAAAGTGATACACGAGGCCTCAGAAAATTAACCAGACACCATATTTTCAGAATGTGGGCTTCCATGCCAGGAAGGTCTGTAGAGAATATGTCATATTTCCTTTAACACATTTCTTGAAGAAGTCAAGTTTTTTGCCTATTTATTGTTACCTTTCAGCACACACACTTGATATATGCTCTTTCCTGCACAATCCTCTCCCTTCATGCTAAATATTTTCACTCTACAGTCAGTAAAGAGAAGAGAACACGACGGAGAACGCAATCCAGAGGGAGCCACCATCCTCGGAATCACCATGAGTATGTGAATATCTGTCGTCACCTGTTTGGAGTGGGGCCACCCCCCAGTTACACAGCAGCCAGGGCAGGGATGACGGGATCAAGAGGTCTAGACTAGTCATTCGACTGGCTTTCAGCAAGTATTTAATATGTGGGTTCTGGTTTGCCTCCAGAGAGGTTCTGTGTGTTTGTGTGAGGGAGAAAGATGGAGGAAGAGGGGAGGGAAGACGATATCATGGTTTAAAAGCTGCTGCAAAAGCTAATATCCACTAGGTGCAGAAAAACCGTATGACAAAATCCAACACCCTTTCGTGATAGAAACACTCAAGAAACTAGAAAGAGAAGTGAATATCTTGAGCCTCGTCCAGGGCATCTGTGAACAGTCCACAGCTCACCGACGTCATAGTCAGTGGGGAAAGACTGGAAACGCCACCCCTGAGGTCAAGAACAAGATGAGCATTGGCCACTCTTGCCAATTCTATGCTACATTTTGCTGGAGGTTTTAGCCAGGTCAATTAGGCAAGAAAATGAAGTAAAAGGTATCTAGATTGGAGGAGATGAAGTAAAATTATCTCAATTCTCAAATGATGTGACCACATATACAGGAAATCACAGAGAATACATGGAAAAACTATTGGAACTAAGAAATGAGATTAGCAAAGCTGCTGGATACAAGATTAATTTTAAAAATCCATTGTATAGGAATATAAATTGGTGCAGCCACTATGAGAAAGAATATGCAGATTCCTCAAAAAATTAAAAATAGAACTACCATATGATCCAGCAATTCCACTTATGAATATTTATCCAAAGGAAATAAAAACACTAACACAAAAAGATATCTGCACCCCACTGTTCATTGCAGCATTTATTTACAATAGTGAAGACACGGTAAGCAACCTAAGTGTCCTTTGATGGATGAACCGGTAAAGGAGATGTGGTGTAAGTATATATATATATAACGGAATCTTATTCAGCCATAAAAAGGAAAGAAATCCTGCCACTTGCAACAACATAGACGGGCATTATGCTAAGTGAAATAAGTCAGACAGAGAAAGACAAATACCATATTATCTCACTTAAATGGCGAATCTAAAATTAAAAAAAAAAGCAAAAACTGAGCTAACAGATACAGGGAACAGCTTGGTGGTCCCCAGAGGAAGACGGTGGGGGTTGGGCAAATGAATGAAGGGGTCAAAAGGTATAAACTTCCACTTAGAAAATAAATGAGTCCTGGAAATGTAACAAAAAACATGGTGACTATAGTTAGCAATAGTGTATTGTACATCTGTTAGATGCTAAGAGAACAGATTTTAAAAGTCCTGATAATAAGAAAAATATCTGTAACTATGTGAGGTGATGGATGTTAACCAGACTTATTGTGTTGATCTTTGGTAATATATACATACATAGAATCATTGTGTTATATGCCTGAAACTAGTATAATATCATATGTCAAGTTTTAAAATATCAATTTTATTTCTATATACTAGCAAAGGAAAATCTGACAATAAAAGTAAGAAAATATGTTAATTTACAATAGCATCCAAAACAATGAAATAATTAGAAATAAATTTATCATAAGAAGTACAAGAGTTGTACAATGAAAGATACAAAACATTATTGGAAGCAATTAATGAAGACCAAAATAAATGGAAAGACATTTCATCTTCATGTATCCGAAGACTTGATACTATTAAGGTGGCAATACTCCACAAATAGAACTAGAGATTCAGTGGAATTCCAAGCAAACTCCCAGCTGCCTGTTTTTGCAGAAACTGACAAGCCAAGGCTAAAATTCATATGGAAATGCAAGGGAGCCACAAGAGCCAAAACAATCTTGAGAAAGAAGTTCAAAGATGGAGTATTCACACTTCCCAATTTCAAAAATTATTACAAAGCTACCATAATGAATACAGTGTGGTGCTGTCATAAAAAATAGACATACAGACCAATGGAATAGAATTGAGAGTCCAGAAATCAACCTACATATTTACAGTCAATTGATTTTTGATGAGTGAAAAGACAATTCAATGGGGAAAGAACAATGTTGTCCACAAATGTTATTGAAACAACTGGATTTTCACACGCAAAGAAGTTGGACTCCTTGCTTACAGTACTTACAAAAATGAACTCAAAATAGATCCAACAGCTAAATATGAGGCAAAACTATACAACTCTTACAAGAAAACACATGGGAATAAAACTTTTATTTTATTTATTTTTTTTGTGAGGAGGACCAGCCCTGAGCTAACATCCAATGCCAATCCTCCTCTTTTTTGCTGAGGAAGACTGGCCCTGGGCTAACATCCATGCCCATCTTCCTCTACTTTATGTGGGACGCCACCACAGCATGGCTTAACAAGCGGTGCGTCGGTGCCCGCCTGGGATCCGAACCAGCGAACCCCGGGCTGCCGCAGCAGAGCACGGGCACTTAACCGCTTGCGCCACTGGGCAGGCCCTAGGAATAAAACTTTTGACCTTGAGTTAGGTGATGATTTCTTAGATAGGACACCAAAAACACACGAATAAAAAATAAACAAATTGGACTTCATCAAAATTAAAAATTTGTGTGTATCAAAAGGCAGTATCAAGAAAATGAGAAGACAGCCTGCTGAATGGGACACTATACCAGCTCACCATATATATAACAAGCTACTTGCAAATAGAAGATAGAGTGAATGCTTACAACTCAATAATAAAGAAACTAATAACCCAATTTAAAAATGGGGAAAGGAGCTGAGCAGACATTTCTCCAAAGAAGATATACAAGTGGCCAATAAAGACATGAAAAATGCTCAACTCCATTATCCAGGAAGAAAATGCAATCAAAACCACAATCAATAAGTATCATTTCTCATCCACTAGGATGGTTGTAAATTAAAAATATAGATATTAAGACATGTTGTCAAGGATAGGTAGAAACTGGGATCCTCATACATTGTTGGCAGGAATAAAGATGGAAAATAGTCTAGCAATTCTTCAAAATTTAGAGAGTTTTCATATGACCCAGCAGTTCCACTCTAGGTGTGTACCCAACAGACATGAAAACATGAAAGCTTGTACGTGAATGTTCATAGCATCATTATTATAATAGCCAAAAGGTGGAGACAAGTCCAATGTCCCTCAACCGATGAATGGATCAATAAAATACAGTATATCTATGCAACGGAAAATCATTTGGCACAAAACAGAAAGAATTACCGATACACTACAAACAAGGATGAACCTTGAAAACATGAGATATTAAAGGAGCTATCACAAAAAAACACACATTGTACTATTCTGTGTATATAAGAGGTCCAAAATAGACAGATCGAGAGAGAGAAAAAGTAGAGGAGTGGTTGTCTAGGGCTGTGGCGATGGGGGAAGGGGGAGTGACTGCTAATGGGTCCAGGGTTTCATTCTGAGGTGATGAAAATGTTCCACTGATGTGGTGATTGTTGCCCAACTCTGTGACTCTACTACAAGTCATTGATTTGTACACTTTAAATGGGTGGCTTACACGGCATGTGAGCGATATCTCAATACAGCTGTTTTAAGAAAATACAGAGAAAGATAATTTGTTTCAACTTGGAGATGTGTCTTGGTCCCAGGAGCAGCCAGACTAGGCACTTGCTATAGCACCAAGACCCAACCCATGCAAACGATATGGGTCACAACCCCACAAAACCCACCTTCACAAAGCCCACCCCCAGGGAAATGGGGAAAGACGTCCTCAGAAGGAATGGATGGAGGAGTTGGCCACTGGAGGAGGGGGTGCAGACTTGGTCCAGCCAGCAGCATGGGCACGAGCAGCCCTAACCCTAACCTTCACACTGATGAAATTTTACCTTGAATTTACGCCTTGATCTTCCCAAGGTGAAGCACGTGCAGCTTAGAGTGTCTCTCTTGGCAGGAGGGTAGCTGGCAGAGGACAGAGAGGAAATTTTATCTTTTGATTTTCAAAGCAGCTATTCCATGTGGGAAATACATCAAAGGGGAGAAAACATGAGTGTGCACGGGGATATCTTCACTACAATTCAATTGGACCAAGACACTGAGGTTTGCTTAGACAACTTGCCCAGAACAGGGCTGGAGATGGGATTTTAAAAAATAGGACTTGGAATTAATGAGTAATATTGGGAGTGATTCACTGGGTACGATATTCAGGAACTCATCAAGTTGAACAGAAATCCTCCCAAAAGACCAATGAAAGTGCCCAAGGTCAACGATGAACTCTGGCGATAGGTAAGGAGCAGGACCTGCGCAGGGAGCATGTAAAGGAGAACTTTCCATGACACACAAGGTGTGAAGGAGTTTCACTGGAATCATCCATCTGCGAGCTGGGCCCCTCTCATTTTTATATTTACTAGCTTATGACTGTTAAGCGGTAACAACACCATTTGTGACCCCTCCTTCATGGCTTCAGGAACATTTGGTAGCTTAAGGCATCACTCTCAGAGCTGCAAGAACTTCTGGAAACCACTTACGACCTCCACACTAGCCCTATTTTACAGATGAGGAAACTGACGCCCAGGGAGGGTTCAAGGACACACTGGGAGTGTCTCTGACTTCTGGTCCAGGGCACTTTCTCATTGGGGAGCCACGAAGAACTCTCCTCTCTATGCCAGAAATGGGCTGATCCTTAGGACATTTTCAAAGAAAGATGCCTTTTTTTAAATTTTAAAAAATTTTTCCTCCAAAGCCCCAGCAGATTGTTGTATGTCATAGCTGCACATTCCTCTAGTTGCTGTATGTGGGACTCAGCCTCAGCATGGTCCGAGAAGCGGTGCGTCGGGCCGCGCCCGGGATCCGAACCCAAGCTGCCAGTAGCGGAGGGCGCGCACTCAAGCGCTGAGCCACGGGGCCGGCCCTATAGGATCATTTTAGTTCTTTCCCTGACACAGAAACAAAACAGGCTACTGGACAAGAGAAAACTCTAGGGCAAGTTGCCATTTTTAGTTCATCCCCACAGAGATTGGAACAAATTGACTGGAGTCCTGACCCCTCAGTCCACATAGTCGACCCACAATAAATGTATCAGCTCGTCATGAATGAGCATCAATGAGCCGAAACACGTTTGTCTCCTCGGCCAAGTAGCATCAACCTTCATGACAGGTGTGCTCCTGCCACCAGGTCCCGTCTCTCCCACAGGTGCCCAGACAGCGGGCGGGCACAGTGGGCGGGACGGTGCTGCCTCTGGGGACTGGGACCAGCTCTCTCACCTGCAGGCTGGCGGGGTCAGGGCCCGTCTCCCTCACCGAGGCGATGGAGGTCTCCAGCTGTCCCTGCACACACGAACAAGCAGGCCTCCGTGACAAAGGCCCGGGACACAGAGCAAAGGGTTCACCGTCCCCCCGCGTGCAGCCCGGAGGCGGAACCAAAGGCGGGTCTCTCTCGGGCTCGGAGGCCAGTCTCTCCGGGAGCCGCAGCCTCTTCTGAAACCTCTCCCTGGGCGCCAGCTGTACCGAGACGAGGGGCTGGGAGTTCTGGGGAGACAGGAGTCCCCACACGCTGTCCTCCACCCCACAGCACCCACGACCCGGCCCCACACTGGATCCAGGGCCTCTTCCAACGCTCCACCCGATGTGGGGGTCACAGAGCAGTCAGCAGAGTGGGGACCCTCGGGACCAGCCCTGTGGCAGCTGTTGGTGTTGTGCGTGCGCGCGGCAGAGCGGGGTCACGTGCACGCGCTGTGCGTGGGCCCTGGTGCGCGCACCCGGCTGGGGACGTGAGGCCCGGCTGCCCCGCGCGGGTCCACCCGCGACCGCCCATTGGAGGGAGGCCCGTGCGCCCCGAGCGCGTCCCTACCGCCCCCACGCCGGGGAGAGCACAAGCCGTGTCCACACTGAGCTGGCTGATGCAGTTCCAAGAGCAGGCTCTCAGGCGACAGTTGGGAAACTGAGGCCAGGAGAGACAGGGACTGGCCCGGGCCCATGAGATGGGCAGAGTCCAGAGGAGAAGAAACAAAGGCTCCTCCTGTTTGGATCACACCTGCTTCTGTGTTTTCATTCACTCACCCATTCACTCATTGTTTTGTTTACTCTCTCATTCCTTCAATCACTCACTCAGTCATTCTCTCATTCATTCCTACACTCATTCATTCAGTCATCACTCATTCATTCACTCATTTGTTCATTCACTGGTTCATTTATTCAATCATTCAGCCAACATCCTCCAGTCCTTGCTGTGTGCCAAGCACTGTGACTTCACCAGGGAGCACAACCTGATGTGGTCCCTGCTCACGTGGAGCTCACGTCCACTGTGTGACATAAAAGAGGGCAGTCCCTGGGGGTACCAGGGGTGATGAGCACCAGAAATCCACACCTGAAAATAGAGGCCAGTCATGCAGAGAAAAGTTCAGAGAAAACCCATGCTGGGCACTGCAGTCTTGCATGATCCTTGACCCCATGCCCCAGCAGAAGACCTGGAGGCCACATTTCCCAACGGCTGAAGGCGAAGGTGGGTGCTAAGGGCAGCCAATGGCTCAGGGAGACCTGAGGATGATGCCCTGTGGGGGCTGAGGATCTCTGGGCACTGACTGGGGAGGCAGGTGGCACAGGAGGGAAATGGGGCTCCTGGGCCAGGCTGCCAAAAGGCAGGGTGAGCGGGCACTCAGATCCACCACCTGGACTCCCGTGTGTGTCTTTGCCTCCGTGCCTCCCCCTGGTGAGAAAAGCTCAAACCCTCTACACCACCCTCGCTCCTCCCTGCCCCATCCAGAGTGGTGAGAGCTCCAGGAGAGGAGAGTGAGGGGCAGGGGGAGCCCTGACCACCCCTTTCCCTCCCCCACCAAGTAGAAAAATCTGACCTCGCTCAACCTTTGGCATTGGTTCCCCTGGTTCCCAAGAAACATCTTTCTCCCTCAGACCTCAGTCCTGACCCAGGAGAGAGATGGGCAGTGCCAACTCTGCACCTCCTTCCCCCATGGGGGTCTCCAAAGCCCCCAAGAGGTGTTACCCATGCCACTGCCCTCAGCCCAGAGTACTCATCCAAGATGGAGAGGTGTGCAGAACTCTACTCCCAAAGATTCAGAGGGTCCAGAGTCCCCCAAGAACCAGCACTCTCCCCCTCCCACCAACCCCAGGCCACAGACCCCTGGAGGGAAGGGAGGGATCCAGGTGACTCAGAGCCGCCCACTGTGACCTCCCCCCACCAGTCAGCATGGCCTCAGAGACCAGTGTGGTGTCCAGAAGATGATGCACGCTCTGGTGGAGCCTGGCCCTTTGTGGTGACAGAGGAGGCTATGGAGGTCAGGAGAGAAGGCTCTGGGGAGATAGGAAGGGACAGGCCCCCACCCCATGCCAAGGAACAATTTGCCTGATCATCGAATATGAACCTGTTCACCCACCACCAGCCCCTCCTGGCAGTATTTCCCAGGAAGACTTTTAGGAGTCTCACAGCTACCCTGGGCCACCTCTCTGAGCCTCTGGATCTGGAGGTGGGGACAACTAGGGCCCTTGCCGGCCCCGGCTAAGAGAGGGAACCTTGAGGGGCTCCCATATGAGAACAGAGCACTCCAGTCCTGGGACTGAGAAATTTTTGATGCCACTCTCTGAGTGAACACTGGGCAGGGTTAGGAAGAAAATACCCCCAATATATGTGTGCCCACTGTAAGCCAGGGCAGGGAGCAGCCAGTCACTGCTGTCACATCCACTGAGAAATGGAGTTGGTGATTGGCTTAGTGAGAGGAGCCTGGGGGAGGATGATGGAGTCTCCCAGCAGTGGAAAGACATGAGCTTTGGCCTTTCAGGTTCCTGGATACTGTGCTGAGGGAGGGGCAGCAGCCCTCCATTCACAGAGGCCTCCTGGGAGGGGAGAAACTAGAGTGGTGGACGGTGGTCGGCCCAGCAGAGGGCAGGCTTGGGAAGAGTGGCGGGGCTGTCCTGAGGGGAGTGGAGCCCTGCTGTAGGAGAGACCTTTCCCTACCTCTCAGAGCTCATCTGGCTCTTTTCTTTCTTTCATTTTCAAATTAGAGGCAGCAAAAGGACAAGCTTAACTGTCTCTCATCCCCTTTCCATACCTTCAGCTTTGATGTCCACCCCTCCTATGATGCCTGCTCTCTTGGGAAGGTAAAGGCAGGAGCTGGTGGCTGAGGCAGCCTCTGGCCTTGAGGATGGCGGCACCAGGAGCAGCTGGATGGGAGGTAGGAGCCTGCGGCCCGGCCCCTGGCGTCTGTGGGCAGCCTGGTGGTGAGGGAGTTTGTGGCTCTTGCTTCAAGGAGGTGGGAGGCTGTGAGAGTCAGGAGTGCAAGGTGGACCTTGCCCTGGGGGCAGGACAGTGTTCTGTGCACGGCAAACGTGTGTTCATACACACACATGTAAGTGTGAGCATGTGCTGTGTCATCCACAATAGGGTGTGTGCCAGCAACGTGTGCAGAGCCCAAATCCTAGCTGAGGGACTGGCTCATCCCGTATTTTGAGGCCTCGGTAGCATTTTTATCCGGGGGCCACATGTGGAGCTGATGGTGGTGTGGCAGGCCTTGCATGCAGGACTGCCCCAGCCCACTTGACTGTGTAAATCTGCTCTGTGGAGGGGGCAGAAGTGTCTCCAGCAGGGGCTCTGCTGTGCAGCGCGAGGCCTGGCAGTCCATGCAGCCCAAAGGGGCTAGACCTGCTGAGCTGGCTCTTCAGAAGCATCCAGTCCTGAGGATACTGTTCACAGGGAGAGGTTTTGGGTGCTGGTGCCCCCTCGCCTACTGGGGTTCGTCCCTGAAGAGGGTCCAGCAAGTTGGAGATGGGGCGGGAAGGGGGGATGAAAAATAGGCCAAATTCATGTCCCAAGTCACAGGCTAAGCCCAGTGAATTTCCCTGTTCCCTACCTCAGTTTACCTATTCAGGAAATGTTCCAGAGTGCTGGGCAGGGTAGGCTCCAAAGCTGGGGTCAGGCGGTAACAAACAAAATCCCAAGCCAACCTCCTCCTCTATGCAAAGATCATTTCCGTCACCCTGAGATGGGGTGAGTGGATGTTGGGGGTACAATGGTATTCTGGGGGGCCTTGCCCTGCTCAGGACCTCGTCTTCGGGGGTCTGGCCCTCACCCGGCCTGCCCAAGGTCACCAGCAGTAGCAGTGGCACTTACATCTGTCCCAAGGTCTGGAGAGGGGAGAACTGGGCAGCCTTACACCCTGGTGGGGACACTCACGATTTCTTTCTTTCTTGAAGAAACACGAGACCCTCAAGATTCACCTACTGCGTGATGGAGAGAACAAATACCAACTGTTCCCCCCAAAATATAATGTATTTTGTACTTTGTAAAGTGTTAATTAAAATGGAGAAAAATATCATGTTGGCTGAGGGCGTCTGATTTTGTGCTGCTCCAGGGCCACACCTCATCTCTTTCTTTCTTCATTCCATGGTCGGGGAACATGGCCAGGGGTTGGAAGGAAGGCAGAACAACCTCCCCGTCCACACCCAGCGGCTGAGAGAGGACACATCCCCAGAGCAAGAGGGGCTGTATTAGTTACCTGATGCAGGGTAACGAGTTGCCCCAAACGCAATGGATTAAAATGATTGTTTACGTGTCACCGTTTCTGTGGGTTAGGAATTCGGGAGCAGTTTGAGCAGTCCACTCAGGGTCCCTCGGGAGGCTGCAATCATCTGAAGTCCTGGCTGGGACTGGAGGATCTACTTCCCAGGTGGTTTATTCACAGGGCTGGCAAGTTGGGCTCAGCTGTTGGCAGGAAGCCTGTTCCTCTCCACATGGGTCTCCCCATGTGGCTGCTTGAGTGTCCTCACAATACGGTGCCCAGATTCCCCCAGGACAAGGGATTCAAGGGCCAGTGTAGGAACCAAAATGGTTTTTTGGCCCTGAGCCTCAGAATTCACATGCCTCTGCCTCCACCATACTCTGTCACCATACAGCCCTGCTCTGATTTGGCACAGGAGGAGAACACACAAGGGTGTGAAACCAAGAGGGCAAGGTCACTGGGGTCATCTTGGAGACCGGCTACTGTGCCCATCATTCCTCCCAAACCTCTGGCACAGGCAGGCCTGGGGGTGAGGGGGCCTGCGGAGCAGGACAGGGCCTTGCTGGTGCATGGGGAGGATACGGGGCTGGATTCCGGGCCACAGGGCCTCTGGCCCAAGCCTGGAGCCCTGCTGTGGATGTCACACCCCCAGGAAGGTCCTTGGTGCTAGAAGCCCAGGAGCTGACGCCTCCCGACAAGATACCCTGGGGGCACGAGGGAGGGCTCCGTGCCCAGCGTCCCTAACACAGGGCTCTGGCATTTGGTTCCTGCCCTTTTGACAGGTAGGCACGCAGGATGCCCAAGCAGGACAGAGGTCTTGGACCTTGGACACCCTTCACTGCCCCTCTCTGACGTTTTCCATAGAGGGCCAGTGTGACCAAGGCAGTGCTGAAGACCTGAGCCTGCACTGAACCCCACCAACCTCCATTCCCACCTGTCTCACCCCTGCTCGCAGGAAAAGCGGACCTGGGGATTGAAGGGAGTGACAATGAGGATGAAGCTCACTCACTACCCTGAGCCCAAGAAAGTTCTGGATGCTGTGAATGCTTTCCCTTCTGGGGTCTTCAGACTACGCCCCCCTCATTCCTTCAGAGACCCCATTGGAGCTGGGACATCCACGGGGACTCTTGATTTCCCCCAAAATCTCAAAAATTACAAAGAACTCCAGGGCCCGATCTCCCATTCCCACCACTCACTCACAGTCACTGTCACTCGGGCTGTGCTGGACCTTGTGCCAGGTGCTGGGGACCCCGAGGAACAGGCTGTGGCCCCTGGACCTGCGTCTCTCTAG
This sequence comes from Diceros bicornis minor, assembly GCF_020826845.1. Lineage (NCBI taxonomy): Eukaryota > Metazoa > Chordata > Mammalia > Perissodactyla > Rhinocerotidae > Diceros > Diceros bicornis. The sequence continues at coordinate 4,374,687 of NW_026690855.1, read as the reverse complement.
GAGGTGAGAAGACAGGGAAAGGAGCTATTCCAAAGAGTGCAAGGCCAGGCTAGACCACAAGGGTGTGCTGTGCCCAGGGGGAGGGAATGACCACTGTCCAGCAATAGGGGGCAGACCAAGAAGCCAGGACATTAGGGTTGAGCTTGGTAAGATGGGGACCCAGCAGAGGGAGGAGCAAAGGCGCAGAGGGCCAGAGGGAACCTTGGCTGGAATGGAGGAGTGCGGTGGGGGAGGGAGGAGTTGATGTGGCAGGTAGGGGATGAGCCTGAAATGCAAGGTGGGTGCTCAGGTCCGCCAGGGGCCTCACCCTCCTATAGGCCATGGGGAGCCACTGAGGACTTCCACGCAGGGGACCAAACTTAGCATCTGAGTGGGAGTCTTCGTTATGAAGAGGGCTGATAGGAGCAGGAAAGGGGAACTGCCAGGGTCCTGATCTCAGTTCTCAGGAGGAGGCCCCTGGCTGGTTCTAGAATCGTCCCTGTGCAGAGTTGGGGTGGTGGGCGCAGTGGAGTATCAGGGGACCAGCAGATGTCCAGCCAGGCCTCAGAACCATGACTGTGCCCCTCGCCCAACCAGGGCATAATTCCTCCTGGAGCAGCTCTGGCTGCTTGTGGCAGGTTCTCACCACTGCTCACATTCAGACCCCCAGGGGGGTTACCCATGCCAGGACTCCACCCCCAAGAGTCTGATTCAGTTTCTCTTGGATGAAATATCGGTGTAAAACGTCCCCCACCCTCTCTTAAAAGGTAATGTAAAGAACTGGGCCACAGAACAGCAGCAACTGTGGTCACATGGCCCCCCGGGTTTATCATGTGACATTCCTCTGGGGGGGCAGGGGGCTCATGATGGTCAAAACGAGCTCTCCAAAGGGAATGTGCGGGATGAGATCGTGGGGGTGGTTGCACCACATAGACAATATGCTAAAACCACTTAATTGTACACTTTAAAATGGTCCTACGTCATGTGACTCACATGTCAATGTTTTAAAAATATCGATGTGGTAGAAAAAGCAACAGGAATGGATGCTGGGCGTGAAGGATGGCCAAGAAAGAATATGAGTTATTCTGACACTCTTGAGGGTTAGAGGAAGTCCCTATCAACATGGTGGAGGCAGCACAGAGAAGGAGGAGGAGGACGGAGGCAAGAACCGGGAGCTCCCACCTCGCAAATGTTGGTGGGGGAGCATCTCATTTGAGCTGTTTTTCCAGGAGCTCTGGACCTGAGCTGATCCAGCGGGAAGCTGTGCAGCGTCAGCGAGACCCAGGCCCATCTGCCACCCTGATGAGCATGGGGCACCGGGAGGGTCCTGTTGTCCCGGGAGAACCTCGGAGAGCAGGCAGAGCCTCTGAGGAGCCTGTAGGGAACAGCCCGCGTTGTTTTCAGGGCAATTAATACTCGGTGTCTTGGACTCAAGATCACCGAGCGTGTCATGAAATATGTGGTAAGTGTCCAAACTTAAAAAATTAAATGAAGGCACCAGTGATCCCACTTCTTAGGTATACACTTGAGAAAACTGAGAACACGTTCACACAGACACTTGTACCGAATTCAACAGTTGGTGGACATTTGGGTGGTTCCACTTTTTGGCTATTATGAATAATGCCAGAACTTCATGTACGAGTTTTACATTGGCCCAGCGTTTTATTTTTTTTGGATCATTCGCATACATCAAAACAATCAATCAGTAACCTCCCAGATGATTCTATCATACAGGCAAGGTTGTGAGGCCCAGGGTGAGGGGTTGAATCTGCCCAAAGGAATCCCCTCATGAACATGGCCCCCAGAGCAGGCGGCCTCATCTTGATTCCCTAGTTTGAGGCCAGACTCATTAGAGGCAGCCTGCACCCAGATGCGCCAGCTGGAATGAATGCGTCCTTCTCACCACTACATCCCCTGCACCTGGCAGCTCCTGGCGTACAGTCAGACAGGAACAGGGACCCAATCAGGCCTTTGCTTCATCTTCAGTGTTCTCCCGCTGTAATGAGGGTGGATGACTTAGCTGTGGAACAGCTTTCGGTCATGAGCCTGTGCCTGTTCAGTTTCCGTCTCTGAGGGTGGACTCACAAGGGCCATTTTTCTGATGGGCACAGATTCCTGTGCTCTTCTCTGGCAATTCAGCTGGCACCACCCTACCAGAGCGACAGCAAGACCAAGTCTCTCTGCTCCTCATGGGCAGCCCCCACACCAGCTACATCCCACATGTTTGCCTCCCTAGCAAGACAATGGACTCCTGGTTCAAGAAGGTGACCGCACTCTCGGGATTTTTCCTTTTAAACTTGACTGCTCAGCAAGCCCTCAGTGTGGCCCTGAGAAAATCACAGCAAGAGGGACTCCAAGCACTGTCTCCAGCTCAAGCTTAATCTGGGCTGTTCCGTGTGAAATATCAAGGTTGGTGTGGAAGAAAGGCTGGGTTTCTTGGTCACCACAACATGAGCGTCTGAGGGTAGCTGGGTGATGCATCCTGGGAGAGAGAAAGGCAAGTGTGGGCTCCTTGGGGGAGGGGATACATTCCTGGGGCTCAATCCTGGGGCAGGGCAGGCCCCAGGAGAATGGAGACCTCACAGAGCCACCCCAGTGCTGGGGACCACCCCCAAGGCCATCTGAAGTGGTCTCTGGGAAGGTCAGGCTGCATGGTTAGGCCGAGGCACATGAGCACTCCCATGCTGCCCCTGCGGGGAGAACGGCCCTCAGAGTTGTGAGTAACTCTGCTGCTTGTCAGGAGGTGCTGGGACCTGACCAGGGCTGCCCATGAGGAGAGAGAACAGTGTGGATCTTCAGAAACGCAGCCCGAGTGTCTACCTTGTGCCAGGTGCTCAGCGAGATTGTCACCTGCTGTGCCAAGTCAGAGCACTCTTCCTGCCGCGTGGTTCTCAGCTTCCGACTGTGTCACATGAACACAGTGAGTGCACAGTAGGTGTTTCCTGACCTCGTGAAAATGCGAGCCAACCACATATTCAAGAAACAAGCATCATCAGGACAAGACTATCTTGAGTGAGTCAGGGGCGGACCTGACGAGAATGGCAGGCCAAGTGTTTTGGATTCACTGATGTCAGGGTCTGTGTGCCAGCAAGAGACCCCCGTCCCGGCCAGAAATCATCATGGACTGGGAGCCTGTATGCCCGGCGGGTGCTCAGGGTACAGAAGACCGAGACTTAGGCCCCTGGGAACGGCTATCCACTGAGGGAGATAATGGTGGCCACCATGTGATGAGAGTCCCTCCACCTTCTCAGGCCACACCTGCCACTTGGGCTCTGCACTGGCCTGCTCCACAGACCCCAATACATGCAGAAGGACAGAACCTGAGTGTAAGAAGTCAGGACAGCCAGAGGACACGTCGGAGTGGCCCATGGTCACTGCATTCAGGGTGTCCTCACACACTCGCTGAACTGACAGGAGCCCGGAGCCTGCAGACAGACTTTTCGCTGGGAACAAAAGGATAAATTATAGCAACGAAGCTAATGGTGTAAACAGTTTCTGTGTCTGTGGGCCTGCCGAGGTCACAGGGAACCAACAGAGCCAGCGGCAGAGGGAAGGCCCGATGGAAACAGCCCCTGAAACACCAAAGTGCCTCGAAACACTCTGCAGTGGGTTTTTGAAAGATAAATCCTTATTGTATTTAAATTATACATTTTTTTTTGCATTTTTACAAGTGTTTTTTAAAAATGCTTTTCACAATTTCAAAAGACATTATTAGAATCCAGCCTTCAAAGGAAATACTTAGGCCTGTGCGTGCATACGGTCGCGCGCGCACACACACACGCTCTCTCCGCAGTCTGTCTCTGAAGGCAACATGAGAACCAGAACCGATGGTGCCTCTGGGACAAGAGACGGGAGACTTAGTTTTCATAAGACACTTTGTACCAAGTACGTATGTTCTGTGTTCAAAAATATCAATAGCTTTGTTTAGAAGAACTGATTTAGTAAACAGTAATATAAACTACAATTTAAGAAAGAACACTTTCACTCTGAAATGAGCCTTTTGGTCTAATTGCATTCTCCCCGGTATGAAAAACATTATTTTTTACTTTGGTGGCTGTGGTAAGGCACTCTAAATATTAAATATCCTGCTTTCTTTTAAATGCATGTAAAACATTCCTCCAAACGGGCCTCTGCAAACAGCTCCTGGCACGCCAGCTTTGTCATTTCAAATCTTTCCCCCTTGGGAGCCCCTCTGGGCCTTGTGGAGCCTGGCCTGTAGCTTCTGCCTCTCTGAGTCCCCGGGGGGCCTCTGTTTCTCTGCTCCACATGCCCGTGGACAGCCTCTGACAGGGCCTTTTCCAGGGCACAGGGGGACTGGAACCCTTGGTCAGGCTGCCCCCTGCTTGCACAGGCTGCTCACTCACAGCCCCAGGAAGGAGCGCAGCACCAGGGATCCTGCAGCCTGAGAAGCTGCTGCTGGGCGCTCGCTCTGGCTCCTCACCACTACGCGGTCTCTCCTGATGCCCTGGCAGAGGGTGCGCTGGGGCAGGAGGAGGCCAGCGGGGACCTGGGAGGGGAAGCAGTGCCCAGGGACCTGGTCCTGGCCCAGCCGCACACTGGATGCTGCTGCCACATCAGGTAGTCTGCTCTGTGGGCACGCACTCACGCCCGTCCAGTCCAGCCTTACGCTCCATGGCAAATACCGGTCTTCCAGGCAACCGATTCCCAGGCACCCTCGGATGTTCTTGCCTCACACAAACAGCTCTCCTTTGTCTGCACAGAAAGGAAAAGGGTGGCTTGGCTGGGCTAGGCCAGAGGCAAGTCACCAAGAAGAGGAAGGGTCATGAGAATAGGCTTTCTAGAACCAGGTACAAACAGAGCCCAATGTTTAACTTCAATTTCTACCAGGCATTAATGCCTCCTTTTGAAGGGAAAGGTATACTATCCCCAAACCAAAGACATGTGCAAGCCCAGAATGACGGTGTGTCCGTCACATGGAGAAGAGCACATGCACAGAGCTGTAGGCCCAGGAGGCTCCTGGACATGGCCCACTCTGCTCTCCCCATATGCACGCCCCTCACCCACAGTCATGGCCCACTCTGCTCGTCCCTTATGCACACCCCTCACCCACAGTCGCATCCGACCACACCCTGCCCTCCACACCTCCTGAAGTCTGAGCACCCTCCAGTCCTGGTCATGCCCTGATAGAGGGAGACCTCCATCCGTCATCCCTTGTCTGGGTTTCCACATCTCGGGAGCATTTGGTCAAGGGACACAGGGTGACTGGGCACCTCTTTGGGCCGGGTCGATGTCTGTGTGCTGGGAGCTGGGACACGACAGTGAGTGAACACGTACGGTTCCTGTCCTCATGGGGCAGGAGCTAGTCAAACAGTTAGAAAGAAACAAACGATCAAGCCAATATATACGTGTTTACAAACTGTAAAAAGTACAAGGAGGGACAAGAACAGATGAAGTGCTCTAGAGGACAGTCCAGGAGAACAAATCTAGACTGGGCTCGGGAATGCCCACCTCTGGACGGGACCCCAGACCTGGTGGGGCAGCCTCCTGCTACCCAGCCTTCAGACCCCACTTCTGTCCACATCAGCTCTGGGCACTCCTTGGCACAGAGGCCCCATTTTACCACCTCCACCTGAGAAGCAGAAGAAGTAGACAAGACATGGAGAAGCCAGGACTAAAATAATCTGGCTGATTAATAAGGAATCCTTTTGTTCCCATCCGTCAGAGCCCCTCTGTTCTGACAACCACCCTGGGGCCTCCACCCTCAGATTTTACGTGTTTAACAGAACAATTCAGTCTGGCCCCCAAAAGGTTAGCAGATCTCAGGGGAAACCAACCAAGTCCAACTCCCAGCTGACCACATGCAAACGCTGGGCACAGAAGGGGAGATACCCAAGCTCTGATGCTCCCTCTACTGAGGACAATCACGGCACTTGGAGGGTGGCTGTGGGGTCTCGGGGGAAATCTAGAAGCGGATTTCATTTCAGTGTGACCCAAAACGTCCACATGGCATGACGGCAAACAGAAAACAGTGTACTCTAGTTGAATATTTCTCACATTTCATATGGATTTCCAAGGATGTGACTTTGCACAGTTTAAGCCGTAGATCATTGATACCTCCAGATTGAGTCCATAATGACTCTTAGTTTTTAAACCAAAATAGCTTTAGAAGAGTCTGGCACCCTCAAGACATTAGCATATGGAAGTGCTGACTCCCAGTGACGGTGCTGAGGGTCTACCCCGGTCATCACTGCGCCCGAGGGTGCTGTGCACACAGTCACCCCCCACCACAGTCCACGCCACAGCCCATGTGTGTTACAGGCCTGAAATCTGAACCTCAGACGACAACTGAAGGGCAGTCAGGACTCTGGGTCGGGGGGGCCTCTGGATAGTCCTCACAGTAACGTAGGGCCAGAGAACACTAACGAGGATGACCCCACTCATTGTCCCGGCCCAGACGCCTAAAGAGAAAACAATGACTCACCAGAGATGAGTAATTGAGATTTACAAATTAACATTCTTAGGTGCAAGGAAATAGCGAATTTACATGAGGATCCCCACAAAATGAAATTAATTTTCTTCAGTCTTACCAGTCAGGTCAACTAAAGAGCAGCAGACTGACCTGACAGTTACTGTGGTGGAACGGGAGAGGCAATCAAGGAAAGCGCACATCCGAGAGCGGGAGGCACTTGGGTGTCTGACGGCTTTGTAACTGGGCAAACCTTCAAGAACAGCTCCATTCCAGCCTTGGCTTTGATCATTCTCTCCCGGCACTTTGGAGAAATGGGGCATATTTCCCTCCACAAAACCCCAGGGCATCTGACAAATCAGCGTCCTGCCGTCCCTCATTCCTGGGTTGGGTCAGGGTTTGGGCTTGGCCAGGAGCGGGATGAGCCCGACACTTTCATTTCCCAATGGCTCTCCCGGGGATTCACCAAACCTCTGCTGGGTTCCCCAGCACCCTGACATTCTCGAGGGTCCACCTCCTACCACCGATTGGCATCCTCTTGAGAAAATTCACTTTCACATGAGCCCAACCACAAATCAAAGGAACCAAAAACAAAAATCCAGGATGAAAAAAGACACATATTATACAACTTCAAGCCAAACAACGTCTGGATGAGCTGCTCTCTGTAATTATCCACGCGGGGCGCCCCTCCACTGGATGGATGGACACTGAAAGCTGCCCACGGCTTGGGGTGAACCCAAGAGAGTGCAGCTCGGCCTGTCACTGGGGCCACACGGGCTTCGCCACTTACTGGTAAGGGGAGAAAAGTGGCTGAGTCCACAGCAAATGCAGGAAACCTGGACTTGTGGGTTGAACTCCATCAAGCTGAAGAGAGTGGGTGGAATCATTTCCAGAAGAGCGGTTTCCACTAGGTTTGTTCCGTTGCCAAGAATTCCGTAGCCTCAAACAAAAACATGTCCTTCTACATGACAGTAAAAACAGCGGTCAGTAAGTCAAACCAAGTGCAGCTCTCCTCACCAGAAATTCAAACTACACCGTTCAGATGCTTTCGAGCCACAGGGATTGTTTTCTCCTCCTTGGTTGGCAAAATCACGTTAATGACACTTGGAAACGAATCAGTTTCTTTTCTCCTCTTTTAAATTCTTACTCTTGGCGTATGTCAAGCAAACAAACCAAGCTCAAAATACAAACTTCCCACACCTGGAGGGCAACCTGGAGGGGCCTAGTCAACAAATCACCCAGAAACCCCATGTGAACACAGGAGAGCCTCAGAAGGGCAGTTGTCCCCCTACTAACAGCTCTAAGTTTCATACTGACCAGGAGAGCAAGCCAAATATAAAACAACTTCTGGCCAGATGCTGAAAACTCTCAGAAATGATGTTTTGCTTATAAAAAGTGGAATACTCATCAGTGCTGCCAGATGTTTCATCCCAGGGGCATGGACCTCAGCTTGAAAACCCTAAGGCTCTTCTCCCTCTGTCTCTGTTTCTTGGTGCAGCCTCTCTGGAGAAGGCAGGGCCAGAGTCTCTGGCCCAGGCGACAGGAGGGGAGAAAGCAGTTCCTTCTCCACTCCAGAGGTTTACCACAGAATTACTAAGCTCTGGGCTGGCTATTTGTCTACAGAGAAACCAGGGCTACTATCGTTCTGTCAGGAACGTCACCCTCACCCTCTATTAACTGAACTCACTCTAACTAGGTCTTCCCACAGCCACGTTCCCTCCCTCAGGCTGAGGTCTGTGCCTGTGAATCCAACAGACACCGACCCTTCGCCATCGACCCCTCTACACCTTCCCAATGACCTGCCTGCAAGAGGCTCTCACCATTTCATACAGCATAGCCCGTGCCCCTACAAGCCACATGCTTAACCATCCCCACTCCTGAGAAGGGCAAGTATCGGGGGACATTCACCCGAGTCACAGGAAGGGTCCATACTGTTAGGAAGACAAACTTGTGAGAACTTGGAAGGATTCTGGTGAACAGAAGGAGCAGATAAGTGCCAGGTCATTCATTCACTCCACAAATATGTCCCAAACAGCAAACATAAGCTAAACATCTAACTGGTGATGGGAACATGAACGGAAGGAAGAGACCCGGTCCCTCTCTCTGAGTTCAGTCTAGTGGAGGAGGCAGAGGTCAGCCAAAATTAACACCCAATTAATCTGTGCTGACTGCAAGGATGGCAGGACAGGGGCCTCCGTGAGGGAACGTCAGGGAGCCTGATGTAGTTCATGGGCAGGAACGGTCGGGAGGCTTCACTCTATCCACGCAGTCTGAGCGATGAGTAGGAGTGTGGAGGGGAAGGGAGAGCACGGTATTCCACGTAGGGGACACAGCACCTGCACAGGGAGGGAGGGGCCATGGCCCACTGAGGGAGTTTAAACAAGGGCCGGGTGGATGAAGCCAGGGGACGAGGGGGAATATTTGCAAGATGCCCCTGGGAAGCAGGGAGGTCAGGTCATGCAGGATGCTGTAGACCACGGAAGGGTTTGGTCTTTATTCTAAGCACAATGGGGAGACGGTAAGAGTTCTAAGTAGGGAAGGGACATGATTCCTAGAGGGGAACGTGAGTGGATGTGGCAAACAGTGGAGAAGGAGCGGGGGGGGACGAGCAGGGGTTCACTTTTGGACCCACTGAACTCACAGTGCTTAGAGACGGCCAAGGGAAAACATCAAGTGGCACTGAGAGATGTCTGCACCTCCGAACAGCAGGCTTGGCCTCACCAGCCAGCTGGAGAGTCCTAAGCACACAGACGGTGACTGCAGCCACGGTGAGGGTGAGACCTTCTGAAGGAGAAGGCAGAGGAAAGGAGGAGAGCACAGTCCCGCCTCGGGGACCTCTGACATGGGAGGGCCTGGCCCAGGAGGAGAGCCAGGAAATGAGTCCAGAAGGAACGAGAAAAGAAGAGAGCACTTGGAGAGCCCAGTCACAGGGGCGAAAGGAAGACCGCTCTTCACCAAGATGCTCAGCACGTCACAGCCAATGTCAAACGCTGCTGAGAGATCAAGAAAGGGAAAGATTGGACAATGGTCTCCAGGTTCTTTATTATTGTTTTCAGCAACGTGGAGGTCACCGTAACCCTAGCAAGAGCCAGTCAGCAAACTGATAAGTGTGGAAGCTGAGTGGAATGGACAGAAGAATGAGAAGGAGACGAGTAAATGGGGACAGTAAATCAATGCAGCTCCTGAGAACTCTCGCCTAGAAGGGGAGGCAGGAGGTGAAGCGAAGCGGTGGGACTTGGGGGAATGGGAGGATGTGGAGAGCTCCACACAGGGCCTCTTAAGATGGAAGACACCTGAGTCAGGTGTCAAGACTGATGGCGAGGGACGAGTAGAGAGGGAGAGGCTGAAGTTGTGGGGAAGAAGGCCCAGCAGATGGAGCGAGGCTTCTGAGGAACGGGGGGAGAAGGGATCCAGGGCACAGAGAGAAGCATCAGCTTCAGCAGGAAGAGACACGCTTCCCCCACCACTATAAAGGGAAGGGACCCAGAGCGGGGACAGGTAGAGGCAAGTGTGCAGGAGTCCGAGTGGGAAACTGAGGGCTTTCTCAGCTGACGGCATCTGTTTCCTCTATGAAACAGGAGGCAGGTTCTTCTGCTGAAAGTGAAAGATGGGAGGGTCAGCGGTCTGGAGGATGAAGTGTGGCCAACTTAGCTTTCCAGCAGGATTTGATCTTGGTGCCTCTGCTGAGGGATAGCTTTGGAAAGACAGATTCTAAGTGCTTTGGTGAAGACAGCGGCACACCAACGGTCCCTAAGTTGACTCAAAAGGAAAAGAGGGGTTTACTGACCCAGAAAGTGTACACCTAGGTGAGCGAGGCTGGCAGAGCTGGGACCTGGCCTCTGCTGCCTGGCTCGCAGAGAGCTTCTTTACCTAACTGTGCTCTGGCAAGGGCCACTGGAAAGAAATCACTGTTGTCACTGACAGAGGGAGGCTCAGGCCACAGTCAAGATCATGGTTGTGGCAGGCTACTTCTATAATGGCCCCTAGTGAGCCCCGTCTCCTGCTGTTCACACCCACGTGTACTCCCTTGTGTGGGGGCTGGACCTAGTGACTTGCTTCTCACAAGCAGAAGGCCAGCAAACGTGAAGGTGAGGTCACTGCCCAGATTCAATGAGAGGACACTGGCTTCTGTCTCACTGGCACTCCGTCTTACCCTCTCATTTGGTCACTCTGACGGAGCCAGCTGCCATGTTGGGAGCTGCCACATGGAGAAGCCTACATGGCAAGGAACCAAGGAAGGCTTGGCCAGCAACCATTTGCTGGACAACCACCAGCAAGGAATTGGGGCCCCTGCATCCTGCCAACAACCATCGGTGTGCTCCTGGAAGCAGAGCCTTCCCAGTGGAACCCTACGATGACTGCAGCCTTTGAGAGACTCAGAGCCAAAGACCCAGCTAAGACCCCCCAGATGCCTCACCCACAAAATTCAAGTGGTACTTCTACCCACTGGTGCCGGCAGTATCAACTGGTAAAACGTCTGGAAAGCAATTTAACAATACATACTGACAACAATAAAAATATCCTACTCCTTTGACACTTCTGGGATTTATCCTAAAGGAATAATCCAAACGAAAGAAAAAGTCACGTATGCACACAAGATAAATGTCATAATATCTCCAAAGGCCACTGCACTCCGTCTCCAAAGAAGTATGCCACCTGACAACAGGGAAATGCTTATGTAATTTTTTAATACAATGGTTAAATGAATAATTAATTATGATAAATTAAATTGATGCTATATCATACAAATATTAAAAACTGTAACTGTGAAAATATTACCACCATGGAAAAATGATTTATGTAAGTATAAATGATAAAACAAGCATATAAAACCACACCTATGCTGTGATTACTGTATACAAATGTGCACAAATGAGGGCCGGCCCTGTGGCGGAGCGGTTAAGTGTGCACGCTCCGTTGCGGCGACCCGGGACTCCCAGGTACTGATCCCGGGCGTGCACCGATGCACCACTTGTCAAGCCATGCTGTGGTGGCGTCCCATGTGGAGTAGAGGAAGATGGGCACAGATGTTAGCCCAGGGGCAATCTTCGTTAGACAAAAGAGAGGGATTGGCATCGGATGGTAACTCAGGGTGAATCTTTCTCATCAAAAAAAAGGGCCGGCCCCGTGGCTTAGCCCTTAAGTGTGCGCTCTCTGCTGCTGGCGGCCTGGGTTCGGATCCTGGGCACGCACCGACGCACCGTTTCTACGGCCATGCTGAAGCCATGTCCCACATACAGCAACTAGAAGGATGTGCAGCTATGACATACAACTATCTACTGTGGCTTTGGGGGAAAAAATGTGCATATATGAACGAGGACTGGAAGAAAACAGTAGACAATGAACAAAGATGATTTCATGTGCTGGTAGGATTACTGAGGATTTCTACAAGATTTAGTCTTATATTAATGGCCCTCTCTTCAGACCAATATCAGAAACAAAAAGGTTAAATATACAAGCTTGAGAAAATGTCTCAATCATTCCTCCCTGCATTAATCACATTCCTCTGAAATCAGTGAACATCAAGCTCCTTTTAGGGGACACTTGTTTTCTCTTTGAAAGTCTCACACAGTTTCCTGTCTCTGCTGAGAGAAAGGCTCACAGCTCCTCTGCTGAGGGGTGGCTCTAATCCTCCACCCAATCCTTTATCGGTTCCTTTCCATGGGAGCTGGGGATGAGGGCACTGGGAAGGGACAAACAGAACAGTGGTCCCAGGAAGTGATAAGAGAGGTAAGAGTCAAATGAAGGCAGGTGGTTCTAGCCCATGAGAGCCCCACTGCTCACAGCTCCAGACTGCACCATCCCAAGGAGGTGTAAGGTCCACTACTTGTTTGCCCAGCTGTGCCCCATCCACCAGAATAGACTTCTCCTTTATCCATTAGGAACAGACTATGGTCCTGACCACAAGCGACCTATCAGACAAACAGAGGGAAGGTTGATGAGAAGAAATCCTTGGCAGCCCAGTGTCCTGCTCAAAGGACTCAAAGCACGGGAGCATTCCCTACTGCTCCTGAACCTGAGGGGGCCAGGTCCAGGCAGGCTGCCCCACACAACCTCCACTTCTTATTCTTTCTCACTCCACTGCAGCCTGGTTTCTGCCTGCCCCTCCACTGACGCGGCTCTTGCTAAAGGAAAGGGCCAGATGTCCTAAGGAGAAGACCCAAGAGCTCCTCCATCCCAGTCCATCCTTGAGGAACCACTCCCTTCTCCACAAGCCTTTCTCTTTCCCATCCCTCTCTTCTGCCTCTCCCATAGCTTCCAATCTTGCTCCCTAGCTCAGCCTTACTCCTTACCCTTCAGTGTTGGAATCCTTCTCCAAGGTCTGTCTTCTGCCCTCTTCTCTCCTCCTCTTCACACTCCCCTGGGAGGCTGCATCCGTTTCCAAGGCTTTCTCTGTCACCCGTACACTGCTATCTCCATCCCAACAACTCTACTGAGTTCCAGACCTGCTTTTCTAACTGCCTAATGAAAAGCACCGTTTACTAAATGCCTATTATTCCAGGCACTGTGCTAAGTCAATAACCAAGAACACCTACGAAGAAACTGAATCTCAGAGAAGGTTGGTAACTTGCCCAAAGTCATTCAGTTAATATGTGGGGAAGCAGGGACTTGAATTCGCATCCATGGGACTTTCAAGTCTGTGCAAGAAGCACTATACTCTACTGCATACTACAAACAATTTCACTCTCTACCTCCTCATCGCTTCTCTCTCCCACTCAACACGAGCCTGCTCCTCTAGGACTCCCCCATCCGGGTTGAGAACATCAGCAGCCACTCATTTGCCAGTGGAGTCAGGCTCCACTCCTTCTAGCTCACTCCCTGGACCTCTTATCAAGCCCCAAATCTGGTCAATCCTCCTTACATATCTCTCCACATGTCCCTTCTCCCCACGCCTTCCCAAGTGGCCTTCATCACCTCCTCCCCCAACACTAGAAAACCCTGCATCGCTCACTCTCCACCTGTCTTCCAGCCTATGCCACAGCACTCCCCTGTAAGCATACCAAACTCCAGCCACCCCACATGCTCTCAGCAGTTAAAGGCTCCACCTGCCACCTCCCCTCTGCCATGAAACATTTCCCACCACCCATCCCTGCTCTATCTGGTAAATTCCTCTGCCACCTCCTCCACGATGCCTTCTGTCCCTTCCATTCCATCAGAAGACTTAATGACTCCCCTTGGCTACTCTTATAGCACTTTCGGTATGCATTCATTTATGTATTTAAGTATTGATTATAGATATCTACCATGTGCCAGGAACTGCCCCAAACATGGGCATAAATGGTGAACAAGATAAAGCCAGCCTGGAACACACACAGAGCCTGGGCACACTCAAGTACAGCTAGTTTTTTCAACTTGTCTCTCCCACTAGAGTGTTTTCCCCCCAAACCTTATTCAAGTTGGTACCCCATGTTCCAGTACTGAACATCCTGGCCTACATTAGCCAGGCGACCATTTGTATAAAATAATTTATTAATTCAGAAAATCCACCTAAAAATTTCCCATCACCCCACCCTAGTTTCCCCCTTTCAAAAGTGCCCCAAGGGGAAGAATGAGTGGCTCTCAGCCCAAGCCTCTTACCTGGACCACCTGTCCATCGAAGGCCTGCGTTCTATGGACTTTGTGACTTCCGCTAATGGCTGAGGGCAATCTGGGGAGAAGCAAGAGATATGGTCATGGTAAGCACTGTGGGGATCTGGCCTCTCCTCTGTCATTCCTCACTGGCGGCCCCACACACACACATAGTAACTGTAAGGGAAACTCTCTAGGTCAAATAAAAAGCAGAGTTAGACACAGGTGCGAAGGTAAAATAATACAAACTAAATCGCTTGGTGATTTTAATATGCGGTCAGAGCTGAGACTGGTGTTTAAATCCACCAGCATAACGCGAGGAACTAGAGGGAAATTTTTTTAAAGACCAACAGAAATAGAACTGAAACAGGAATTTTTGAAGTTAATCAATATGGTTAAAAAGAAATAAGGAATCCAAAGAAGGTCCAGCCATCCCAATCAATGCTCATGCACCTGCCTTCCCACCAGGCTGATGCACAGAGCTCCCCCTGAGATGGAACAACACTCTCCGCAGCTCTCCGTGGAGAGCTCACTGCTCCTCTCAGGCATGAGGAACCTTGCTTGGTACTGCTCTGTGGCTCTATCACACAATAATCACTCCGGAGATGTTTAATGCTTAACACAACTTGAGGAGGGGTAGTCCTTGTGGGAACTCATCTGTAAGGTTCATTTTCCACCACCTTCCTTCCACATTGTCCGTAATAGCTGTTGCCCAGGCTGAAGACTAAAGAATACCACCACCAATGAAATCAGTTCTACAGGTTCGGGGAATCTGAGAATGTCAGGACTGGAAGGGGGTCTGGAAAGTGGTCCTAGTCCAACTGCTCACCCAACTGCCACTGGGTTTCCTTCTCCAATATTCCCAGCCAGTGCAGGCACACCTCCAGGCATGCTGGGGTCCAGACATGCTGCAACAGGCTGGGCCACCTGTACTTTCCCTCTGCTTCTCCTCTGGGCCCTCGTTCTGTCTCTCAGGAATTCCATGAGAGGCGAGCACCTCCTGTGAAAGGACTCAGCACCCCCATGTCTTGACATGAGTACAACCATGTTTGGCCACTCCATTGACCTACAGCCACCAGCATAAAAAGAAATATAAAAGCTGCTTTCTGAGTGGTGGGAACTGGCCCTTCTCCCATGGAAATAGTTGCAATGTGTAAAAATTTCAAGGCCCTCGGGCGCCGCAGCCTGGGGCTGACTGACCATCTGTGCTGGGTTGGGATGATAACCACAAAACAATGCACGTACACAACTACTGGGCTGCGACAACAGCCAGGGTGCTCAGTGCATGTATGACACTGATAATCTTTTGTGCATGGAAACACAGAATGCTTGCTCTGTAAACTCTGTAACTGCTTATATAAACTGCTGGAAAGCGAGGCCTGGTGAGAGTTCCACTTGTGGAAGGGACGCCTTGCCCAGGACGTGTGATTCCCACCCACCCATGTCGATTGACAGGACTCTCCCGGTACTGGGGCGTGGATGTTGTGAGTAATGGATTTATTGTGAAGTAATTGATCTGATTTGTTCTCTTTTCGGTCAACCTGGTGTTTCTCTTTCCCGTTGCCTTGTGTCATTTCCCTTCAGTCGATCTGGTCTAGCCAATGTTTTTCCCTTTCTGATGGAGCCAATGTTTTTCCCTCTTATTATATGACCTATTCGAATCTGTCTCTATCTCAGCTGATCGGGGGTTTCCCATTCTGATGGAGCTGGTGTTTTTCCCTATTATTATTTGACCTATTCGGATCTGTTGGAGGACTACCTCCTTTACTATCCTCTGTATAAAAAAATATACCTTCAGTCCATTTGCTTGGAGTGGAGTTTCTTTTACGTCTCCAATCGAATCCCCCGAACCGCTCATAACACCCCATTCCTTGCACCTGTCACCAGGTTGCCCTCAAGGCCAAGTCCCCTCTGGAAAGAGTTCCTAAACACCACCTTCGCCTTTTCCTACAAAGAACCCTAGCCAGAAAATGAAATGTGATGAATTTCATCAAGTTGGCCTTCCCTGGAATAACCACTTTTGGAGACGCTCGGGGTTACCCAGGAGCCTGGACTCTGAAAGCCCCACGTCTAGGAGGAAGTGTTAGCAAACAGGCTTCTCTCAGTACAAGAGAAAAGCCGTTTACACATGTAGCCCAGCTCAGTGACTTCACAACAAAGGCAGGCATTGATGAGGCTGCCTGGTGTGCACTGTCATGTTTATATATACCTCAGATTTCCCAAGAACCACAGAGAGCAGAGAACAGAAAAGAGTCAGCCAAGTCTGCCCAACATAGTCTCTTGAGCCATGCTCCTGATTTGCTCATGAAATTCCAACAGCTTCACAATTAGATGTGGCTCAATCAAATGGGCCACTTCAGGCCCTATGGCAAGAAAGTGGTCCCCCCACCCTCCATCAATCTTGAACAGGTCAATTCACGTCCTTCACCGTCTTGTCAGGACGACAGTGGGCGCTGCCAAAGGAGACCTGTAGCACCTGTGTCTCCTGAGGTCTGTCCAGAGGCAGTGGGACGGGTGAGAGCTCCAAAACACACGCATCTCCCCTCGCTGAAACAAACACAACCAGGGCGAGTGCACTGACGCAGAGTCAGAGCACATCTAACATGAGAGATGACACTGCCCCACCCCTACATTGTTACACAGTGAGATCGGAATGACTTACTCAAGCCACATAAGTTAGTGGCACAGCAAGGACCAGAACCCTGGCCCCCAAGTCCAACACATTGAACCACACTGCCTCCATGACACATGGGGTTACTGAAAAGCATCCTTAGTCTTATTAAAGAAAGCTCTTCACATGTCATTTCACACCATTTGAATTTTTCAGGAAAGTAAAAGCAATAGCCACTTTCTGCAATAGCCACTAGGATTTCTCGGTATGGTGAAGAACAGCACATGTTATATGACACCACTTCTAATAAAGGAAGCAAAAAGAATACATTTGTAGATGCATTTGCTCGCACATGCATTACATCTCTCCAGAAGGATAAACTGTAAACTGTAAACACAGGTTGTCGACAGGGAGAAAAATCATGGTCCTGGGAGGACAGAGGTGGAAAGCAGACTCTTCATCATATGTTCTATGGCGTCATTACGATTCTAAATTATGCAAATATGTTACCTATTCAAAATAGAAAATTTTAATTTTTAAATAAGCATGTAAGATGGAATGTTGTCTAGAAGTCACTCTAAAGAAGAAACTTGGGGCCGGCCAGGTGGCGCAAGCAGTTAAGTGTGCGCGCTGTGCTTCGGCGGCCCGGGATTCGCTGGCTTGGATCCTGGGCGTGCGCTGACGCCCCACTTGTCACGCCATGCTGTGGTGGCGTCCCATATAAAGTAGAGGAAGATGGGCACAGATGTTAGCTCAGGGCCGATCTTTCTCTGCAAAAAGGAGGAGGATCGGCATTGGATGTTAGCTCAGGGCTGATCTTCCTCACAAAAAATAAATAATAAAAAATAATAAAAAATAAATAATAAAAAATAAAGGAATTAAAGCAGAAACTTATTGTTCTTTATAATCCTACTGGAGAGGCCAAATTGGTCTATGTATGGAATTCCTCTGACAGGTTTTAAACAATGAACTTTTGACTATTTACAGTGGAGTCTGGAGTTGAGGGGAAGATCTGCAAACGCACTGGTTCTCAACATACTCCTCACTAATGACCCCCTATCTTCTCCTATAATCCTCATCTTTAAAAACATCTCATCCACCAAATAAATGGCATTATGAATGTTATAATAATATACTTGCCCATCCATATTCATCAGTGACTGATATAATTTGCAGACAGAGCTTTTGATCTGCATGAAATTACTGGTTTATCACAATGAGATGATGTGATTCTAGGCAAAATCAAAGATAATGGACAATGTTGTTAGCTCATATTAGTAGCTGAAAATATGAAGTACTTTAAAATACTGACAAGTGATTCACATCCCCCATTACTATCTGCAAGGACCCCTAAGGGCCTGGGAAAAGTTAATATATAACATTGAAAGGGAAACTGGCTCTAAGTCCAAGTACCTATTGACAGGAAATACAGAGGACAGAGGATCATGTCAACCAGCACCACAGGGATGCATTCAACAAACTGAAGACTGGAAAATTCTATAGAATAAACAATGAGATTTCTTCGTTAAATACATTTCAAGGATAAAAGATTCAAACAAACTTAAAAGACTATAAAAGTCTTCTCAACCACTTGCAATGTCTAGACCTTATCCAGCTTTTGATTCAAATAAATTTTTAAAAATAAAATAAAAATCTATTGACACTTATAAGACAACTGTCAGTTTGAACACTGACAAACTATTTGATATTAAGGGATTACATTGTTAATTATTTTTAGGTGTGATGCTATACTTACCACTCTTTTCAGTCCTTATTTTTTTAGATATGTACTGAAATATTTATGAATGAAATCAACTTTCTTAGGATTTGCTCTAAATTTGCTGAGGGAGAACATGGGGGAAATGTGTAAAACAAGATCGTCATGAGCTGATGATGGTGGAAGCTGGTGATGGCCCATGCGGTGCATTATCTTATTCCATCCACTTTTGCATATGTCTACAATCATTCTTAACAAAAGGTAAAAGAAATGTCATTTGGCATCGTACAGCCAATAAAGACTTCAATACTAAGGGTAAAAGGATTCTGATATGAAATTCAGTGAAAAAAGGCAGAAAACAAAATATACACTGTGATCAAAATTCTATAAACAGACATTTGCATACAAATGAGGGAAGAGGGAAAAAAATGAAAAGAAAGATTTGTCCAGTATGTATTTCTGGGTAATTCCCCTTTATTTTAAAAAATGTTTCATATTGTCCTCATCATATTGATTGACTCGTGTCTACTTTTGAAAATATCATAAATCATTTCTAACATTTCATAATCCAATTTCAAATATCTGGAATAAAGCCTCTCTCTTAAGGCTTTCATTGAATTTTTTGCCCAGACCACATTCTAGGCACTGTAGAGTGTCTCAGGATATCTCAAGCTAGGAAACAAAGGTCATCACTCTGGGGCCAAAAAATAACATCTCTACTTATCAGCAAAGGACCTTTACCAAACAGGCTGAAAATAATCTAGTCCAGATAGTTCCAAACAATGTGCCTTTCAAGACTCCATCTATGTTGTTGTTACGGTTTGCTTTATGTCATCAGATTCTTGAAAATCAGAGGGAGCTTCCTCAGCAAATCACAGCAGAAAAAGCTAAGGGGAGAGCCTCAATTTTCTCTTTTCGGCTCCTGTGAAATCCAAACTGAGAATCTCTGTTGAGTTCCATCCACCAAACTTTCGTCCCATCCTTAGCTTTAGAGGACAGCAGTGTGAATCCATGGCCACAGGCGGCAGGTGAAATCTGAAAAAAAGTTCCCATAAAGCATTCACTGATCTGGGACGTCCAGTTTTTCCAGCAATAAATGGCAGCTTGTTTACCCATTCCAAGAACACACACTATTAACACAGCAACCAACACTTATGGAATGTTTGCTACATGCTAAGTGCTTGAGATGCACTATCTCATTTCATCTTCACACTCACCCAAGGATCTAGTTATCAGATCCTCCCCATTCACCAAGACACAGTCTCGCAAAGCAGTAAAGTTGAACATTACCTTAGTTTGAATCTTGGCAACACCAGAGGGTCTACAGCTGGTAGACCCTGACCAGCTGTGTGATCTGAAACAGACTGTTTGACCTCTCTGTGTCTGTTTCCCTCTATGTGAACTGGAGTTGAGAACAATATCTCTCTTATTGGGTTGTTGTCAGGACTAAATGAGTTAATAGAGCTAAAGCCCCTACAGTGAATAGTACTTGACTTAATGTGTAAGAGCGACGGCACGTACTCACTATCATTACTGGTGGTAGTAAGAGGAGTAGTCGATAGAGGAGAAAATCGAGGCTCCTAGAGATTAAGTAACTTGTCTAATACAGTCACGTGGCCAAGAAGTGGAGGCTGTCTGATTCCAGAATGCACCCTCTTGACCCTGATACTGCACTGTGACATTCTCAAAGCCCTGCCATGAAGAAGCATTCATACCACAGCCACAGCGAAAGTGACACATTCACAGCCCAGTGACTCTGTTGGGTGTTTCACCCAAACGCGATGTGATGTTATCAATCATCACTTTCACTGGCCACATGAGGAAACGGAGGATTTGGTAGGGCTGAAGCCAAGGGCAGCCTGGCTTTAGAATCGGCTCCTTTCCCATAAAACCCAGAGTGAGCACCTTCCCGGGTGGCCTGGGATAGTCCTAGCTTACACCTGATGTCCCAACGTTCACTCTCGAACAAACTGGACAACAAATTCTACAGTGACCCAAATGACGCCCCACTGTCCCTTGGCTGTTTACAGTTTATCACAGGCCTCTGTAGTCAATCTCAGAGACTATATATAAACCTAATCCTTAGGAAAAGCCAGCTGATCAATAACGAACAAATGTGAAGAATTTTCTTGGCGGGGGTGCCGGCCATGTGGACTAGTTCCCAGTGAGTGAGTTCAGCGCGCTCTGCTAGGGTGGCCTGGGTTTGGTTCCAGGATGCAAACCTACACCACTTTTGGTGGCCAGGCTGGGGCTGCGACCCACATACAAAATAGAGGATGACTGGCACATGTGTTACCTCACAGTGACTCTTCCTCAGCAAAAGAAAGATTTTCTTTTTACTTGCAGCATGGCCTGAGGAAAGCTAGCTAAATATTTCCTTTAAATTTGACGTGTTGGTGACTTGTTTAATCAAGTCATCCCAAAGTGACATATCCCTCCTTTTGCCCTGTGATATTTTCTCTCCTCACATTCACAGGGAACATATACACATGCACCCCTGTGTGAGTCAAAAAGCTCAGTTCCCTGGCCTTTGGGAACGGCTTGGGTCCACAGAAACGACCCATTGGAGAGGCAGGAGCCAGCCCCTGACCACACGGCAGGAAACATAGAAAAGAAGCGAGTCCACAGAGGATGCCCAGCACTCTATGCTTTCTCTCATTGCTTGTGGTAGCTGTTGATTCAACACTCAACAAATACTTGGTGAGCACCTACTGTGTTATTAAATCTGCTAGTATGGGAAAAGGCTTCGAACAACACCTGACACAGAGTCAGCATTCGGTAATGTGTGTTATAATAATGTGCCAGCAGAGCACTTCCAACTATGGTGGAGTGAAGAAGTTAGTGAAGCTCTCACCAAAAAAGAACTGCAAAACTGGACAAAATTATTTAAAAAACACCACTTCACGGCCTGGGAAATCAATAAAACACAAAGAAACTGAGGAATTATTCACAGAAGACTGTGAGAACTACAGGTAAGAACAGCTGGAGACTTCAGACTTCCTGTCTTGTGTTGTTCCGTCCGCCCCAGCTCAGTTAGCACAGAAGTTTGAACAGGACAGGGCTGGCCATGAAAACCTTCAGCTTTGTTGCCAGAAAGCACAGACCTTCATTGGATGCTGAAACTGGGGGGTGCAAACTCATGCCCATCAGCAAACTAGTAGGAAACAAACAAGTAAAATGCACAACTCGACGAGCCTGATTGCAATGGTGATTGGGGCAAGAGGAGAGGCAGACCAGCCAGAAATTTCATGGGAAAATGCTAGAAAGGAGAGAGCGACAGAAGCCTCTGCCCACATCCACGGCTGACTGAGAAACTGCACGAATGGACAGATGAGACCTGAGCACCGGTGGAAAGTAAAGATGAGGTGACTGGAGAACAGGCTGAACTTTGATGTGGTTTCAACCTACACACAATCAAAGGTAGAGGGTAGAAACCTTAGAAGCTCAAGTTGTTTGAGCACAACCTCTGCCCAAATCATTGGCTGACCACAAAGGGATGCAGACTGGGGGCAACACTCAGGAAGTCAGGCTAAAAAAATAAGAGGGAGGGGGACAAAACAGAAACCGAGCAAAGACATCAGTGGCCACGCACAGCCCAGGAGGCTGAGGCTATAGATCAAGTCCATAAAAATTAAAAAACAAAAGAAAAAATCCTCAGCATGAAAAATATCAGAATCCAAAATTGTTATAATATATCATGAAAAACTCCAGTTTTTAACAAAAAAAAAAATACAAGAATTAAGAAAGAGTGACATATACCAGGGGGAAAAAAGCAGCCAACAGAAACTGACACGCAGTTGACCCAGATGTTAGCTTTATCAAAGATATCAATGAACTGTTTTTCAAAGACTATTTTAAGACCATGTTAAAAAACCATATGAATACATGATGACAATGACTTGACAAATACGGACGCTGAATACAGAAAAACAAACACAAAAATCCTAAATAGAAATTTTAAAGTTATAAAGCAAAATAACAAAATAAAGAATTCACTATATAGGCTCAACAGCAGATTTGAGATGGCAGAAGAATCAGTGAACTTGAAGAAATAACAATAGAAAGTATTCATTCTGAAAAATAGAGAAAAAAAAGACTGAAAAAGAAAACGAATGGTGCTGCAGAGACCTGTGGCACAACATCAATTGTATTAACAGTCAGGAAATGGGAGGCTCAGAAGGGCAAGAGAGAAAGAAAGTAGAACAAAACACTTATAGAAAGAATGGCAGAAAACCCACCAAATTTTATGAAAAAACATAAATCTAAGATCAAAGATGCTCAACAAAACACAGTTAACCTGTTAAAAAACAAACTCTGGAAAGCATCCAAAGAAAATGGACTCATCAGGTACAAGGCAACAACAATCAGATTCACGGCTCACTTCTCATCAGAAACTACAGAGACCAGAAACGAATAGAATGACATATTCAAAGTCTGAAAGACAAAAACTGTCAACCAAGCATTAATTCTATATCCAGCAAAATTACACTTTAAAAAAAATTGAAGCTGGAACAAAGACATGACCAAACAAATACTGACAGAATTCACTGAGAGCAGACGCGTCTGAACAAGAACTAAAGAAGTCCTTCAAGCTGACAGGAAATGACAGCAGATGGTCAGTAACAATCACAAGAAGAAATGAAGAACATCAGTCAAAGTAATTATAAAGGTAAATATAAAACACTGCACAAATATATTTTGTCTATCTTCATCCCTTAAGAGATTTAAAGGACAATCGCACAAAATCATAATTATAAATTGCTTTGCTGGGCTTCAAATGTAGAAAGATGTGGTATATATCACAACAACCACACAAACGAGAGAGGAGGAAATGGAGCAATGTTGAAACAAAGTTAGTTTCCTCAGGATTAGGTCACTATTAACCTGAAGTGGATTGTGATAAATTAGGACACATATTTTAATCCCAAGAGCAACTACTAAAAAAACAAACAAAATATAGTAAAACACCAAACAAAGGAATTTAAAAAGTCCGCTAGAAAAATAACTATTAACCACAAAAGAAGGCCTCAAAGGAAGAGCAGAGAGATAAAAATGACATAAAGAAACAGAGCAAAATGGCAGATGTGATCCGACCACATCCGTAACTACATTCAAAGGACATGGATTGAGCAATGTCGGTGAAAATAGTGGAGCAACAAAAACACTGGGAAACTGTCAGAATCCACTTTTCAAAACTCTGACAAAGAATCAAAGACTTCAATCAATCTGGGGGATGTTTACTCCAGGAAAGCAGCTGACTCTCAGTCAGAACAGCAAGTTTGGTCGCATTTTAATCTGACCTATTCCCATCCACCTCTCCTCAGCTCTGCAGGAGCCCTCAACACCAACAGCTCACGATTTCAGTGGAAATCAGCAATCTGGCAGCCATGGGGGGAGGCAGAAAAGGATTGGAACAACTGCAAAGCCCCACTCCCAGAGAACTCGCGTTTCATCTGTCTGGTAGTGCCCTGCAAGACCCCATTAACAAGGCTCTATTTTTCTGACCTGATGCAGATATCACCCAAAACAAACAGCCTTTCCTCCTGGAGTGTCTGTTGAAAACAACGAGAGGCTAATAACGAACATTAAAGCTGCCTGGGTGGTGCATAATAGTAGGAGCAAACAATATAGATTAACCCAGAAACTATCAACAAACTTGACCTGACATCTCTAGAACACTGCACCCAAACAACAGCAGAATACACATCCTTTTAGAACACACAGGGAACATTCTCCAGGATAGACCATATTCTATGTGAAAAAAGAAAGTCTCAATACATTTAAAAGGACTGAAATTAAAGTATGTTCTCTAACCACAACAGAATGAAATTGGAAATCCACAAATAAAGAAATTAGGAAAACCATCAATATTTGTAAAGTAAACACTTCTAAATAACTCCAGGGTCAAAGAAGAAATTCCAAAGAAAACTGAAAACTACTTGAAGGTAAATGAAGACAGAAGAAATACAACATATCCGAATTTATGGGCTGTAGCTAAATAGTTCCTAGAGACAAAATTATAATTTTAGCTTTAAACTTTAGTTTAAAGCTTGTAATGTAGCTTTCAATACCTACATGACAAAAGAAAAAAGACCTCGACAATAGCCAAACCTTCCACCTTAAGAAACTAGAAAGAGCAAACTAAACCGAAAGCAAGCAAAGAAGGGAAATACTAAAAATACAACTAGAAATCAATCAAACAGAAAACAGAAAATCAATAGTGAAAATCAATTCAACAAAAATTTGGTTCTCTCAAAACATTAATAAAGTTGACAATTCTTTAGCTAGACTGACAAAGGAAAAAAGAGAAAATACAAATTACCAAAATCGGGAACTAAAGACAGAAGATTACTACCAACCTACAGAACTGTGGGAGATCAGAAGTGAATACTAGAAACAACTTTATGCCAACAAATTAGATAACTAACAAGAAAAAACACATTCCTAGGAAGACACAAATTACCCAAGCCGACTCAAGAAGAAATCAAAAATTTTAATGTGCCTATAACAAGCTTAAAAAAATTAAATTAGTAATAAAACAAGCTCTTCTTACCAAGGAAAGTCCAGACCCAGATAACTTACTTCACTGGTAAATTAACCCAACATTTACCTAAGGAATAATACCAATTCTTCACAAACTTTTCCAGAAACTCATTCTATGAGGCCAGGAGTATCTTGATACCAAAACCAGTCAAAGACATCACAAGAAAAAAATCCTCAATAAGATGTTAGCATAACCAACCCAGTGGAAAAAGGATTATTGTCCAAGAACAAGAGGAATTTCTCCCAGGAATGCAAGCTGGTTTAACATCCAACAATCAACTAACGTAATATATCCTACTCACAGAATAAAGGACAAACATCACATGATCACCTCAACAGACATACAAAAAGCATTTGACAGAATCTAGTCCCTATTCAGGATTTTAAAAAAGAAAAGAAACTCCGCATAAGGTAGGACAAGAAGGGAACTTCCTCAACTTGAGGAAAGGCATCTGTGAAAACCTTACAGCTCGCATCACCCGCAATGGTCAAAGACTGAATGCTGTCTCCCTAAGATCAGGAACAGAACACGGACAGCACTTCAATTCAACACTGTACTGAAGGCTCTACCCAGTGCAATTAGGCAAGAGAAAGAAACAAAGGCATCCAAATTGGAAATGAAGATGTGAAACTGTCTTGATTCACAGACAACCAGACAACACCATCCTGTATGTAGAAAATCCTAAGGAATACACAACAACATATAAAACTAATATACAAGTTCAGCAAAGTCAAAAGATAGAAGGTCAATGTACGAAAACCAAAGGTATTTCTATATACTAGAAAGGAACACTCCAAGAATTAAGTTGAGAATACAATTCTATTCAAAATACCATCAAAAAGGATAAAATGCTTAGGAATAACTGTAACAAAAGAAATGCAAGACTTGTATACTGAAAACTACAAAACATACTTGAGAGAAATTAAAGACCTTCTTAAATGAGAGATTCCACGTTCATGGATTGGAAGACAAAAGAATTTTTAGAGGGCATTTGTGCCCAAATCAATCTACAAATTCAACATAATCTCTACCAAAATCCCAGCAAGTACTTCTGCAAAAACTGACAAGCTAATCCTAACATTTATGAGGAAAATCAAAAGACTCAGAATAGAGAAAACAATTTTTAAAAACAAGAACAAGCTGGAGGACTTACATTTCCCAATTTCAAAATTTATTATAAAGTTACAGTAATCAAAAGAGCATAATTTTAGCATACGGTTAGACATATAGATCAACGGAACAGAACTGACAGTTCAGAAATAAACCCTGACTGTTTACAGGCAACTGACTTGGACAAAGGTGCCAAACAATTCAATAAGGAAAGGATAGTCTTTCAACTAATGATCCTAGGACAATGGGATATCCACATGGAAAAAGGCCCCTACCCCACACCATACACAAATACCAGCTCAAATGGCTGGCTCATAGACATAAACAGAAGAACTAAAACTATGAAGCTCCTACAAGAAAATATAGGAAAACTATCTTTGTGATCTTGGGTTAGGCAAAGACTTCTTACACATACCAAAAACACAATCCACAGCAGAAAAAGTGATCAACTGAATTTCATTAAAATTTAAATATTTGCCTCTTCAAAGGACACTTAAGAAAATCAAAAGAAAAGCCATGGACTGGCAGAAAATATCCGCACATATCATGTATATGATAAAGGACCTTTATCCAGCACACATAAATAACTCTTACAACTCAATATTAAGGAAAAAACAATGCAACTTGTCATTCCTCTGGAGCTTCAATGCCCCGCTTCTCTTGATCTCCCCTTTTCAGTTCAAGATCACTTGGTACCCTTGACACACAAGTCAGAAGCCAAACTGGTCCAATCTGCTGCTTTTTCATCCCGCATCGAGATTCCCACAAGCATCCCCAACAAGAACCTATCCCAAGCACCTCGTTTTGCTCTTCTGACTGTTGGCTCCAAGAGAAGCCGCCGCAGGTCGCCCTCTGCTGCCATCTTTTCAAACCTAAGTCAAGGCAGACGCCTCCTGTGCAAACACCCTAGTGTGTGCAGACCTCCGCTCCTCCTCGCTCATCCCTGTACCTGCTCCAGTTAACGCTTCCTTTCCCACTGGTCCACCGACTCCAGCCGGCCCGCAAGGTCCCGGAGCTTTTGCAGCCGGCTGTCCTAACATCAGAACCTCCGGGGCCGATCGTCCGAGTGCGGATCCCACTGTACCTCCCCCTACCAGCTGTGGGGTCTGGGGCCTGTCCCTTGACCTGTCTGAGCCTCCCTCTGCTCCCTGATCTGTGGGGACAACCCTGACCCGCCGGGGAGGTGTGGCTACCGCGGGCCGCCACAACCCCGCCGTTTCCGCGCCTCCATCAAGGCGGGCAGCGCCCCTGTCGCCTCCCCCTCCCGTGCCTGCGGCCACTCGAGGGGCGCCCTCCCGGAGTCTCACCCTCCAGCGTGGCAGCTTCTCAAGAGGCCGAGGGCATGGGGAGGAGCAGCGGCGGCAGCGGGCGGAACGCGCAGAGGGAGGGGCCGCCCGCTCCTTCCGCTCCAGCTCCAGGCGGGATGGCAGCAGCTTGACCCGGTGGCGCGGCCCCGAGCCGGCGCGGGGCTCGGGCTGGAGCTGGGCAGCACGAAGGGGGGGGCGCCTTGCGCCCCGAAACGCTGCAGCCCCCCACGAGGATGCGGTCGACGCGGGCCGCGCGCTCGCCAACCTATGGGCCCACGGGCGCGGCCCCGGCCTCCGCCGCCTCCTGCCGACTCGGCGAGCACACGGCCGCCATTCAGAGCCCTCGCCCTGCCCCCGGGCAGCCCAGCCGGCGCCCCAGCCGGGCCCTCGCTGCCGGCGCCATCCCCGCTTCACGCTTCCAGGCCACCCAGGGAGGCCAACTTGTGTGACCCTTGACCCCACGCCCTGGCGACTGCGCCCGCCTCCAGGTTTCCTATTGGCTGAAGGCAGAGGTGCTGAGGGACCCCAGTGGCGCATCCAGGGGGGGTGGCTGGGCTGGGCGGAGCCGGGGACCTGCGATCCTCAGGGTGGTGGATGGGGCCCAGGTCCTGGCCCTGCCACCTGGAGCGCGACCTTCCTCCGAGCTCCAGCTCTGCCTGAGCACCATCCCCTCCCCGCGCAGCACACATTTCCCGAGCATCTGCCCGGCTCCTCCGGGCACAGGGCGCTTTCCTGTCGCCTTGCCCTTTGCTTCTTGGCATCAGCCTGGGAAACGCTGGAGGGGTGGCGCCCTCCGTGCATCTCCAGGTAAGTCCTTCCCCTGCCCTGTGTAGTCCCTTTGCCACTGTCCGTCATCATCTCTTCCCTCGTCTTGTCGTGGGCATTCCCCACTGTCTTGACATGAGTACAGCCATATTTGGCCGCTCCATTGACCTACAGCCACCAGCACAAAAAGAAATATAAAAGCTGCTTTCTGCGTGGTGGGAACTGGCCCTTCTCTCACGGAGGGAGTTGCAAGTTGTAACATTTCAAGGCTCTTGGAGCGTCGTAGCACGGGATGGACTGGCCATCTGTGCCAGGCTGGGACGATAACCAAAGAGAACAATGCACGTACACAACTACTGGGCTGGGACGTTAGCCAGGGGGCTCAGTGCACGTACGCCACTGATAACCATTTTGTGCATGGGAACACAAAATGCTTGCTCTGCAAACTCTGTAATTGCTTACTCTGAAAATTACTGATGGTATAAAAACTGCTGGAAACTGAGACCCGGTGAGAGTTCCACCTGTGGAAGGGACACCTTGCCCAGGACGTGTGATCCTTGCCCAGCCGCGTCGATTGACAGGGCTCTCCCGGCAGTGGGGCGTGGATGTTGTGAGTAACTGATTTGATGTGGAGTAATTGATTTGATATGAAGTAATTGATTTGATGTGTTCTCTTTTTGTCAACCTGGTGTTTCTCTTTCTGGTTGATTTGTGTCATTTCGCTTCAGCCGATGTGGGTGTTTTCCCTTTCCAGTCGGGCTGCTGTTTTTTCCCTCTTAATATTTGACCTATTTGGATCTGTTTGCAGATTGTCACCTTTACTATCCTCTATATAATAAAATATACTTCAGTCCATTTGTTTGGAGTGGAAAGTGTCTTTTACGTCTCCGATCGAATCCCCGAACCTCTCATAACACCCACCCTCATCAGCTACTAGGCCACTCAGTCCCTGCTCCAGCCACAGTGAGCTAGAGGGTAGCTCTTCCTATTGGCATTCGCTGCCAAAACCCCTGCAGGCATTCCCCGCTGTCTTCCACAGTGCATCCTCCTCCCTGGCTCACCTCGCTCCTCAGCGCTTCATTCACTTGAGCAGAGGGCTCCACTTGTGCCTTCTGATCCCAGCACTGTTTCAGGCCTCCCTACTTTGCACACACTGCCTCCAATGCCCTTCAGATGTCTGGCAAACTCCTAGTCATCTTCTAAGATCCAGCTCAAGCACCTCCTTTGAACTTCTGTGAAAGCAAGTACTTCAGTTCCTTCAGGTTGTCCTCACTAATGTTGTCCTCCTACAGGTTGGCAGGCGGCCAGTAACAAGGGGTGCCCTCCTGAATGAATGACCAGGAGTCTGGGGCCCTTGTTTCTAGTCCTGCTTCAGCTACTGACTAGTTGTCTCCCTTTTCTGGATCTCCTGTCTGAAATGAGGGGACAGGTTAAAACAAAAGTCAATACATGAAATGATATTTTTAAAATGAATGAGGTGTTTTGACTTTATGGCTTGTAGGATGTCTTGCAACCGGTTATGATCCCTGATAGGCATGGTCAAATACTAGCCCCAAATGCTGAGGGCCAACGCCCTCTGTCTTCCCTCCCTTGCTTCCTTCTCTCTCTTTCTCTTGATATTGCTTGATCCCTAGAAGTAATCCAGTTTTAATCTACTCCCAACACCAGTTCAGATTACTTTGTTGTCCTGGAATGTGCCTTGTATCCAGTCTGAAATGTGTTTTTACTGTTTCCTGGTGAAATGTGGTTGATGTTTTACTGTTCTGTGGGGCTGTTTTGCAGAGAGTGATCAGGGAAAACTGACTGATAAGATATGGTATCCAGGAGACTGCTCCTCGAAGGCCTCCACCTGCAGCAAACGTAATTAACCAAAGCTATGAAGTCAGTAGTCTGCTGGGCTATGAGATCTATCCTCTGTTTGCACTGAGCTCGTGCTTCCCTTGGACTGCTCTGAATCGGTGAGTGAGGCAGGGATAGACACTCAGGCAGACCTGTTCCTGAGAGGCATGGACTCCTCTGCTGATCTGCTTGTGCTCAAGGACTCCCCAGTGGCATTCCTAAGCCTTCCTTAGACTATACAGCAGTGTAGGACACTTGGACCCATCCTTCCCTCTATCTCCCCCTCATTTAGAGTCAGACTTGCATCATGGCCTGATGGCTCTCCCACTTTGCCAGGCTCCCCCACCCCATTTTCTGTTACAGAAGCATTTCCCCTCATAAAATCCTTGCCCGTTTAATCCTGTCTTGGTGTCCACCTCTCAGAGGACATTTGAGCCAAGCCATGATAAATGAAGAGTGAGCCATTTACACATCCTGGGTAGAGGTTCTAGGCAGAGGCTACCTCAAGTACAGAGGCCCAGAGGTGAGAGACTTCTTGGGGGTGTGTGCTGCAAACCAGCCCAAATAACACCAGATACACCAAAATAGTCCTGCCCAACTTTAGGTTGCTTTTGGTAAAGAGGAGAGCCAGCAAAACTTTGCCTTGGTAATGGTTAGCTAAGCCCCACAACCTCATTACCAGGTTATAATGCAAGCGAGTCTCACGTGAAATGTTGTCACACAAGCAGACATTTACTTAAAAATATTCCTTAGGAATCAGGGAATGAAAGAACTCGTAAATCCTATTCTGTAAGCTCAGCAAAGTCTCAGCTCTCTGTCCTTTTAGATGAACCTACCAGCCACATGCTTGCAAGATTTTCTTTATGTAAATAGCACATTCCAGAAACAGAATTTTTGTTTCCTTTTTCACAGCAGTTGGCATTAGGCTGGATAGAGCTGCTTGGAGATCAAACCTCAGGCAGACCTGTTCCTGTGAGGCATGGACCTGGTTCTGCAGCCTCCTCTTTTCACTCAAAACTACATTGGAGATACTTTTGTAACAATTTGCTTGGACCTATGCCATTCTTTTACACTGTTACATGTTAGTATGAGTAAACGACATCTCCTTTGACCGATCTTCTTTTGGTGCACATTTGGGTTGTT
This sequence comes from Diceros bicornis minor, assembly GCF_020826845.1. Classification (NCBI taxonomy): domain Eukaryota; kingdom Metazoa; phylum Chordata; class Mammalia; order Perissodactyla; family Rhinocerotidae; genus Diceros; species Diceros bicornis. Next base: position 4,343,676 of record NW_026690855.1, on the reverse strand, counting down.
TCCAGTTTTTGCTATTCAGTATTAAAACTCTTGTTTTAATTCTCACGTCAACAAATGTCCTTTTTCTAATCTATGGAATGCTACGTTTCTCACCTTTTGTGCTTCTCCTTGGTGCTTTTGCTCTTTAGAATGACTCTCAAACGTAGTGCTGAAGTGTTGTGTAGTGTTCCTAAGCACAAGGAGCCTGTCATGGGCCTTACGTAGAAAATGCTTGTGTTAGAATAGCTCCCTTCAGGCATGAGTTATAGATAGTGCTGTTGGACGAGAGTTTAACTAATGAATCAACAATCTATATGAAATAAGGTGTCTTTCAAGAGACACACATAAGACAAGGTTGTGCATTGAGAGGTTCACAAACATGTCACGACCAGAGGCTGCGGAAACCTCACCTTGTCCTTCCCCTGGGAGCACTGATTCAGTCTCACTCATGCAGTGTCAGTGAAGAATTGACAGAACATAACTCTTCCAAATAAGGAGGGTCAATGGTAACATAATGGAGATATTTTCAAACCTCTCTTTTATAAACGATATCTACAAAGCAGGTACCTTCGCAACTAACTGTTGAACTGTTGTCTTTACTTTGAAAGGACAGAGTTTTTAACAGTATCCACTAGGACGCATATCTTTGATGGCCACTTATAACAAAAATCTCAGCAAATTGGGGACGATTGTCTTTTTGCAAAAGACAACGTGTAAAGAATACATATATTAACGTCAAGACGGTAGTTACCTCTGGGGAGGAAAGAGAGAGGAAGGAGAATGGTGTCTTCCACTGTGTAATATTTCTTAAAAAACGACATCAATAAGGTGTGCTCTGTTAAATCTCTGCAAAGAGTAAATGGTTTCTGTTATCCTATTCTCCTTCTAAGTATATTTAAAATAAATATGTAACTAGAACTGAGATGAAATAACACTAATCTGATAGATCCTATTTGCTGGAGTGCTCCCACCATCTGATGGACAGCTCATGATGGGTTGGTGATGTCACTGATCCCATCTAAAGGTCAGGACACGTTGTTTACCAGCTGTGGAGCTAGAGAAGGCTCGGTCACCAGCAGCAGAGCCAGAGTTACCTCAACCTACAAAGTTAGAGCCACATGGCACCAGATCCTGCTCCAGCTGTGGACTAGTGACAGCTCTGGTGCCAACTCTAGAGCTCAGTTGCGGCCAGCTCCAGAACTAGAGCTCCCTCCAGCTCCCACACTTGACCAGCTCCAGAGCAGCAGCCATTTCCATCACTGGCTCCCGCACCAAATCTGTCAACAATGCAGAGCTAGAGTCAGTCTCAGGACTAGAGCCAATTCTAGAAGCAGGTCAGGCACCATCGCCTGAGACAGACCGAGCTCCAGCCCCACATCAGGTCCAGCTCCTGGACCAGTTGCACAGCCAGAGCTGGTGGGATCTCTAGCATCAGCCACAGCAGTGGCTCCAGTGCTAGAGCAGCTGCAGCACCGCCAGCAACTAAGGCACGGCCGGCTCCAGCTCCACCCTAGAGCTGTCCTTCACCTTGCCTGTGAGGGCAGGATGTCTTTTCCCTTTTCTATGTTTTATGACTTTTTATGTTTTATGTGTTCAAATTTAGATTCAATAAAGTTTAATGTTTTCATCACTTAAAGTTGTACAATTCAGGGCCGGCCATTAACTACATCCTCTACGCTGTGTACCGTCGTCGTTATCTAGTTCCAGATCATTGCTTCACCCCACCAGAACCCCTGTACCCACGAAGCAGCCATGCCCCCATATCCACTCTCCCACCCCATGACAAGCACTGATCTGCTTCCTGTCTCTGTGCATTACCCTGTCCCTGGTGTGGCTGTCCTGAGCATAGGCAACACTTCCTTGGCCCCTTCCTCCCATGCTGAAGACCCCTGAGGATGCCAATGTGTTCAATACCCGAAGCCTAGTATGACTTGGACCTGAAGAAGCCCATGGTCACCAAGGGGGTGAGGTCAGGCATGGAGCCAGCTCAACCCGGCCTCACATGTAGAGGAGGGACTCGATATTGCCAAGGGCACCTTCTCCTCAGTCCCTAGTGCTGTTCAGCCACAGGGCCACCCTTCCCAGGGTCTGGCTAGCTGGGGAGACGAGCATGTACAGACTAGAGTGACAAAAACCAGGTGGCCATCTTTTCTGTCCAACCCGCTGTCCCAGGCTATCCAGGAGCAGTTTCACCCTGAACCTCTCCTGCTGCAGGCCTGATGCCTGCCAGTCAGCAGGCTGTCCTGGCCTCCTGTGGACCACTGGCATCCTTAGGTGCCTTCTGCCCTCTAGGGTCCAAAGGACTAGCTGACCTTTGCCAAGGAGTGCTGCCCATGGGCATGAAGCCCTGCCTGCCACTGAGGCACTGCCCTCTGTGCACCTCAGTCACACCTTCCCAGGTGCTGGTCACTTGCATCTGTGACTTCAGGTGTCCCAGAGTCCCCACTCACCCAGGGGGCCTGACCTCTGCAAATGCAACCCTTCCATCCAGCCTCCAATCCTCCAGGCCCCAACACAGGCTTCAGGACCAGGGACAGCTCCCAATCCAACTGCTGGGACACCTCAGATGGGGCTAGGCCCTCAGTGGCAGGGACATTGTCCAATGCTCAGCGAGCACTTGGCTGGTTCCTCCAGCTCCAAGGTGGAGGAGAGCAACATGAGTTTTGACCCAGAGTCCCCTGATGGCAAGGAAAAGAAGGTGGCTGCCCTACCCATTCTCCCTGACAGCCCATTCCCAGTCCCTTCTTGCCCGGGACCAGTGTTCCACATCCATACCCACAAAAGGGCCAAGAAGCCCAGGAGCTGGATGCCGGCCTGGGGTGTCCTGTCGGGGTGTCCAGAGAATCTGCAGATCATGCCATCCCCCGCAGTTATGGAAATCAACGGCCCCCTGGTCCCCGATGGTCTCTGGTTTCATCTTGGTCTCCAGCAGCACCTCTTCCTCGTCAGCCTCCACCACACCCATGGCAGATTTGGTCACACACCAGCGTTGTCTCTCAGGCTCTTCAACCATAGCTCCTCGCTGGCCCTCTCCATCCACCCGGTGGGAGATGCTGCATCATCCCTGTCCACCTGGAATAAACAACAGCAACGTGGACAGGAGCATCTTGTTTAGCCCACTGGTGGGACATGCCCTTGGTCCCATCACTCAGAGCTGTCTGAGCACAGACCTGTCCTGAATGGCTACTTTGACAAGAAGCCCTCTCTGGGCCCTCCACGCAGCATGCCCAGCCCTGGGAGCAGGTAGGCGACCGCCACAGTCCCCACTGTACATGGGAGGAAATGGAAGCAGCCTTCTCATCCTGTTGGTTCTTGGGGATCTGGGCTTGAGTGGAGGTGGATAAGGTGCCCACCAAGCTCCCTCCAAATCTAGGATCTAAGCGCCTGAGGCTCTGATGAGACTGCTCGTTCACGTCCAACCAACCTGTAGTGAGACCCGACTCCTTGCCTGAGTCACGGACCTGTGTGATCTGGTCCAGACATCGTCCCCAAGTGCACCCCTGCACCGGACCCCACCCTCCCTAGAGCCTTCCTCCCCAAGGACCCTGCCAAGCACCTGCCCCCTTCAGAGCTCCTAGCCTACCGTGCCCCTCCCCCACGCCCCTATCCAGGATGCACTCACCTCCGTGCTGGTCTCACAGGCCACCTCCTCAGGCTCCTGTGCTAGCAGAGCCTTTAGGGTCAGATTGACCTGGGGTCAAACACACAGCTGGGTCACCTCACAGCCCTGTGACAGGCAAGTTCATGTGGTGTCTTCTCGGAGCCTCAGTTTACTCCATGAAAATTGGGGTCAGTGACTCTGACCTCAGGAGGGTGTGTTGGGATTCAAGCAGGGAGAAGAAGGTACCTAAAGTGCTTGGACTCAGGAGGTCGCCTGGCTGGGGGAGCCCCAACGCACGACAAGGCCTCGATGGTCAAAGCTGGGCTCAAAGCTGGTGAAAAGCAAGGAATTCTAGTCCCCTGTTCACGTCTGGATTGGTCACTTAGAGTAGAGTGACCTTGAATGCTGGGACCACTGGTCATCTGTAAAATGGGGTGCAATCACTCAGGACGCAGAGGGCTCCCTAATAACAGTAACTCCCTCCAATAGTTGCCCAGCTGGGTTTCCTTCAGCTCCTCCTAAACCCACCAGGGCCGCAGGCAGGGACTGGCTGGACATCATGTGGCCGGTAGGGGGTGTAGAGGAGGAGGGAAAAGGGCAGACTGGCCTTCTCCCTGCCCAAGGTCTGTGTCCACCACAGTCTTCATGTCCACAGGACCAGCCAGGCATGGAGCTGGACCCTGGGATGCAGTCTTTGGACCAGGACAGTGAGGTCGGTGTATATTCAGTGACCCTCACCTCCCCAGGTGTCCAACCTACCCAACTGCGCACCATTGGCCCACCTGGCTTGTGAAGCGTGTTCCCAGGACGTAGTGCATGTGAGGGTCACCGAGCAGCTGGCTGGGGAGGGGACAGACGAAAGCAGCCATCTCAGGGGTCCATTGTGTTACACATGTGTGCTGCGGGCCTTGTCACCCAGAAGTGCTGTACGCATGGCCCCTCTGTGTGCCTGACCATGGACAGGAGGCCTGGTTGCCCCACAGGAGAGAGGCCTGTGAGACCGTGAGGGTATCCCTGCCACACATATGCGGACTGAGATCCTGGGCCATGTCCATGCTCATCGGGGCTGATGTTGATCCGTGTCCAACCCTCAGAGGAGAGTTGGGAAACTGAGGCCAGGGGAAGTAGGGACAGGCCCTGGGCCCACGAGGTGGGCAGAGTCCAGAGGAGAAGAGAGCATTCCAAGCTCTTAGGCCAGCCTCAACACTTCCAAGGGGTTTGCTTTGGGAATGAGAGCCCCTAAGATCCTGCGGCACCCCTGCCAACACCCCCCCATGTAGGGCCCTTTCCTCTACGCATCCCCACGTGGACACACTCACACACACAAGCATACACACACACTTTGACTGCCCAGTCCTGTGTCAGAAGGGAAGTGAACACTGGGGAGGTGACAAGAGGAAGGAAGAAAGAGGTTGGAGGCAGCTCTGCCATAGGGCAGGGGCATCCGGTCCCCTAGCCACATGCCCAGGCCCATAGCATGAAGGGGAGAGATGCCAGACTGGTGGGCAGGGGGTCCCCAAGGTGCACAGGGAGATGCAGGGGTTGGGGCCATCCCTAGAGCAGCCTGCAGAGAACCAGGTCTGGCGTCCTGTGTCCACCACTCTGGGCACCGGGAACTAGGATGTGACCCCCTAGGGGGGAGGGGCTACAGGAGAGAAGGCCTGATCTTCGGCCTCTGTAATTGGGGTGCATAGATGGGGTGACTCTCAGGGTCCCACAGGCTTGTAGAAGAGTCTATTGACCTTCTTTCTCCATCCATGACCCACTGTTCTCTGAGTCCTTGTAAAATGCATTCCAATCCCTCGAGGTCTTGCTTTGCAGAGGGCAGCCTGAGAGCTTGGGGACTGGGGACCCGGGCAGTGCAGAACATGGTAGAGCACTGGTCGACTTGTTTGGGGACCAGGAACAAGGCTATCCTTGTCGGAGCCTTGGGGTCCTCCTTTGGAAGTGAGGTGGAGTCATTGCCCTGGCTGGGGTGAGGAGGCCTTGTGAGTCAACTGGACACACCAGGGCCAGTGGAGTGAAAGCGGGGAGCAAGAGAGGCTTCTGAGGTCCCTCACGTCACTCCTGGAGCCTGCAGGTCCTGCTGCTTTGCACCCTCGTGCCTGGTGGAACCACTGCCTTGAGGACCCCAAACAAAGAAAGGTGTGTGTTTTGCGTTCTGCTTTCCTGCGTGGGGCTACAAGGCTGGGGCTGACCACCAGGGGTGTCCTGTGTCCACTCGTGCTCAATGGAGCAAGTGGAGCAGGAAAGGGATGCCCAGGGCTCGTTCTGGGTGTTCCCCTGTCTAAAGCAACAAGCACCTTTGATTACTGACATCCACGTCCACAATGGGAGCTGATCAGAGGCGGGAGGGGACTCTGAGATCCTCTCATGATTCTTTCAGCTACTGTGGCCCCAGCACTCACCCTGAGCAGGGCCCATGTTAGTCCTGAGGGCAGTGCTGAAAGCACCCACATGGTCCCTGTCCTCCAGGAGCTCACAGCCTGGAGGTGGAAGGGACAAAATCATGAGCAAATCCATGCGAAAAAGAAGAGCAGGTGATACAGGGCAATGAAGCAGGGTGCTGGAGGGAGGGAGGGCCTGGAGCCCCTAGGTGGGTGTAAAGGGGCCCCCTGGGGACATTTGTGCCCTGAGCAGAAGGACAAGAGGAACCAGCCCTGCATCTGTCTGCAAACATCGTGCTGGGGGGAAGCTCAAAGGCACAGAGACTTGGAGGCAGAAGAGAATTTGACGAGAGAGGAGGTGAGAAAAGAGCCAGTGTGGCTAGAGTGAGCTGAGGAGGAGAGAAGTGAGGGAGAGACGATGGTAGGGCCAGACACGGGCTTGGAAGGAGGTACTAGCTGTCTATGCTGGGTGACAGCATTAGCCTCACTTAGCACTTACGAGACCCATCATTGAGCATCTGACAGTGTCTCTACCAGGGTCCAGGCTCAGGTCAGCTGGGAGGCTCCCCGTCAAGGTCTAGCAGGAGGCTGGGGCTGTGTTCTCAACTGAAGCTCGATAGAGGCAGGAGCCATCTCGGAGATTTTTCACAAGTATCGGGGCAGTGGTAGGATTCAATTTGGATGGGGGGTTTCAGGCCTTTTCTGTCTGTGGGCCGGGTCCCTCTGCCAGGTCTTTGCATTAGGGGGTGCCATAGGGAAGCAAGCTCATAATATCTGATCTGTCTTCTCCTGAATAGTGGATCAGAGAGACAGAAAGTGAGAGAGAAAGAGAGACAGAGACACACAGAGATAGAAAGATGGGTAGGAGAGACAAAGAGAGGAGACTCAGACAGGGACAGGGATACAGAGAGGAGAGACGGAGAGACAGGGAGAGACCAAGAGATATACAGACAGCCAGAGACACAGAGACAGGGAGACAGAGACAGAGAGAGAGACAGAGACAGAGAGATAGAATGAACACAGGAGAGACAGAACCAGGCAGAAGTCACAGACTTTTCATTAAGCCGACCGTGGAAGTGACATCCCATCACTCGGCCCTATTCTCTTGGTTAGAAGCCAGCCGCAAAGTCCATTCTCATTGAGGAGCGGAGATTACATAGGATGTGTGCCTAGGAAGTGGGAACGCTGGGGGCCACTGTGTGGGCTGCCCACCACGTAGGCTGAGATGACCGCCACTCAGGTACTTGGACCTGAGTCTAAACATAACAGGAGGCCCAGGAGGTTTGCGAGCCAGAAGGAGATGATGTCTGAACGTCATTTCATTTCAACCCTCCCTAGGGACACTGGGAAACAGGCAAGAGGGGAAGTGCCTCTCCCAGACGCCCAGCAGACCGAAGCCTCTTTGCATTGTATTCTCTGCCACAGCCAGCCCTTTCTGTAATCCTTGCACTGCCAAGTCTGTGCAGGAGCTACGTGTGGGAGCAGCCCACGGGATTCACAGACTCTGAAGGGCTCTCTAGGTCTATACACCTGATGACATCCCTAGGAAGTAGATGCTAGAATGACCCCCACTACACAGAGAGGGACATGAACACAGGAGAGACCCTGAGAAGGGAGGCCCTGAACGGCGCAGGGTTGTCCAGGGTGACATCACTGGCAAGAAGCAGGAGCGGGACTGAATTCAACTCTGTGTCCTCAAAGCTGGGGCCCTGGTTGCGTCCAGACCTCCCCAGAGGCTGTGGGGTGGACTGTGTTGGTGTGACTGTGTCTGGACAGGGTATGGAGATGGAGAGTGAGCAGTCAGCAGCCCGGGGAGCCCTTAGGAAGGTCTTGTGTGAGGAGGAAGCTTAGGTAAGGGGATCCCAGGAAGTGACCTCACAGAGCCCAACAGAACTTGGAACCCTGGTAACTAGGCACCCACATCCTAAACACAGCCCCCAAGCAAGATTACTTGTCTAGCACTTGTCTAGAAGGAGCAACATGTTTAGTTGCTGCTTCCCAATGACCAGGGGCTAGAGCCCCAGGAAAGCCCCCAAAGACTGATGCAGATGCTGGTGCCCCTCTCACGGCCGACTGCTCTGGCCGTTTACCCCGAGGGACGGAAAGGTAACACCGGGAGGCCCAGGGAAGGCCATTCCAAACCAGGCTACCACTGTGGTTCCATCTGAGCAGCCCTACATCACCTCCCCATGTGTGCCTGGAAGGGCGGGTTCATGTGGGTGGACCACCGTGACCAGGAGCAGTCGGTGAGGTGTTAGAAGCCTGGGGGGGTCGGTCAGGTTCAAAGCCCAGGTCAAGGCCAGCTGGGTGGGACGTGGAGTGTGGGGGTGGCGCCCTTCTGCCTGAGGTTTATTCCAAGCCCCTGAGGTGTAGGTCTTTCCTCAGGGGTGGAATACTGTGCAGACACAGGTGTTTGCCTGATCTGGGAGAATTACGTCCAGAGGGCAGAAGCAGCAGCAAGGACAGCTGCGCAGGGCTCTGATGCCTCTGGGACAGAGCCAGTCACTGTCTTTGCAGAGCTCCAGACAGGAAATCAGCGTGGAGCAGGTGGAAGGGGATATTCCATCCATCTCCCCGATGGAGGCGCCGGAGTCCCACAGGACTGGATCAGCAGCTACTGGGAGAGGGTCTGCAGTGACAGTGATAAAACCCACAGAACCACCAGAGGACCCAGCTTAAATCCCGGGAGAACAATCATATCCACCATGTCCTGCAGCAGACCAGGAGGCAGCTGAGGCCCCAGCCTCCGTGCAGGGAGCACCATCCCCTGCACAGGCTCCTGTAGGATACCAGGAGGCAGAAGAGGCCCAAACCTCTGTGCAGGGAGAGCCATCCCCTGCACAGCCTCCTGAAGGAGACCAGGAGGCGGCTGAGATCCCTGCCTCCGTGCTGGGGCAGACAACTCCTGCACAGCCTCCTGCAGGACTCCAAGAGGCAACTGAGGGCTCAGCATCCAAGCAGTGAGAGCCATCCCATGTACAGGCTCCTGCAGGAAAAAAAGGAGGCAGCTGAGGCCCCAACCTCCGTGCAGGGAGAGCCATCCCCTGCACAGTCTCCTGCAGGAGACCAGGAGGCAGCTGAGGCTCCAGCCTCTGTGCTGGGAGAGCCATCCCCTGCACAGTCTTCTGCAGGACACTGGGAGGCACCTGAGGCCCAAACCTCCGTGCAGGGAGAGCCATCCCCTGCCTAGGCGCCTGCAGGAGACATTGAGGTAGCTGAGGCCCCAGCCTCTGTGCAGGGAGAGCCATCCCCTGCACAGGCTCCTGCAGGAGAAGAGGAGTCAGCTGATGGCCCAGCCTCCGTGCAGTTAGAGCCATGCCTTGCACAGGCTCCTGCAGGAGACGAGGAGGCAACTGAGGCCCTGGCCTCTGTACAGGGAGAGCCATGCCCTGCACAGGCTCCTGCAGGAGAATGAGAGGCAGCTGAGGCCCCAGCCTCCGTGCAGGGAGAGCCATCCCCTGCACAGGCTCCTGCAGGAGAACAGGAGGCAGCTGAGGCCAATCTCTGCAGCCTGGGAGAGCTGGCCTGGGAACCTCCCTCATTAGAACCTCCAGTCCCACCTGTTCCACCTACTCCCTTACCACAAATTTCCTTCGCCACCCTCCTAATTGTTTCTCTATTTCATGTTTCCTTTCATTGATTTTTTTTATTGTTTATATCTTGATTATTTAAAATAAATTTCACTTTCGTCGTTTAACACTTTACTGTTTTACATTTTAAATTGTACACTTCATGAGCATTAAGTACATTCACAATGCTGTGCATCCATCACCGCTGTATGGGTTTAGAATATTTCATTCTCCAGAAGAACACCCTGTTCTAAAAGCACTCACTTCCACTTTCTCCCTCAGGCCCCGGCAACCCCTAATCTGTTTCCTGTCACTGTTTTTTTTTTTTTAATCTATTCTGCATGTTTCCTATAAGTGAAATCATGCCATAGGTGGCCATGTCTCTCTGCCCATTTATTTTCACACGGCCTGATAGGTTTTCCTTTTCTGTTTTTATTTGAAATAGAATTTCTCTAATTTGATAGGAAAATCCCAGATGGAGTCTAGACTTGATGTATCAAAGAAAGACCTTTTGGTACATATGTGCATAATCTTGGGGTACAGACTGCTGTTCTAAGTGGGACACCAGAGCCAGAAGCCACACACGAAACACGTTGCGCTTCCTGCTGCCAAAACTAAAACAAGAAAGGGTAGAAAGCTGGAAAGACAAACCACAAACCAGAAAGTATTCCTCATAACACAAGACCAGGGAAAGGTTATGCATCCTTGTGGTCCAAAAAAATGCTCGAAAGTCAGAGTTTTAAAAAGAGATAAAGAGCAAACACATTGAACGCCAACGAGACGTGATACACAGGGGCAGCATGTGTCAGAGAAGCTCGAGCTCCCCAAGGAGGAGACGCGCACATGGAGAGGGCACTGGGCCCCATCAGACGGGCAGGGTTCCAGTGTCGCGCACACTGTGGAGAGGGCACAGGGCCCCATCAGACGGGCAGGGTTCCAGTGTGGTGATGACAAGCCCTGGTGACAATGTGAGGAAGCAGAGGCCCCAGTAGACCCCTAGTGACAAGTGTTAAAGGACACTCCTCTCTGGAGACCAGCCTGCAGGACAAATCGCAGCCCCCAGGGGCACTCCTGTGGAGGCGGTGCTGATCCCTGGACTTCATTCCACAGAAATTCCTGCCCAACTTTTCAAAGATGTATTTTCCAGACTATTCATCACAGCACTGGTTGCAATAGCAAGCAATTGGAAGGAATGCTACTGTCCATGGCGAGGCGATGGGATCCATTCGTCCCGTCTGTGAGACCACGTATATGTGATATCAGCCGGGAGACACGCATCTACGAAAATGAATCTGTGTGTGAGAGAGAGACAGAGATAGACAGACACAAGGAGAGAGACAGAGCCAGAGAGATATGCACCAAATAGTCCATGGGGTTCACCTCTGGGGATGGGAATTGCTACTCACTTCTCTTCAACTTTAGGGGCCTGCGTGATGTTTCAACTTGATAAAATGTGCCTCTATGCCTCTTATAATTCTAACAAGATTAAAATCACATGGTTAATGTTATCCATTTATCACTCATCTTTGGACTGAAGTACATTATTTAGTTTTTCTTTGTAAAGGTTTTTATTACAAAGACAGTGAACGTTTATTAGAATAAAAGAATGAACTCTAAGGGAATTAAGAATTAAGTGGAAACTGAGGAGTGCCCTTAACAGGCAGCGTTCACCGTTTCAGTCCTTTGTCTTTGTATGCACGTGTGTGTGCACGTGTGTGCATGTGCCCATTCAGCTGTTTGCATCTGTATGCACATAGGTATGTCTATGTGCAAGTGTGTGTGGGTGTGCACTTGCGGCTATCTTGTGGGAAGGACTTCAGGGAGTGTGCTCTTCTGGAACATGATTTCCCCAGGGCTGGACCCTGGCCAGTCAATCCTCTTCCTCCTCTGCGTCGGCCTCAGAATTTCCTAAGAGCCTCTGCTGGGCAACACGGATCATTTCTGATTTTTCACTCCCGTCAGCGTGCTGAAAGGAACACCTGCATCCATAAATCTCTACTTCTTTAGGACCGATCCCTAGAGGTGGAGATTCTGGCTCATAATGTAAACATGATGTTAAGGTGTTGGGCACAGTCTGACACCCAAGGTCTCCTTCTACGCTGTGATCTTGTTTGGGAACAGGGAGTCCAGAGACCCTGAAGCAGAGACCTGAGAGAGGGAGGGAGAAGGAGCAGCTAGGATGCAGGGGATGAAGGTACCTGGGGTGACCTGCCCAGCTGGAAGGCCCCGCTCCTGTTGCTTCTGTCCCTACCACTCCTCTCACCCCTGGCCCCGCCCCTAGCACACCTGACTCCGCTTTGGTCTTGCCCATGCTCCTCCTGCTCCCTAACTCACCTGAGCTGAGCAGCCTGGCCTGCCATCCAGGACAGATGATGATGAGGGTCTGCACACTCCTGCCTGCTCCCTCTCCCTCCAAGCAGAGAGCCCCATCCTCAGTAGGGAAAGCACATCTAGGGCAGTGCAGTGAGTCACAGGGACCTCCTTGAACATGCTCCCTCCAGGGGGAGTTCTCAGTTGCAACAGCAGGACCCACTTGAGCTTGTGTGAGCAGAAGTGACTTTGACAAGACACAGTGGAGGTGTCATAGAAGGTGCCAGAAGGTCAGAGCACGGGGCTGGAGGCTTTGGAGAAGGTAATTGTGCCCAAAGCACACCTCAGGGTCTTCCAGGAGTGATGGCTGCCTCAGGCACTGTGCCAGCCCCAGCCCACATATGCAGCACATTCAGCCTCTGCGATGGAGGGCCCCTGCTCAGTGGGGATGAGCGAGAGAGCCCTGGTGACCTCGGAGAGGAACTGCCATTGGAGCCTCGGTTTCCTCACCTGTGAAGTGGGGTGGCAGCCGACCTTTCACGGTGGTGTCAGACAAGTTCGCTGAGGCTGCACCTGGAGTGCCCTCCAACTTCTCAGATCTCAACAGCTACTATCTCTACTGAAGAGGAATCACGGGAGGAGAGATGGGGCTGGGTCCTGGATCCCCACCTGGCTGGCTGACTGTCATGGGACGAGATGGGGTGGAGAAAGGCATTCCAGAGGAACAGCGGAGTCAGAGCGAGTAGGGCATGCCTGGTGGGAGATCAGAGTGGGCAGAAGAGAAGGGCCCCAGGGGGCTCTCAGTGGGGTGACATCAGCAGGAACAGCTCACGGTGATGAGCACTTACCGGGGCCTCTGTTCTCCTCTTGAGCTATCTCCATGAATCCTCCCCACAACTCTTTGGGGGAGGAGCAATTATTGTCTTCATTTCACTGATGAGGAAACTGAGGCTCAAAGAGACTTGCTCCCTCTGTGCCCTGCAGAGTGGCAGAGCTGGGATTTGAACCCAGTGCCTCTTAGACCTCATGGGGCCTGCCTGCTAAGGGCTCCCCCATGCTGAGGGAGGGACCTCTTTTCCCTAAAGTTCTGACAAGTTTTTGTCCTGATGCCCACAGAGAACTTACTCTGCGGGGGGATAGGCTGGTCCTTGGTACTGGGAGAGCCCACAGCGCCCACGGCTGGCCATTCCCCGGCCACCATACCCAGCCCCAGGCAGACGGAGTGTCCCTGTCCCTTTAGTTCAGTGATGGCTGGAGGCCAGAAGGGTGCAGGCCCCAGGGAGGCCAGGACCCCTGAGCCCGAGGAGGCCGCAGTGAAGGACAGTGGTTTGGAATGATCCAAAGTCAGAGAAACAGGGGTACTAGTCCCTGCTCAGCCTCTTTCTAGCTGGTGATGCAGGTGAGGCTCTCAGCCTCAGTTTCCTTATCTGTACAATGAGGAAATGACTTGGCCTCCTGATGGGCTGTTGGGAGACTTCCCTGCGGAATGGCTTGAGCATCTCTAGCCTGGTGTCTGGAGCGTGTTAAGAGCCCCCTGCCAGGCTGTCACAGTGGTCTTCCAGGGCGCAGGGTCTGGGAAGTCCCTCCTCAGGTTCCCTTCCTGCTGCCCTGCTCCCGGTAACATTCAGCAATTTTTGAGGAGGAGCTGAAGAAGATCCAGGACCACACTGTGATGCAGGTGACGGAGGCTCAATGCTGGAAGGACAGCTGGACATGCTCCATGCCACAGTGCTGGGCTTGTGCTGTGACACCCTGTGAGCCCGACACAGATAAAGGCTCCTCTTGTGTGGATCCAGCTTCTGTGGTTTATTCACTTATTCTTCATTCACCCAGTCATTCCTTCACTCACTCACTCCTGCACTCATGTACTCATTCATGCATTCGTTCATTGTTTCACTCACTCATTCAGCCAATACGATCTGGTCCCTGCCATGGGCTGAGCACTGTAACTTCACCAGTGAGTATGACCCGACGTGGTCCCTGCCCACCTGGAGCTCACATCCACGGTGTGACCTGAAAGAGGGCTGTCCCTCGGGTTAGCAGGGGTGATGAGCACCAGGAATCTACTTCTGAAAGTAGAAGCCACCCATGCAAAGAAAAGAACAGAGAAAACCCATGCTTGGCACTTCATCGACAAAAAAAATAATTAAAAGTTAAGATAAATAAAGATATCCTATATTTAACAAAATGTGGGTTCTAATCACAAGTGTGCACTCATTCCTACAACCAATGAGAAGTAATCCAGAGTGGACTGGGTATTTGTAACACATTTTTCTGGCCAATAATAGTATTTCAATAAACCTGTTCCAGGGCCTCACGATTTTTCTAAGGCCTCTGTGATCCTCCAACACTTAAATCTTTCTCCTTGGAAGCCTCTGTCCTGTCACCCTCCTTGTCGAATGGCTCTTCCACTGTTTGGGGGCCTACCCTGCACGCCCACACTCATCAGTGACTCTCCACGTTTTTTGGACAGGCTGCCCGCATTTCTCCCTCAGCCTCAAGAGCTCCTGTTTCTTTGGCAAGGTTGGTGTTTTCACTGGGTGATCACCTGGCATCCTTCTTTGCAGCGGTTTGCATCTTCCCACGCTGTGTCTCCTCTGACGACTCCGGGAGGCAGGCCTTTTGTCCCCATCTTACAGATGAGGAAGCTCAAGTCCTGAAGGCTGGACGACCTGCTCCAAGTCGCAGCCAGTGTGGAACCTCGGCAGGGTTTGGGCCCAAAGCAGACAAGGATGTAGGGCAAGTGGTTTGTTTGCAGGTGATGGAGGAGGCCCGAGGGAGGCCAAGGGGAAGGGAGCATGGAGGAGGAGAGCCAGTGCCGGGCCTGACGAGGGAGCACTGACATTAGCACCCATCCTAGTCCTGTTGGGAGACGAGATCCCACCCGGACTGGCTCTGTCCCCGTGGGTGGAGGGTTTACCCCGGGTCATGAAGGCTTCTGTGCTACAGGCTGGCACAGGCTTGCAGGAGAGGAAGCTCCCGGTGCAGGAGAGAGCCCTCAGGCAGAGAGTGGATGCAGGTGCTCCAGGGGGACACTGTGGACCTGTTGGGGACTGGCTCCCAGGGACTGCAGGGACTCAAGTGGGCTGAGGGAACTGAAGGGCAGCAGCAGCAATGTCTGCAGGGGGGATCTGCACACATGTCCCACACTTATGCCCCCAGAAAGGCTGCTCTGCATGGCATTTCTCCTCCCAGATGTGTAGTTGGCCCAAACCGCCCCTCCACTCCACACTCCCAATTCCTTTCCACTCATCTCAGGTTACTAGAAATTCAGAATATTTTAGTTGCTGTTGGAGCCCAGAGACTTTTGTTTGTACTTCCCATGTTCTAACATTGTTGGCTTTTTAAAGATCTCAGGGCTTTGACTCCAAAACAGCAAGATGCTGAGGATCCCAGACAGCTTTCTGGAAGCAAGACTTTATGCTTTGCAATACTACCATCCCACCAGCTCTTCTCAAAATCCCTCCAGGACACAGACTCACAATCTTGGGTCCTCAGATTGCTGAAAGGATGAGCCTTCAGAAAGTGATCGGTGTGGGGCGGCAGGACACACCGAATGGTGGAGTGAGGAATTCAGCCAATCCTCTTCCCGGAAGCCATGATCACACCGGAAGCGCTGTCAGAAAACAACCTCTGGGAAGAGACCAAAGACATACAACCAACTGAGGAGCATTTGAAGCTGAGGGAAGAACAGTGAGAGTCGTGGTGTTTTTGCCCGGGGCAGGTCCTGTCCCCACCCCCTCAGTGTGACAGCCCTGTGAGCTGCGCAAGCCTGAAGGGGAGTGGCTTCACTGTCAGAGGTTGCCCACTTGATGTCGTCATGGTTGGACAAAGCCCGGCCCCTAAGCATTTCTGGAAACAGTAGCCATCTCAGTGGCAAGCTGACGTGGCAAGTCAACTTTGCAGCCACCTGAGGTTGGATCTAGAACAGAACGGCGAATCAGCCAGGAAGGTGAGACAGACAACCACACAATGAGACAGACACAGCGGCCTTGATGGGCTGCACATGACCCCAGGGGGTCTGAAATGTTGTGTGCTTGTGCAGGCCTGTGCCGAATCAGGAGAGACCAGGAAGATGGGCATTGTGGGGATGCTTAGAGACCTTCCACCAGCCTAGGCCCTGCCCCCAGGGGTTGCTGCCTCCCAGGAAGTCCAAGTTGACTGAGGGGACAATGCCCAGCCCTGTCGAAGGTCCCTGTCCACTCTGGGGCTCCCATGGAGAGAGGCCTTCCCACCTGGAAACTTCTCCCCAGGTCTTCTTCAGAGGCTGAAACGAGGTGCTCTCAGAGCAGAGAAGATGGTGAGCAGTGAGGAGAGGCTCCTGAGGAGTTGGCCCACCTGGAGAAGGAAGCAAATGATCTGGGAGGGTAGAGTGGTCCCTGCTTGCTCTGGCCTCAGCCCCCTCAGTGTACATCTCCCTCCTGGAGGGAACAGGAGCCCAGGGTACCCAGGAGAGCACACCCGGGCCCCGACGAGCAACATTCCTAAGGAGGAAGATCTGAGCTCAACGTAGGATGAGCCCAGGTAGGAAGGGAGCCTTTCACCACCAGGACAATCGAGTCAAGGTCAGCATGCCCCTGCAGGGATGATCTCCCTGCCTGTTCTATACGTCCCTGTGGACCAATGACAGCTTAGGTATTGGCTTCTGACCAGCAGACTCAGCACAAGTGACAGGACGACCCTTCCCAGATTCCACCACCGAGGCTGTCATTCTGTCTCACTCACTCTCTTGTGTTCCCTCGACCCTCTCCCTTTGCTCCCCTCTCTCAGTCTGTCTGACCCCTGGACCTGGGGAAATACATGGATGTCCTGAGCTCCCCTATGCAGAGGCCCACACAGAAGAAACCAAGGGAGTGCCCTGGCCAACAGACAGAAAGGAGCCGGGCTCTCAGTGAAGCTGCACCTGATCGAGCCCACAGGAGTTAGCTTGACAGCACATCTCATCATGGTCCAGCCTCAGTGGAGGCCACATCCCCAACCTGGAAGTCACCATGAGCAGAGGCTCCAGCTCAGTTGTGCAGGATTTCTGGTCCACAGAGATGGAGAGAGAGTGAATATTTGCGGTTTAAAGATGTAGGGTGGGGAGCCGTGTTGTCAGAGAGGAGGAGACACCCCACACCATCTCCCAGTTCTCGGGTCTGGCCTGCCCTTCTCCCTCCTCTCTCCTCCAGGCTCTCTGCAGCCACAGTGCCCACCTCTCTAACCTCCTCTGGCCAAACTCACTTCTGCCTGGGTGTCTCCACACCAGCAGTGCCTTCTCCTTGGCATGCTGATCACAGGTGAGTGCAGCGCTGGGTCATCCTGTCATTCTGGTCACAGCTAATGTCACCTCAGTCAGGCCTTTCAGACACTCCTACCCAGTGAGACCTCAGCTCTCCCTGCAGGACACTCTTTATTTTCATTCCAGTTCATGCTCTTCTCTTTCACGTGTCTCTGATTTTGTGCTTTTGTCCATCTGCCTCCAGACTGAGCTCCTGGTGGGCAGGGACAGCTGGGTAGATTTCAGCACCACCCTTGGGTCCACCAGAGCTCCTGGCCCAGGGTGAGGGCTTGGCACGTGGCTGCTGAATGAACAAATAGGGGCATCTTGGATCCCTCCTTCCTGCTTTTGCTCCACTCAGATAATGAAGAGGAACACTAGTAATAGGAAGTGCAAGTGGGTCCTGAGGCAGGCGGAGGGTCAGCATGACTTCTGCATGACTCCTCCTTTCTCCAATTGCTCCAGCAAAGCTCAGTGGGCACCACTGACACAGGAGGCTACCACCTGATGGTCAGCACAGGAACTGCAGCCTCAGGCAGGGACAGCACAGCACAGCACCAGGCAGGCATATATTTCTTGTGGAGAAATGCCTATCCACATGCATTGCCCATTTTTCATTGTGCTATTTGTATTTTATTGTCGAGAGGCGAGAACGTATTATATATTCTCAATAGTAGACCCTTATCAGATATGTAAAGATCTGTAAACATATTCTCCCCTTCTGTGAGTCGTCTTTTCACTTTCTTGATCCTGTCTTTCAACGCACTCAAGTTTTAATTTGATGAAGTTGAATTGATCTGTTTTCCCTTTGGTTGCTTTTGTGTTGGGTGCCATAATTACAAAAACATTGCCTAATCCAGGGCCATGTTTTCTTCCAAGAGTTTTATAGTTTTAGGTCTTACATTTACATCTTTGATGGTAAGAAGATGTAACATTTTTGTATATGGTGTGAGGTAGGGGTTCACCTTTATTCTTTCACATGTGGATATCCACCTGTCCCAGCACTACTTGTTGAAAAGATTATTCCCTCCTCATTGTCTTGGCATCTCAAATAATTCTAGAATCTCTGGTTGTTGCAGGTGGTGTGACTCACAGTTACTCAGAATTTTTCTTTACACGAACGTTGCTTTTCTCTGGCCTTGTGGACTTTCACCCACTGCATTTGTAGACTGATCATTAGCGAAATAATCATATCACGTATTTTGACTAGTTTTTTCTTTGCTTGCGGTGGGTATGTAAGTCCACACCCTGTTACTCCCTGATGGCTGGGTGGACCACATTGCACCATTGTTCTGGCCTGGATTATCGCTGTATCCTTCTAACTGGGTTCTCTGCCTCTATATTTGACCCACAATCTATCCCCAATGCACCAATTGGAGTGACCCTTTAAAACCAGATGTCACACCCTGACATTGTGAAATCTCTCAAGGGGCTCTCCATTTCTCTCAGGGGGAAAGTTCAAGTCCTTATGCTGGACCTCAAGCACAATACAGTTGGTCCCACACTCTCTCTGACATCATCTTTGGCCAGTCATCCCCTGTACCTCTGCACTCCATTATGCTCCTGGTACATGCCAGGCACTCTCCCACCTGTAGACTTGCACTCTATGTTCCTTCCATTTGGAATCCTCTTCCACATGATGATTTCACGCCTCATCTTCTTCACTATCTATAATTCTGTGTTCAAATGTCATCTTGGTGAGGCTGTATTGACCATGTCATTTAAAATATAAACTATCCTCTTGTCCTGACACTCCCTATCCAACTTGTCCCCCTTTTATTTTTCCCCTTAGCACTAACATCCTATAAAATAATATATAATGATAAGAATCAGTGTTCACTCAGGACAGGGAAACCAACCAATAGATTGAGCAGGGACAGTTTATATAATGAACAATTAACCATAAACCTTTAAAGGGAACTATATAGAATAGCCCAGAATTACAGTAGAGTAGTTAAGAAAGAAACAAATATGGGAGAGGACCCTTTCACCAAGGCTGCCTTCAGGTCTTGTTGGAGAAGGAATGATTGCAACACAGGGATGGTGGAGAAGATTGTCATGTTTCCCAAGGCCAGTACCGGTCCCTGATCAGGGCAGAGCTCAGCAGGTAGGGAACAGCAGGCTGAGACTGGCAAACAGGAAAGCCCTGTCCCATCCCGGGGGCAGGTAGGCTTAGGCTGGGATGTCTACTGGATTCACTGGGATTCCACTTGCAGGGGTGCCACTCATTCTCCTTATTAAGCCATCCAAGGGGATCCACTGAATCCACTGTGGATCACCCACTGTGGGTGAGTCCCTGTAGACACCCTTGAATTGTGCCACTGCTGGTTGTACTGCAGGAGAAAGAAAAAGAAAAGAATGGAAGCACCTTGGAATTAGGAAGGAAGGCCCTTTGTCCTAAACTTTCTCTGACAAAGCTTAACCCCTGCCAGGTGCAAAAGAGAAATGTCTACTGGGTGCAGCTCCATTATTGCAGAACAGACAATAGAGGGCAACACTCTGATGTTGTTACACAGGGGCAATCCATTGATAACTGGCACCATAATTCCCTTATTATTTTGTTTATGTATTCCATGCTTTTACTTCCAACTTGCCTCTATTGCTTTATTTGAAGTAAGATTTTGAAGACAGCATATGGTTGTATCAAGGTTTCTAAAAAAAGGTATTTTGACCCCCCAAAATGCCATTATTAGATCAAAACAACAGAAGAATTAAAAGTACAAAGTAGCTATACTATCAGTATATGCCTTAAGTAAATAGTTTACTGTCAAATTCCTCTTATATAAGAAAGCACCATGCAGTTTCATTTTAATGATGTTAGCCTCAATAATCTAGTATAATAATAAACTCCTTTGTAATGAGTAACTATATAAAATGAAGTTACAATAATTTACAATTTACGTCTGTGACATGACCCAACTACTCTCTACAAGCACCACTGAAATCTTGATTGATGCTTGGCTACCTTGTTCTACTAGAAATAACGGGAATATTTCACTGCCAACAAATTCTGTTTACCTGCCGTGTAGTTTATAAGGGTTGAATTCTTCTCTACTTGAAAATCACCATTTTCATCTCTCCATATGGATACCTGTTTAATGGCAGATAGCTTTGCAGCCAGTACAGTTTTTTTCGGGAGAGTCTTATATAAGAAGTCATAAAAAATGGGTATAAATAACTCACACTTAGGCAATTTTTCTTTTTCTTTTCTTTTCCCTGCTTGGAAAGATTTGTCCTGAGCTAACATCTGTTACCAATCTGCCTCTTTTCATTCTCCCTTCCCAAAGCCCCAGTACATAGTTCTATATTCTACGTGTAAGTCCTTCTAGTTCTTCTACATGAGTCACCGCCACAGCATAGTCAATGAGAGACGAGTGGTGTGGCTCGCGCCTGGGAACTGAACCTGGGACGCCGAAGCGGAGCGTGCCAAACTTTAACCGCTAGGCCATCAGGGGTTGCTCCAGGAAATTTTTCTAGAAAAAAATTGGAACCAAGATATATGATTTATTTCTAAAAATTTCATAACATACTTTAAAACATGAAATGCTCAACATGTTTAAAAGCACTTTACCACTCAGTTTACCTTAACAAAGATATAGCAAACATTTTGAGAAATATGCTTTCAACAGGAAAGTCCAATTGTAGCTTTATGCTTTTGTAGACCACTCCCAATAATGTGGCTTAAAAAATATAACTGTAAGATTCTCTCAAGAAAATGTATTTCATTTCTATAAAAATCGTTCTTTACAGCGTCTCAATGTTTGTTTCCTACTGAGCTTCTCAATGTTCTTTAGGCTTAACAATATAGTAGAATCAAGCTCCTATAATCTAGCTTTTAATCCCACAATCCGGAAAGCTCTATCTCAAGGTCATTAATGACCTCTTAAATCACCGAATAATATTACTCCCATTTTATAAGTGCGAATAGTAGGTTTTAAAGAAGTCAAGTTCATGTCCAATATTGTTTAGCTAGTAAGAGGCAGAGCCTAGATATGACTGACTCCTGCTGTCTGATTCTAAAATCCATAAACATAACCTCTAGGTATACAGCCAAGCGTAACACTCTGTATTCTTGCAACAGAATAAATGCATTTGCTTTTTCCTTAATGTCTGTAACACGGTTCTTAACTATTCCAATACAGTGGTTTCTCGCTTTCTGTAAATGAGAGTGTTCTTCAAAGTACCTTCCTTCCTCTCTGCTCTTCTCTATACATTCCCTACACTCCCAGTGCTTGAATTCATTTAACAAGCATTTATTTTATTGAGTCCATACAATTCCAGACCCCATGGAAAAACAATGAAAAAAAAAACCAGTCCCTGGCCTTGAAGGATTTACAGACTACTAGGGGAGAAAGGCCTATAAGCAAGTCCAATACTATTTTCAAAAAAAAAACAAGTTTGAGTCTGCACAAACACAGAAGGCTATCTATGCCACACAGCACGGGTTTTCAAGCCTTTTCTGAGGAGGACTACAGTTTTTTAAGAAATAGCATTTAAAATTTCCAAAAGAGCACTCAAGACCTAGAACTTCCCTGATCCACTGTCCCCTTCCCACTACAAGCCATGTTTTTTCTAAGACTCTTAAGAACATCGTTTGAAAACCACTATATTCTAACATCTTAATAGTTTTACCTTTTATGCCTAGGTCTTTAATCTACCTGGAATGGATTTTTGTGTATGGAGTAAAGTAGGGTTCCAATTTGAATTTTTTCCATACTGATATCTAATAGTCCCAGGACCACTTAAAGAAACGCCCCTCCTTTGCCCTCTGCTCTGTAAGAGCACTTATATTAAAAGAAATCAAGTTTCTGGATACACGTGGAACTGGATTTGGGTTCTCTACTGTTTTCCACTGGTCTAACACTGTGCTAATACCAAAGTGCTTTAGTTACTATAGCTTTATATATAATAAATCAGGATATCTCATAGATCAAATCTTCTCACCTTGACCTGCTGCTTAAAAAATATCTTGGCTATGCTTAGTCCTTTGTATTTCCATATGTATTTTAGAAAACACACGTAATTTTGAGCTCTGTAATTGCCTGGCAAACTGGTAAAATACCCACAAAACAAATCTAGATCTGTGGTTCTCGACCAGGGCAATTTTAACACCCCCACCTCCCACCCCAGGGACATTCAGCAACGTCTGGAAACATTTTTGGTTGTCACAAAGTGGGGGGTAGGTACTACTGGCCTCTAGTGGGTTGAGGCCTGGGAGATGCTGCTAAGCATCCCACAGTGCACAGGACAGCTGCCACAACAAAGAATTATCCCATTCAAATTTTAATAGTGCCACTTTTGAGAAACCCTGTCCCAAATAAATCAAGGGGCAAATTTACATGGGCCCATTAAAGGCCAGGAAACATCTACCAAAAACAATAATTTAGATTTAGAAAAACTGAACTGCCATATGCCAAATGAGATTTACCCTAATTCACTAAAAAAAAATCGTATTATTTGCATAGACCAAAAAGCTTATCTTCCTGTTTTCTATAGCAGGGACATTTGCAGGAAGCTTATTGGAGGGGTTAAGTCTTTAAAATACAAAGTTATAAAGAGACAAGGCATAGCCAGAAGATATTAAAAAAAAAAAACTCACAGAAATCAGTAAGAAACAACCCAATAGAAATATGGGTAATCTGTATAGACAATTCACTAAAAGGAATATTCAAATGACCAATAAACATATATAAAGATTCTCAACCTCATTAGTCACCAGAGAAATACCAATTCAAACTCACGAGAACACCATCCATACACCAGAATGGCTAAAATTTTAGAAGACTGGACATATCAAGTGTTAACAAGAATGCTGAACAAAGTAATTCACATATACTACTGGATGTAGTGAAGGGGTTGCATAAACTGGTTCACCCACTTTGGAAAATGTTGGCAGTCTCTATTATAGCTGAACATATCCATACACTATGACCAGCAATGCCATTTCTAGGGATATATCCAACAGAAAATACTTACCTATTTGCAAAAGAATGAACAAGAATGTTCATAAAAACATTAAAAGTCCAAAGGAGAAACCATCCAAATGTCTAATAACTGCAGAACGGATTAATAAACTGTGATATGTTCATAGAAGGAAATAATATACCACAACAAGAACTACTACTATATGCAACAACACAAATGAATCCCCAAAATACAATGTTAAGCAAAAGTACGCAGACTCAAGAGTACAGATATCACTCCATTTCTATAAAGAGGCAAAACTCATCAATGGTGACGGAAAGGAGAAGAGCAAATACCTGCGCAGAGAAAGGACAGTGACTAGAGAAGAGCATGAGAAGGGGCTGTAGGGTGTTGGGACTGTCCTATTTTTATCTAGGTGGTAGATACACGAGTGTGTTTATTTTGTGAAAATTCATCAAGCTGTACACTTAAGATTTGTATGCTTTTCTGTATTTAGCTTATATCTTATTAAAGAATTTGTTTAAAAATATAAAGAATACAACCCTGATTTACCGGATCTGATGCTTCAAGAGACTATTCTAAACAGCGCTAACTAACAATGATGTTAAAATGCAAGTTGTGTATATATTGACAACTGATTTTTTACCAAAGCACAAGGGCAATGCAGTGGATAAAGTGTAGCCGTTTCAATAAATGGTGCTGAACAATGAGCTATCCATAGGCAAAATAAATGAACTTGGATCCACACCTCACACCATATACCAAAAATAACTCGAAATGGATTTTAGACCTAACGGTAAAACCTAAAACTATATTTTAGGTATTTAGATAGAAAAACACTTGTATTCAAAATACATAAAGAACTCTCAAAACTTAACAATAAGACAATAAAACAGGCAAAATATTCGAACAGACATTTTATCAGAGAAGATATACAGATGGCTAATAAGCACACGAAAAGACGCTCAACATCATAAGTTATCAGGGAAATGCTGATTAAAACCACAATGAGATACAACACTACATGCTTATCAGAATGGCTGACAAGACTGACCATACCAAGTGTAAACAAAGATGTAGAGAAATGGGAACCCTTGGACACTGCTGGTGGGAATGTAAAATGGTATAATGAATAAACCTTTTGGGAAACAGTTTGGAAATTTCTTAAAGAGTTAAACATAAGTGATCCACTCACTCCACTCTTAGGTATTTGCCCATAAAAAGGAAAGCACATGTCCATAACAAAGACTTACATACAAATGTTCATAGCAGCTTTATTTGCAATAGCCCAAAACTAGAAACAACTCACATATACATCAACACCTGACTGGATAAACAATTTGTAGTATATCCACAGAACAGAACATTACTCAGCAACACAAAGGAACAAACTGTTGATACACACAACATGGGTGAATTTCAAAAGAATTATGTTAAGTGACAGAAGCTAGACAAAATCAGTGTACAAATTGTCTGATTCCATTTATATAAACTCTCAAAAATGCAAACTAATCTCTAGTGATAGAAAACAAATCAGTGGTTCTTTGGGGAGAGTAAGTCACAGAGGGGTGGGAAGGAGGGATAACAAAGGTGCATGAGAAAACTTTTCAAGGTAATGGATATGTTCACTATCTTGACACTGACTGAAAGTTTCATAGAGGTACACCTTATGGTGGAGGTCATAACTTATCAAAGCATACCATTTAAATAAATGCAGTTTGTTTTCTCAAGTATATTTCAATAAAGCTTTTCTAAAAATAATACAGGTTGCATATAAATATTGTGAACCAGACTTCCTATAATTAGCTCAAAATCAACTCCATTCATTCACACAACAAATATTTTTCTAGCACCTACTATATGCCAAGCACTCTGCTAGGTTCCAGGGTTCCAATGGTAAGAAAACTGACATGGTTCCTGACCTCATGGAGAACACAGTCTGCTAGGGGAAGCAGAGATTAATAAAAGATGCACACAGACACATGGATAACAAAAACTTCACAGACAAGTGCTGTCAAGGAGACAAACACAGTGAGATGACACAATATAACAGGGAAACCAAATCTGATCTAACGGAAAGGTCAGTATGGCTCCCTCAAAGAAGCGACATTTAAGCAACACCTAATGGAAGAGGAGGATAACAAGTTGAAGATGTAACTTTCCTCCGAAGAGACACTAACACAAGCAAAGGCTCTGAGGCAGAAGAAAGCATGACCCTTTGAAGGAATGGAAAGAAAGTCAAAAGGGCTAAGGGTCAGAACAGTGTAGACAACACTATTGGTCACCTCTCCAGTAACTATTCCATCTCCTCTTCCTCACTCCTAACAGAATCACACTTGGGTTCCAGCAGCCACCCTCCTCCACACATAGTCATGTGCTTTAGAGGAAGATGACTCCATTCTTGGTTTTAGGAAGTGGATACGATTGCGACTTAAGTCAGTCATGGCCACCTCTTTTCTCCCTGCCAGTGATTAGTTAAAGAATGGCATGAGTGAGTGACGTCAGCATCATGGCGGAGTGAGCTTTCCCGTGAATTCTTCCCCCACAAAATACAACAAAAGTAACAGCCACAGACAAACAACGGAATCCCAGACAGTCAAAAGCTGGAGCGGAGGGATCCACACTGCCGCACATCTGAGAGCGGAACATGCTGGGCCCCCGGAGGAAGTGGGGAGAGGTAAGGAGAACTCCGCTCCCTCCCCATCAGGTCAGCGATCCGGTCCGCGCGGCTCCCAGAGAGGGGGGAGGGGCGGCCCTCGGCGGGAAACTGTAGCTCTTCCGGCGCTCTCAGCCAGTGGGAAACTCCCGCACAGAGGGCTCAGAGGAGCCACAGGGCTACCATCAACATCTGAGCAACCCAGAGAGCGGATAAAGAGGGGCAAACGAGAAGCCTCCCACGTCAGGGACCCAGAGGGCAAAAGAGAGAGCTCCCCCCTCCCCACAACCCGGAGTCTGCAGCTCGACCAGATCTAGCGGTCCGAGGCAGACCAGAATAAATTGGACTGGACCCGTGGATCGCAGTGGGGAAAAGAAACAAAACAAAACAAAACAAAACTGCGGATCGCAGCAGAAAAACTGGGGCAGAGCGCAGGGGGCTTAGACTACACAGCCCTTCACCACCACACAGTGGCGGCAGGTGGAAAGTGCAACCAGAGACTTCCAGGATGAGGAAAATCAAAACCAACACAGGAACCACAATGCAAAAATATATGAAATCACCAGACCAGAAACAAAATGACAAGCAACCAGAAATCAACCCCGAAGACACAGAAATCCATAAACTAAATGACAGAGATTTTAAAATAGCTATCATAAAAACACTCAACGAAATACGAGACAACACAGACAAACAATTAAATGAGATTAGGAGTTTCTTCACAAAAGAGATTGAAATCATAAAGAAAAACCTATCAGGGCTGATGGAGATGAAGAACACAATGGAGGAGATAAAGGAGAATCTGGAATCTTTAAAGAACAGAGCTGACAATATGGAGGAAAGAATTAGTACTTTAGAGGATAGGAATACAGATATACTCCAGATGGAAGAAGAGAGAGAACTAAGACTAAAAAGAAATGAAGAAAGACTCCGAGAAATATCGGACTCTATTAGAAAATGTAACATAAGAATTATAGGTATTCCCGAGGGAGAGGAGAGGGAAAGAGGAACAGAGAGCCTATTCAAGGAAATAATAGCTGAAAATTTCCCAAATCTGGGGAAGGAGCAAGAAATACCAGTAAGCGAAGCCAACAGGACGCCTATATATATTAACAGACAAAGGCCTTCACCACGACACCTAGTGGTAAGGCTAGCCAGGGTCAACGACAAAGAAACAATATTAAGGGCAGCTAGACAAAAACAAAAAATAACGTACAAAGGAACTCCCATCAGGCTCTCAGCGGATTTCTCAACAGAAACTTTTCAGGCTAGAAGAGACTGGAATGATATATTCAAAATACTAAAAGACAAAAACTTTCAGCCAAGAATACTCTATCCAGCAAAAATATCCTTCAAATATGATGGAGAAATAGTAACTCTCCCAGATAAACAAAAGCTAAGGGAGTTCATGGCCACGAGACCCCCACTACAAGAAATACTCAAGAAGGCCCTCAGGCCTGAAAACAAGAAGAGAAAGGGAACACAAAGCTTGGAGTAAGGAGAAAAGTAGGTAGACAAAATCAGAGAAAGAGTAGATCTTTACCGGAATAGGTTAGCAACCACTTAAATACTAAACTCAAAGATCAAAGGAAGAAATTCACCAAAAATAAATTTAACCTCATCACTGTAAACACACAGCCACAACACAAGATAGAATAAGGTATAACAAGAGCAACTTAGAAGGGGAAGAGGAAAGTGACTGAATTGACTTAGTATAAGGAAATAGGAGGCTATCAGATAATGGACTATCTCATACAGAAGATTTTTCGCCCAAACCTCAAGGTAACCACTAAACAAATAATCAAATTAAAACCACATATGATAAACAAAGAGAAAACTAGAAGAATCATAAGACAGAATAACCAAACTGAATTGGCAGTCCAAAACAAATGGGACAAGAAACAAAGGAAATGCAAAAGAACCAGAAAATAAGTGACAAAACAGCAACATTCAACCCTCATATTTCAATAATTACCCTAAATGTAAATGGATTGAACTCTCCAATCAAAAGATACAGAGTGGCAGGATGGATTAAAAAGCAAGACCCAACAATATACTGCCTTCAGGAAACACATCTTAGCACTAAAGACAAGCACAGGCTCAGAGTGAAAGGATGGAAGACAATACTCCAAGCTAATGGCAAACAAAAGAAAGCAGGTGTTGCCATACTCATATCAGACAAAGTAGACTTCAAGATAAAACAGGTTAAGAAAGACAAAGAAGGGAAATATATAATGATAAAAGGGACACTCCATCAAGAAGACATATCACTTATAAATATATATGCACCCAACATAGGAGCACCAATGTACATAAAACAACTATTAACAAACCTAAAAGGAGAAATCAACAACAACACAATAATAGTAGGGGATCTTAACACCCCACTTACAGCAATGGATAGATCATCCAGACAAAAAGTTAATAAAGAAATATTAGACTTAAATGAAAAACTGGACGAGATGGACCTAGTAGACATATACAGAGCACTCCACCCAAAAACAGCTGACTACACATTCTTCTCAAGCGCGCATGGAACATTCTCTAGGATAGACCATATGTTGGGAAACAAAGCAAGCCTCAATAAATTTAAGAGGATTGAAATCATAACAAGCATCTTTTCAGACCATAAGGCTATGAAACTGGAAATGAACCAGGAAAAAAAAACTGGGAAAGTGACAAAAATGTGGAGATTAAACAACATGCTACTGAACAACCAATGGATCATTGATGAAATTAAAGGAGAAATCAAAAACTATCTGGAAACAAACGAAAATGATAACATGCCATATCAAACCATATGGGACGCAGCAAAAGCGGTCCTGAGAGGGAAACTCATAGCGATACAAGCCCACCTTAACAAACAAGAAAAAGCCCTAATAGGCAACCTTAAATTACACCTAACAGAACTAGAAAAAGAAGAACAAACAAAGCCCAAAGCCAGCAGAAGGAGAGAAATAATAAAAATCAGAGCAGAAATAAATGATATTGAGACCAAAAAAACAGTAGAAAGGATTAATGAAACAAAGAGTTGGTTCTTCAAGAAGATAAACAAAATAGACAAACCCTTAGCCAGGCTAACTAAGAAAAAAAGAGAAAAGGCTCAAGTAAATAAAATTAGAAATGAAAGAGGAGAAATTACAACGGATACCATGGAAATACAGAGGATTATAAGAGAATACTATGAGAAATTATATGCCAACAAATTGGACAATCTAGAAGAAATGGATAAATTCTTAGACTTATACAACCTCCCAAAATTGAACCAAGAAGAAATGGAGAATCTGAATAGACCAATCACAAGTAAAGAGATTGAAATAGTAATCAAAAACCTCCCAAAAAATAAAAGTCCAGGACCAGATGGCTTCTCCAGTGAATTTTACCAAACATTCAAAGAAGATTTAATACCCATCCTCCTCAAACTATTCCAAAAAATAGAGGAAGATGGAACACTTCCTGAATCATTCTACGAGGCCAACATCACCCTGATACCGAAACCAGACAAAGACAATACAAAGAAAGAAAATTACAGGCCAATATCGCTGATGAACATTGATGCAAAAATCCTCAACAAAATATTGGCAAACCGAATACAACAATATATTAAAAAGATCATACACCATGATCAAGTGGGATTTATACCAGAGACGCAGGGATGGTTCAACATCCGCAAATCAATCAACGTGATACATCACATCAACAAAACAAAGAATAAAAACCACATGATCATCTCAATAGACGCAGAGAAGGCATTTGACAAGATACAACATCCATTTATGATAAAAACTCTCAATAAATTGGGAATAGAAGGAAAGTACCTCAACATAATAAAGGCCATATATGACAAACCCACAGCTAACATCATACTCAACGGGGAAAGACTGAAAGCCATTCCTCTGAGAACAGGAACGAGGCAGGGCTGCCCACTCTCACCACTCCTGTTCAACATAGTACTGGAGGTTTTGGCCAGAGCAATTAGGCAAGAAAAAGGAATAAAAGGAATCCAAATAGGTAACGAAGAAGTGAAACTCTCACTATTTGCAGATGACATGATTGTATATATAGAAAACCCTAAAGAATCTGTTGGAAAACTGTTAGAAACAATCAACAACTACAGCAAAGTTGCAGGGTACAAAATCAATCTACAAAAATCAGTTGCATTTCTATATGCTAATAATGAACTAACAGAAAGAGAGCTCAAAAAGATAATACCATTTACAATTGCACCAAAAAGAATAAAATACCTAGGAATAAATCTTACCAAGGAGGTGAAGGACCTATACAATGAGAACTACAAGACATTATTGAGGGAAATCTACGATGACATAAAGAAATGGAAAGATATCCCATGCACGTGGATTGGAAGAATAAACATAGTTAAAATGTCTATATTACCTAAAGCAATCTACAGATTCAATGCAATCCCAATCAGAATCCCAATGACATTCTTCACAGAAATAGAAAAAAGAATACTAAAATTTATATGGGGCAACAAAAGACCCCGAATAGCTAAAGAAATCCTAAAGAAAAAGAACAAAGCAGGAGGCATCACAATTCCTGACTTCAAAACATACTACAAAGCAATAGTAATCAAAACAGCATGGTACTGGTACAAAAACAGACACACAGATCAATGGAACAGAATTGAAAGCCCAGGAATAAAACCACACATATACGGACAGCTAATTTTCGACAAAGGTGCTAAGGACATGCAATGGAGAAAGGAAAGTCTCTTCAATAAATGGTGTTGGGAAAACTGGACATCCACATGCAAAAGAATGAAAGTGGACCATGTGCTATCGCCATACACAAAAATTAACTCAAAATGGATCAAAGACCTGAAGGTGAGACCTGAAACTATAAAACTCATAGAAGAAAATATAGGCAACACACTATTTGACATTGGGTTTAAAGGAATCTTTTCGGATGACATGCCTACCCAGACTAGGGAAACTAAAGAAAAAATAAACAAGTGGGACTTTATCAGACTAAAGAGCTTTTATAAGACAAATGAAATCAGAATCAAGATGAACAAACAACCAACCAGCTGGGAGAGAATATTTGCAAAACATACATCTGACAAGGGGTTGATCTCCATAATATATAAAGAACTCACACAATTGAACAACAAAAAAACAAACAACCCGATCAAAAAATGGGCAGAGGAAATGAACAGACACTTCTCCAAGGAAGATATACAGATGGCCAATAGGCACATGAAAAGATGCTCAACATCACTAATCATCAGGGAAATGCAAATCAAAACAACACTAAGATACCACCTCACGCCCGTTAGAATGGCTATAATCACCAAGACAAAAAACAACAAATGTTGGAGAGGATGTGGAGAAAGAGGAACCCTCATACACAGCTGGTGGGAATGCAAATTGGTGCAGCCTCTATGGAAAACGGTATGGAGATTCCTCAAAGAATTAAAAATAGAGATGCCCTATGATCCAGCCATCCCACTACTGGGAATCTATCCAACGCACCTGAAATCAACAATCCAAAGAGGCTTATGCACCCCTATGTTCATTGCAGCATTATTCACCATAGCCAAGAAGTGGAAGCAACCTAAGTGTCCCTCGACTGACGATTGGATTAAGAAAATGTGGTATATATATACAATGGAATACTACTCAGCCATAAAAAAAGACAAAATCGTCCCATTTGCAACAACATGGATGGGCCTGGAGCGTATTATGTTAAGTGAAATAAGCCAGAAAGAGAAAGACAAACACTGTATGATCTCACTCATATGTGGAATATAAACCAACACATGGACAGAGAAAACTGGACTGTGGTTACCCGGGAAGTGGGGGTGGGGGGTGGGGGGTGGGCACAAGGGGTGAAGGGAGTCATATATGGGGTGAAGGACAAACAAAAATGTACAACCCAAAATCTCACAATGTTAGAAACCATTAAAATATCAATAAAAATGTAAAAAAAAAAAAAAAAAAAAAAAAAAAAAAAGAATGGCATGAGTGAAAGCAGGAAAAGAAGTTATTGCATGCTCTAAACAAGAGATGGTAGTTTGGACCAGGGAGTTGTCAATGGAGATAGAGATTTGCACGGAGAAATAAGGTAGAGCAACGTGTACACGATGTCTCCTAGGTTTCTGACTTAGGCAAATAACGATCAATCTTTTCCATATAGTCAAAGCCAGAGAAATATTTTTTAAAAATGAATAGTCTTATGTTATTCTTAATATATTTCTCTTAAATAAACCTGATTAGAACTAGTCAAGGATCATACCTAAAACATATCTCATCCTCATGCAGGATACTGGCTTCAGAAGTTCATGCAGAATTATCAAGAATGAATGAGGCTAACTAGATTTTGTCTTACAATACAAATCAATGTTTTCTAAAATTCTAACCTATAATTAACAATCCTGCCTATAAATAACATCAATTTCTGAATATCATTTATTTTGCCTTGCCTGCTTCAAAAAATGATTTAAGCTAGCAAAATGTCCAAATCAATTAAAAGCCAAGCTAAGAATAAAGTAGTCCAAGGATTTCTGACCACTCTTGTGTTATCTAAAAATAATTCCAGAGAAATTAGATGGAGGTATCTAATCAATTATGCTCATCAAATTTATCAAATTAGGTCTCATAACAACAGTAATGAAGGTTCCTATTACACATACCAACAGACCCAGGCAAAAATATAACCTACATTGACAAGTTGATGAAGTGCCATTTCTTTCAGAAGGTGGTGTAATTGGACTGTTGAAATGACGTGAAGTTCTTCAGTCCTCACCATCGTTTGTAAAATTCTTTGAAAGGCACGTACAACGACGTGACAATGGTACTTCAGCTTTTTTGCTTAAGCTTTCATCCGCTGGCTTCCCTAAAAGTGAAAGAACCTCTATTTATAATATTTCTAATTCAAAAAACATTAATCATCCTCTGCAACTACAGTGAGCAAATTCGATGAGCAACCACTCGAATTTGCCCAGGATTGGGAGGTTTCCCAGGCTGAAAGATTTTCAGTGCTAAACCTGAGAAAGTACCTGGCAAATCTAGACAAGTTGGTCACCCTATCTGTAGCATCAAATTAGGACAGGAGAGAAAGACTTATGATGTCAGAGACATTTATAGAGAAATTATCATCAATTTGCATAACTTACAAAAAGATAATAGTGAAAGATTAATAATGTAATAAAGGCACAACCACTTGAGTATTCGTTTATATTGAGACTTATTAAAATATCAAGCAGAGAGGATTAAAAGAAAGACCAAAAGTATATTCTTAGTTACTGCTATTTCTTTAAATGAATCATTCTGGATAAAAAGTACTTTATTATATTTTTTTCAAGTCCCAATAATCAAGCTGAATATATCAACACTCACCACGAAGAAGAGACTGTTGCCACGCTAAAGCAGCACAAAGTAAGACTAAGCTTTTCCCACTTTCTGTAGGGCTCTCCAACAAACAATGCTGCTTACTTTTTAATCCTTTGACAATCTATTGACACAAAAACAATAAAAAAATCAGTAAACAATTTACTTCATTAGGGTCTGTCTCCACCACAAGTACAAACACAACAAGAAGTAAGGTTGTACTTGAGGGAACATAGCAATAGCAGAAGGGAGAATTAGTATTTAGTTCAATCTAGACCTTATGCCTTTATCTTTCTCCCTAAAATTATGTTGGACTTAAAAGCATATAGGCATAAAAGAAATGAACAAAGCAATTTGTGCCTTAATGATGCAAGCACCGTCATTTCTGTAAAACAAGAGTACACTAATATCTTGGATGAAAACTTTATGGAGGATACTGTTAGGGGGAGTATAAATCGCTACAACCACTTTGGACAGAAATTAACAATTACTAGCAAAGTTGAAGTTACCCAACACCGGGAAGTCCAGTCCTATGTATATATCCAAAACCTGTCCCACAGGAACATAAGGAAACATGCATAAGAAAGTTCATAGCAGCATTGTTTAGAATTGCAAAAGAATGTAAACAACTTAAATGTCTGTCAAAAGGAAAGTGGATAAAAAAATTCTGGTATATTCATACAATGGAATACTACACAGCAATTAAAATAGATTAACAATCAATAAGGCTACTTCTTAAAAATAATGTTAAGCAACTAAAAACACTTCTGAACAAATATAGGTACAGTATCATATCATTGTACAAAGTTTAAAAACAGGTAAAGTAATGCTCTATATTGTTTACGGATACATACGTATGTAACAAAAGTATAACAACACGTCTAGGAAAGAAAAAGAATAAATTCAGCATACTAGTAATGTTATTTGCAAACAAGGTATAAAGTAAATATGGCAAAATATTAAGATTGAACAACTCTGGAAAGTTGGCTTACTCATTGGTCTATTAATTTTCTAAATGATTGAAACATCTCAAAAAATATGGTGAGAAATATAGTATTCTGTGTAAAAGACAGTAAATACTTTGTAGAAGGTAGTAATTCTGTAAATAGAAGTGTCAAATGAGCTGAGAATAGTTTTCAGAATATTCTCCCTTGCCTACAAACCATATACAGTTTATAGCAATCAGGATTATTTTTCGAAAAGTTACATGTTCTTCCATGAACCCAGCAAATATTTTCAATCCATTTACTATCTGAGAAAATGAATGTAGTCACAGATTCAGTATACGTTATGAATTATCAGCATCTTTATCTTAATGAAGACTTAACTGCTGAAAAATACTTGCAGAATTCATTATAGCAAGCTATGATGGACAAGCTTTACAAGGAAAGTTCATCTTCACCCCACCAACTGTACATTCAGACCATATTGAAGAGTCATGCTTTCCTGTTTACTTAGATTCCTAACTGCAGCAGAAACGAAAATCAAGACTGAAACAATGCCATTCAAAGAAAAGCAGATACCCAACTAGACTAGGACAGAAGTCTAGAAATAAAAAGGGGATTCCTAAATGTATAAACAAAACAAATGCAAGTAAAAGAATTTCCTAGTCTTAACCATCACAGTGGTTGAGAACATGTCTCGGAATCTGACAAATCCGGATTTGTATCCCTACTCTGCCAAAGCTGTAGACCAGGAGGTAGAAGTACGAGTTGTAGATCAGGTTCCCACAACGCAGATGTGTTTCCTTGATCATGTCTTCACTTCTCTAGACTAAGATCCTCATCTGTAATAATCCCTAATTGAAAAACTGTTGTAAGGGAGAAAATGCCTTGGCACACAGTAGGTGCTTGATAATTCTGATTTAAAGGTCAGAAGGGTATAATGAAAAGAAGATGGGCTTTGGAGTAAAGCAAGCTTAAGTGTGAGTCCCACTGTGTGAATCACTGAACCTCAGTCTGTTTCTTCATCTGTACAATGGAGATAAGATTATCTACCTGATAGAGTTTTGATGAAAATTAGCCAGGTATTGAGTTAAGAATTAAGTAAGGTAATGGATAGAACTTGCCTAAACTCCAGTATTTGACACAGAGGAGGTGATCTACTTTAATCCCCACCTCTTCTAAACCACCTATGCTTAATCTAGGATCCAGAGACGGAAGTCAGAGACTGTGCTCTCTTGCTATTGCGTGCAGAAGTCTTGGTACATGACTGGGTTTCTCTGAAGAGAAAGTCCGTGGATTTCTCATTCCCAGAACTATATCCTAATAAAATAACTGAAAACAGAGGGGAGACTGATATGCACTGTTATCAACTGAGGACTTCCTTGCAATAGTGAAAAAAAATGGCAAATTCGACCTGGGGATGGAGGGATGGTTAAAAGAGAAATTCAACAGCTTATGAAGCCAATTATACCCTGACCCCTAGCCTATGTGTTCCAAAACAAGCTAAGAACCACTATTCTGAGGTATTTCCCAGTTCTACTATTCTGTGATTCTATCTGTGCAACTCTTGAGTAGAGATTTGGTGGACTCTAACCCCTTCACCCCAGCCAATAACGCAACGCCGGCTAGTTCCTCAGGTACAGCCTAGAAATCCATCCCGCCCACAGTTGCCGCAATCCCCCAGGGGATAAAGCACGAGCTCCCGATCCGCCTCCCGCCGTCGTCCCCGCCGCCACGAGTCAGCGGGGGGCCGAGGGGGCCTGGGGCCTCTCCCCGGGGGTTAGGACAGGCTCCCTCCGGCCTCCGCACGTTCAGAACCCGAAGGCCCAGGGACGTGGTCACCCTGATGGCCCGCATGTGGCCAGGCGAGAGCAGAATGCTCTCTTCGGGCAGGCTGCACACCACCCCAGGAGAGACAGGCTGGCCTGTTCTGAGGAAAACCGAGGCAGCGCTGCCTGGGCTCCGAGTCCCGGGAGAAAAGGAAATGGTATCTGCGAGCACACACTGCGGAGCCTGACAGAGAGGAGAGGCCCCAAACCTCTCGCCTCCTCACCGGGCTGCCACTCCCTGGCCGAGTGCGGACTCAGGCGCCTCACCCGCTCCCTCCTCCGCTCTCTCCAGGCCGCGCGCCCGCGCTCTCCCGGACGAATACCCGCCTCCCGCCCCCTCGACTCCCAGCACCCAATCACCCGCCAGAGCAGAAACCAAGCAACCAATCCTGGCGTAAGGTTAGGGGGCGAGAACCCTGGCCCCCGAGGGAAGCCTTCGCAATAAAAACCAACGCAAAGTATTTCGTGGCTCGGAGGCGAACGCTTGAAGAGCGAAGGATGGGAGCACAGCGCAGGGTTTAAAGGAAAAGTCTTCTCCGTTTTGAGATTTTGAAACTGGCGACTTAACCCGTGCATCCGTTTCCTTGGAAACTCGCAGTCTCATTCTTCAGGTCTGTAGACCAAGCGAAAGGAAAGCCTTGCGGAGTTCTTCCCAGAGCTCCCGTCAGTGCCGCTCAGCTCACGTTTCCGAACTTCACGGTGGCCCGGGTGTCGCACAGACGGAGGCGGGAACTGCCAAACGCCTGAGCCCGGCCAGGCGAGAAGGCTGGTTGACGAGTGGCCGCAGACCCTCAGGATGTTCCAGGCTTCCCCGGATAGCGACTTCAACCACAGTAACGCTCTAGAGTGCTCCCGCCCCGGTCACTTCTGCTCCATCAAGGCTCATCCGCCTTCTGTCCCTCCTAAAACCGGGTTGTTATTCTTTGCCACGAAGTACACTTCAGTTTCCTCAAAGGTAGGGAGTTAATCGTGATCTCTCCAAAGTGTGATTTTGTCAATTTCTGAATAGCCTAAGCTTGGCTCCGATACTAGTGTCTCAAAAAAGTAAAACGTGAGACAGTTTCTCAAGTTTGAGCACCTAGTTTGGGGAGAGGTTTTATGCAGGCGGAGCAGTGGGAGGAGAGTGGATTTGTTTGCTTCCCTTTCAGTTTTACTGCATCTTCCCCAATTGCAAAATGTACAGTGCTAAAAATAAATTCTACCTTTTAATTTAGTAATCTCAGGCTCAAAAATTTATCCTAAAAGAGTAATCCAAAAGAAAGAAAAAGTAAAAATATCTAAATTGATAACATTGCCTATTGTAATCCTGAAAAAAGTCATCAACCTCCCGGTCTAGTAATAGCACTCTATACGGTTATGATACATCTGTTTGATCATTAGGAAGCCAATAAAATAATTATCAAAAGTAAACAACTTGCAAAAAAAATTTCATATAAATTTAAATGAAAGAAAGCAGACTCCCTACAGGGTATTATGAATTCCATTATGTGAAAATATATATGCATAAGCAAAGATGGAGGGAAAGTATAAAAAATGTAACTTACTGTTAAAACAGTGGAATGAAGGATAATTTATCAATACCTAAAAATATCTTCAAATTTTTATTCTGCTTTTACAATTTTTTTTAAATATCAAATCGTTTAAGTGACTGCTCCAGGGAAACTACTACGATTTTCGATTTTCCTCCGCTCAATTCCTAAGGCTCTCAACCGACTCTAGCCTTGTATGGCCATATGACGTGTGTGGCGTTAACAGAAATGGATACACGTAGGCTCTGGAACCAGACAGTCCTGGATTCCAGTCCCTTGAACTGTTCCTTTCAGGTGAACATTAGTGAAAGAAAACACAAAAAACTACAAGTTCATTTGATAAAGAATATGAATGTTTATAAACCAATAGTCAAAATAGCTGTACACATCTGTTTTCCCTTGAATAAAAAAAATCACATTGTGACAAATTTTGTAACCTTAACTTAAAATACATGAATATTAACATTTACTAATATAGTTACACATTTTGTTTACATCATCAACGAATGTGATGAAAAACGGCATGTTGTTATTTAAACACAGCAGGTTTTGATCAGCCTTTGAAAACTGATCCAAGAATGTGCGCTGCATTTAGTTAGAAACCATTTATTTCAACATTTTGAACTCCTAGAGGTTTCCCACTCACATAAAATATTCCAAAGCCTCAGTTTAAAATAAAACAAAACAAAAGAACACAGGACCGCTGTATTTAATCTTAGAAGACTACAAAACTGCCTTGTTTAAAAATATGAAAGTTCTTACAGTATTTTTTAAGTGTATGCTTTTATTTTTCACATCGAACTTACTTGATTGAACATTAAGCATCTGATATCTCAGGGAAGGCCAGCCCAGTATCCTGTTTTTCAGAGCTGACCAGGTGTTTCTGATACAATCTATGGACCAGCAGAGACCCATTTGACTAAAGAAGAAATAATTAATCAAGTGTTCTCTAAACATTGCTGCATAATGGAATCAACTGGGGAATCTTAAAAAAAAAAATACTAACGCCTGACTCCCAACCGCAGACATTCTGATTTAATTGGCATGGGTTCCAATTGGAGATCAAGAGTTTTAACAGCTGTCCAGGTGATTTTAATGTGCAGCAAAATTTGGAGCCACCACAATGATGCAAGACACAACAGTGATCTAAATCACAATTAGCCACAAATGACAGATGTCTATAGAGGAGAACTCACTTTTAAAGAAGTTTCTCAAGTTGGAAATACTTTATAGTTTCTCTCTGTTACTTAAGATCAAATTTATGCTTTTTCTGAAAGTTATAATGACTCTTTAATTAGTAGTCTTCAGAGGGGATTTATATTGTTAAACACTCAACAATTTTTTTTAACCATTAAGTTTAGGTTATTGTATATAATCACTGCTATACACTTATCTATTACGTGTAACAATACACTGAAATTACCTTCTAGGCATCACAGTATTAAGAACCATCCATAGTTTATTGACTGTTTGAAGCATTCTCCACAGAACCCCTGAATTCAATAGCTGGTTCATATTGGATGTTAATACTTCTGCCTATGGTATAAGTTCACTGGCAGAGAGTAGAGTCAAGCGTTCTAGAATCTGTATCGTTTCCATATGTCTTACTGGGACAGCTGAAAATGCTAAAGGGGAAACTTAGCAGTCATAATCTAAATTCTATACAGCTTAGCAAATAAGAAGTAACATTGCTCTATCAGACTACAGGCCAAACAAATCAAGAAAACAGTGTTGCTCTAAACGTAAAACTTTCAATCCTAGCCATAGTTTTGGCCATACTTAAAATAAGGACCTTAAGAAAAATTCATTTAGATGTAGTTATTTCACAAAGAACAAAACATATCTCATTTAAGAAATCACATTAGTGACCCAAAGAGAAGGCCCTCAACCTGTGGAATCTGATGTATCTCTGGGTTGACAGCATCAAATTGAGTTGAATTATCTGACGACTAGCTGGCATTCCAAGAATTGCTTGTTGGAGGTGTGGGGAACCCCCCCACGTGTGAAAAAATGAATCTCAGAACACCATGTATGGGCATACACCCAAAATGATTGAATGCAGAGGTATAAAGACATAAATGTACACCTGTGTTCTTAACAGGATTATTCAAAATAGCCAGAAGCTGGAAGCAAACCAGGTGTCCATCAACAGATGAAGTGACAAAAAAAAAGTGGTGTATACAGACTCTGGAATACCATTCACCCTTAGAAAGGAAGAAATTCTGACTCATGCTATGACAAGGACGAACCTTGAGGACTTTATGCTAAGTGAAATAAAGCCAGCCACAAAAGGAAAAATACTGTATGATTCCACTCATATACGGTACTTAGAGTACTCAAATTCATAGGAATAGAAAGGAGAATGGTGTTTCCCAAGAGCAAGAGGGAGGGACAACAGGGAGTTGTTTCTTAATGAGCACAGAGTTTCAGTGCAAGGTGAAAATGGTTCTGTGGATGGTTGGAGGTTATGGCTACACAATAATGTGAATGTACTGCATGTCACTGAACTGTACACTTAAAAATGGTTAAAATGGTCAATTTTAGGTTATGCATATTTTATGACCATTTAAAAAAATTATTTTCAACAAATGAACAAACACTAGCTACATGCAATAGCATGGATGAATATCACAACCAAAATGCTGCATAAAAGAAATTATATTCAAAAGGCTATATATTTTTTAATTCCATTTATATAAAATCCAAAAAAGAAACAAAACCGAGGTCTGGCTTCCAGTAATGGTGGAGTGGCTTGTTGAACTAACACTCTCACAGATAACAATGATAAAATCTGCACAAAATATTATATGTCTATATATAGAATCATGTATTTATATGTAATACACATATAATAAATGTGTATATGTGTGTATGTATAAATATCTTCCGAAAGCAAGCAGAACTGAGAGGGAGTCTTCCCTTAAATGATGGGAATTGCACCAGGAGATATTTGCAAGCTTGAGTCTTTTGCCTCAAAGCATTCTAAAATCTGTACATGGCACAGACGGGAAAAACTACAGTCTTACTTGTAATGTTAGAGGATGTATTTTGGGGCTAACAGTAGCTGCAAAGTTAAGGGAGAAATTCTGGAAGGGAGGGAGACACAAAGAGGAAAATCTCAAAATATGTATGTAAGTCTCCCCCCCCCACACACCAAATTGGCAGATCTTTGAACAACACCCATGCAGGGTAGGCCCCAGAAGGCCTATTGTAAAAACAGCAGTTGGAAGATGAGAGAAGTGAATGAGGATTTCAGCTATGCCCACTGTAAAGGAGAGAAGATTGGAGTTTCAGTCCAGCCAAGTTAACTCCCTGCTAGAAAAATAACAACACTCTTCAAAGGAATACAATAGAATCCAGAGTCTCTATAACTATCATTCATGGTTTCCAGTACACAGTTTAAAAAGTCATGAGATTTGAAGAGATGGGAAAATGTAATCCATATATGACCAAAAGCAGGGAGTAGAAACTCTCCCCAAGGTGTTGCAATTATCTGACAAGGATAAGAAAGCAGCTATTATAAAGATGATCAAGGTGGCATGAAAAATATTCTCATAATGAATGAACATATCTGGAAACTCAGCAGAGAAATGGAAATTACAAAAAAGAACCAAATAGGAAGATTAAATTAAAAAAATGCTTTTGAGTTTACATGTACATTAGAAACAGTAAAAGAGGGCCGGTCCCGAGGCTTAGCGGTCAAGTATGCGTGCTCCACTGCTGGTGGCCCGGGGTTCGGATCCCGGACGCACACTGACGCACCGTTTCTCTTGCCATGCTGAGGCTGCATCCCACATACAGGAACTAGAAGGATGTGCAGCTATGACATGGAACTATCTATTGGGGCTTTGGGGCGAAAAATAAGTAAATTAATTAATTAAAAATAAAAACAGTAGAAGAAACATGAAGATAGAGCAATAGAAATTATCCAGTCTGAACCAAAGAATGTAAAAATTTTGAAGAAAAATGAAGAAAGCCTTACCTGTGAGATGATTGATTCCCCAGCAATGAGGGGAGAGACAGAAAAAATTAAATGAGGCAGAAAGGCAAATCAATAAGTAATAGCATAAAACTTGCAAAATTTGGTAGAAAATCTAAAATTTTAGATCCAGGGAAGTCAGCAAACCCAGAAAATAAAATACAAAGTAAAACCACACCTGGGCACATGATAGTCAAGCTGCTAAAATCCAAAGATAAAAAGAA
Source organism: Diceros bicornis minor (assembly GCF_020826845.1). NCBI lineage: Eukaryota > Metazoa > Chordata > Mammalia > Perissodactyla > Rhinocerotidae > Diceros > Diceros bicornis. Next base: position 4,302,135 of record NW_026690855.1, on the reverse strand, counting down.
AATCTTAAAAGCAGTCAGGGAAATACATATATAAAGGGGAAGACAATACATACAGGGAGAAATAATGTCAATGATGGATGATATATTATCAAAAACAGAAGAGACAAATCAACAACAAAATGACATCTTTCAAGTGTAGAAAGAAAACCCAAAAGTCAACACAGGATTCTATATTTAGCAGATCTCACTTTCAAAAAGGAGGCAGAAGCCACAATAGTATTCTGCACACCTATTAGGTGGCTGAAATAAAAAATAAAATTGCAAATATCAAGTGCTGGTGAGGACAAGGAGCAACTAGAACTGGGAATGCAACATGATAGTTGCATTCGGATAACGGTTTAGCAGGTTCTTATAAAGTTAAACATACACTTATTATATGACTCAGATATCCCACTCCTAGGGATTTACTCAAGCAAATTGAAACTAATGTTTAAACAAAAATCTTTGGGTGAATCTTCATAACCATGTTATTCATAATTGCCACAAGCTGGGAATAAATTAAACGTCCTTCATCAGGTGAATGGAGAAAGAAACTGTGGTGAATTGGGACATTAGAATACTACTTGGCAATAAAAAGGATAAACTCTTGATTCACACAACAACATGGATGAATCTTGGCTGCATTTCTCTAAGTGAAGGAAGCGCAATTCAAAAGGCTGTACAGTATATGATTTCATTTGTATGACTTTCTAGAATAGTCAGCATTACAGAGATGAAAAATGATCAGTGGTTGCCAAGGGATGGAATGGGGGAAGGGGTTGACTACACAAGGACAGTATGAGAGAATTTTGGGGGGTGAGAAAAACAGCTCTGTATGCTACTGTGGAGGTGGATACATGACCATAAAGTTGTCAAAACCCACAGAACTGTACACTACAAAGAGTGAATTTTACTCTGCAAATTTTAAAAATCAGGATGCTGGGGAACTCAGATGAAATGCAGTGACAAATGAATCTCACTGTATTACAAGCACGTGACATAGCCACACATAATGGGTGGGGATGAAAGGTCCTGACCTAAGTTACATTGGAAGACAGTGTTTTGATGGGATACTGTAAAACTAAAGTACTGTACACAAACACTGTACTCTAGGTGGTAAATTTGTTTTTCATAAGGGTATGGATTAGTAATTCTGAAACTGGTTGACACATTAGTAAATATATTGTAGCTAACTGGAGTTAAGTTTTCACTGTTGGTGAAAGAAGTTAAAATAAACAAAAGGAGAATGCTAGAATAAACTCTGTGGTGTTGGATAGGAGTTGGAAGTATCAGTATGAAACCGTGTCTCTTCTAATATATCTATCCAGATAGATGGATAGATCGATATGTTGGTAGATTGATAGATAGATGTGTATACCTGAGTTTATATTCATACATATATTTCCAGGCTCTGCTGAGAGGGTCCGGAAGCAGTGACACCCTAGTATCAATGAGCACACTTAGCTCCCAGATCTTGGTTTCTAAATATCATTCTCCAATAAAAAGAACCAGGTTTCCTTGGAGAAATGGCTAATTCTAAGGCTGGAGATGGAAAATACAATATGAGCCTGGACCATCTTGTAGTGCCAGAAAGTAGAAAAGTGCTTTAAATAAAACACAGCAAATGATGAGATGTGTCAAAAGGAATCAATCTGAAAGACTTCTCAATGGCTCAAGCTGGAAAACTGTGAGCAACATAATAAATAATGGTAGCATTGGATTATTACACAGAGAATAAAATAAATATCCATGAGTGTATACTGACATAAAATAGATTAAATAAGAAAGGAAGAAAGAGACAGGAATAAAAAAGAATAAGAGAAAGAAAGGAAGAAGGACGGGAGAAGGAGGGAGGCAATCTTCCTCACAGAATTCCAAATAATACATGTGGCTGGATAGCATGAAATAGAAAATCGCCACTAGAACACCACAGTAATAATTATTGTGGGTTAGGCTGACTGATGAATGCAAAAACTGTGGGTGAAACTTAAAAAAAAAAAAAATTTGCAGAGCCTCAAATCATCTGCATCAAACTACATAACGTTTTTCTGTTAATTACTTTAAAAGACCTATGACTATTGAAAGCAAAAATTATAACACTGTATTGTGGGATTTATAACATGGGAAGATGTAAAATTTATGACAACAATAGCACAAAGGACAGACAGAGGTAAATGGAACTGTTCTGTAGCAAGTCTTCCATATTTTACATTGATTAAACTGGTGCACTATTAAGTCTAGGTAGGCTGTGATACGTTAAAGATGCATATTGTAATCTGGACCAACCACCAAAAATGCAAAGTTGTGTCACTTAAATGCTAATAAAGGAATTAAACAGCATACAAAAATGGTTTGTACAAAAATGTTTGCAGGAGATGACCTGCACGTCCCCAGGAGGAAGAAGAGCCCACTGCGGGGCATCCTCAGAGCAGAACGCCCTCAGCTGTGCCGAGGAGCAAACGCTGACACACACATGTTGGGAGAGACTCATCAACCTCATGCTGAGGGAAGCAAGCTGGACAGAAAACAATACAAGTGGGATGATTTCAGCCAAGATGAACCTATGCTGAAAAAATCAGAACAGTGGTTGCCTCGGGGGAAGGAAAAAATTGCCTAGGAAGGAACAGGAAGGGGTTTTCTGGGGGTGATGGAAATATCCTAGTCTTAAAGGGGTGAAGGTTATATGGGCATGTTTATTTGCCAAAAATGTAAGGTTGAGATTTATGCCTTTCAGTGTGCTTACTTCTTACACCCCCCCACACACAAAGGACTAAAAGAATAATAAAGTGAGGTGGGAATGGGATGGAGTGTGGAAGAAACAAAAATGGCAGATGATTAGTAGTTGTTGAAGCTGGGTGACAAGCCTACTATGCTGTTTTGTTTATTTTGTATATTGTTTAAACGGTTCTGTAATAAAACACTTGTATAAGAAGACAAACTCAATATATAGTGTTCGCTGGTAAGATGTCAGCTACCTTTGGGGAGGAAGGAGGGAGAAAGGGATTGTTGGGACCTGAGTGAAGCTGGTGTTAGTTCTTGGTCACACAAGTGTGTTCACTTTGTAATAATTCTTTGAGGTTTACATGGATGACTTCTGCATATATTTCTACACGCATGTTATACATCAATAAACATTTTAAATCCGGCATATTTGCAAAAAGATCCTAACTCAATATCTCAGGATAACAGCAGTGTTTTGTTTTAAAGTGGAACACGTTCACTTATGACATCATCAGATGGATTTTAATACTCTCAAGTATCTAGTAATGCCCTCACCCTTGAGTGGCCCCCCGGGTCGTTCCATTTTTGCTTCAATTTGGCAAGTGGTATGGCTTTGAGTTTTTATGATGGGTATGGACCCTTAAGGTGGGTGGGTTCCAAGGGGAGGATCTCTGCAGCGACCCTGGTCACGGGGTCCAGAGGGAGGATCATGGCAGGCTGGATGGATGCAGGGGATGGTAGTACAGATGGCCTTGAAAAGGCAAATTCCAGGATCCCATGCACCCGGTATTTCCATTTTAGATATTGAATTTACATTTCAAATACTGGCCAGGGAGCTTCCACCTGGGCTGCAAGCATTCTCAGCAATAGCCAGGCTGGTGATCCCCACTCCTACCTGAGTACTGGCCTCAAAGGATGCAGCCCAACCACACAGCAAATACTCTGGGGGGTGGGCAAGGCCTGTAGAGTTGGCATCCTATAGAGAAGAGGCGGGGTAGAAGGTGGGGTGTAGAAGCATAGGGGCGTGGGCCAGGGGTGGAGGGACAGGTGGGAGTTGGGTCCCCTAGCTGTGCATGCTGAGTGCTTTTGTCTCTTAACCATTCCTGGCTGGGAGCTTGAAGGACTGCAGAACTACGACTCCCAAGATGCTCTGGGCACGGGGCTGTGCCTAGCCCTGGGGGGAGGAGCAGGGCGGTGAAGGCTTGCCTGAGGGCCAAACAGCCATTGACTCAGGACTCTGGTCCTGCACCGGCTCCAACTGGACTGAGTACCGGAGGGATGTGACGGGACGAGAGGGACCAGGGAGTTAGAGTGTGGCAGCTGCATGGGCAGCCGAAGGCCTGCAGCGTGCAACAGCTTTTGTCCAAAATTGAAGCTGGACTCGTGCCTCTTCCCCACCGCCTCCCTCCTTTGCTTGATTCCTCCTCCCCCCTGTGTGCCTGTGGGTCTTTCCACAGCCTCCTACCTAGTCCAGGGCCAGGTGCTTCTCTAAACTGCTTATGGGAGCTGGTTTGACATCCCAGAAACTTTCCAGTTTGCCTGCTGCCCTCTGCCTTCTCCAGCCAAAGTGCCATCATTTCATCAGCTTTTGGGAGACATTAGCCCTTGTGGCCCCTCTTGAAAGCACAACTTAAGAGCTTTGTAGGGTGGTAACATTGGCTGTTGCTTGCCTTTTTTGCAGATGTGGAAGTTGAGGCATCTGTGAGGTTAATCACTGTTTTCCCCAGGATCCACTAAGAGCAGAGGAGAACAAATCAATTCCCAGGCAAGTATCTAGTAGGCCGTTTTCACCAACTCATTCCAGTGCAGAGGCCTCCTAAACAGCACCGTTAAGATGAGAATAGCTTAAGTATTTTGCTCTTTAGATTGATCACCTAATCTCAGCTCAGTCCTGAGTGGCCAGTCTCTCAGGGACAGGGCTGGCGACTCTGATCCCTCAGGAAGAGATTGGTGGTCCAGCTTTGGGAGAGGGATGTTCATGGTAGACAGCACCTGGGCAACATTTGAAACCCGTCAGCTTTAACATCTTTGCTTTGGATTCAGGCAAGGTTCCCGGATAAACATGCCTAGGGATAGTCAGATGTACCGTATTCTTTAAAAATTGATTACAGAAGTGAAAAGAACAGAACATAAGATATGCTGCTCATTTGCAAAAGATAAAATGCAAGCAAGACTTTCTTGTTAATTTTTTTCTGCTCATTCTCTTGGCTGTACTGTATGCTTGAATGCAGAAACAAAAAACTTGAATTGCCATATTCTCTTTTCCTGAGATTGGTAAATTAACTTAAAAGTCTTATTGAAACCTATGGAGGAATGATTAGCAGTTTTCCTGATTTATGTCATCCTTAAAAGTCTGGGCATTGAGCTAAATGAAAACAAGTCCTTGTTTATATTACACATCCCAATAGGTTACATTTCTGATTACTGAATGTGGAATATTATCAAAACAACTGGAAAACCTGATCATGGAAAATAGACCCTGTCACTTTGTCAAGAATTTGCCTCTTTATGAATTAATGACACATGAATTCTTTAACGTTTTTGTAAAGAAAGGATGAGAAACTCTGCAGTGTCTCTGAATGTGGCAAGATGGGGAATTATCATTAGACCACATCCTCGGGTTCTTCTCTCCTGTTCAACAGGCCCGGGTGATAGTCCGTGTTTTCAGGTGCAACGCCGCTCCCCCAGCCCCCAGTGTTCCATCCTACTCTGGCCTGTGACCTCTTCAGGGGGTTCTGATGACACTCGTCCACAGGTGTTGGAAGGAGACATTGTAACATGAGGATATTCCTCATCTTGAAACAACGATTAATGGAGAGGAAAGTCTCTGCGTCTGTGTGCTCCGAAGCACTGCTGTTGGGGTGTGGCTTCAGTCACCACTGTGCTCCCAGCAGTCCCCACAATGGCTGCTTCAGACATTTGATCTCCTGGTGCAACCACAGAAGCTGTTGACAGAGCTGGGCGCTCGTCGTGGTGAAGTGTCTTCCATCAGATTTTGTGGCTCTGACCCTCCTCTGCTCACCCCCTTCCCATTCCTAACTGCTGCATTGATTGCTTTGTACTTGTTTCCTAGGAGCCACTGTGTGTAACTGGATTTCACAGTGTCTTTAGGGACCCACCCTCACTACACGAGTCACTGTACAACAGCCACTTATCCTGGTGTAGCCCATGTTCGTCCTCTGAAGTGGAGCTGTGAAGAACCCTGCTTACTCGGAGCTCCTTTCATTCTCATGCCGCTGGGGCTGCTTACAAATCTGGGCATCTCGTCTTTGGTCTCATCACATTATTCTTTTCATCGATTATTCTGAAGTAGGATACGACTTTGTTAATAATGTGACACTGGCTGTCACAGGCACTTCTATGTATCTTCCCCAACAGCTCTGTGAAGTAGACCTGTGATCCCCATTTTACAGGGGGGACACTGAGACTCAGAGAGATCGAGTAGCTTCCTTCACACAGTTTCTTGGTGCATTTTGAGTCTCCACCTGGAGCTCCGCCTCTCAGGTGTGTGCACTTAGCAGGTGTTCCACTTTGTCCCTCTCTGCCAGCCGCCCCAAAGGCACACGCTCCATCCTGAGTCCATTGTGTGATTGTTGGCAGTCACCCTGCACAAACAAGCCCTGGGTGGGGAGTGGACTAGCAGGGCGTGGTTGTCTGGACTACCCTGGGCAGATTCTATGTTTATTGCGAGAGCTGGAGCAGTGGAAGATACTGACTGTCACTCGCCTGGAAGGTTTCTTATGGAGAAATACTCCACTGACTTTCTGCAGGTGTCATGTCTTCTTTGTCTTCCTTGCTCCTCTGGGCTTTCTCCTACAGCCCATGCTGTGCAGTAACATAGAGAACAGAGACTGGTGAACATCATACTGTTGCCCTGCACCAAACGGTCACATCACTCATTTTTCTAATTATGAAAGAATTACATACTTTGTAAAAAAAGTCAAATTATACAGATCTATGTAGAGTAAAGTGAAACCTTCCCCTTCCATCACCTTCCCTGCAAACTCACTCCCCTACTCAGAAGGAACTATTGTTAAGAGGTTGCAGCTTATTCTTCTGGATATTTCCAATGAATTTATAAATACACATAAAGTTTTTTTAACATAAATTACATAACTACATCGTTTTTCAACTTGCTGTTTCCCAAACCATATATCATAGATGTCTCTCCTTATCAGTGTACGTCACTCTAACTTAGCTGTTTAGAAGTTTTGGAGCTACTCCAAAGAACAGGAATACCACGATCTGTTTATTTCTTCTTTGATAGAGATGGGGTTATTTCCAGTTTCACTACTATACATAATGCTGCAGTAAGATCCTTGTATGGAATTTATTACACTGCTACTCAACTGCTCAATTTGCTTTGTTCCCTTTTAGTCAGAGACTATGATATATTTGTAACAATTTTATGGGAATTATTTTATAGGGAAATTAATTTTATCTCTGAATAAAGACATTTATGGGGAAACTTGACTTCAAGGTCAACCATCTCAGTATTCTGGAGAAAAATCATGAAACTTAGAAGGTATTATGCTTGCTGCATCACATTCTAACAAGTCAGATTAACAATTTAAAGTTGAATGTTTGGGCTGGCCCGGTGGCGCAAGCGGTTAATTGCGCGGGCTCCGCTGTGGTGGCCCGGGGTTCGCGGCGGCCCGAGGTTCGCAGGTTCGGATCCCGGGCACTCACCGACGCACTGCTTGTCAAGCCATGCTGTGGCGGCATCCCATATAAAGTGGAGGAAGATGGGCATGGATGTTAGCCCACGGCTAGTCTTCCTCAGCAAAAAGAGGAGGATTGTCATATGTTAGCTCAGGGCAGATCTTCCTCACAAAACAAAAATAAAACAAAATAAATAAAGTTGAATGTTTGTATAGCCTCTACAGTCTTTGTTCAGAAGAAGGATGACTTTTTCTTGTCTTGAAAACTTCTGACTCCAGGGGCTCTCAGTTGGGCTTCAGAGAGGATAAGATGTTGGTGTTGTATCTGTTTCTCTTCAGCTGTAGGCTGCATCATCTAAAGATCATAGAATTGAACATGGTCCAATCGATATATACGATTTGGGTCAAAAATTCAAAGTAATGAACCCAAGATAAGAATCTATAACTTTGGATCTTAATGAAGAATTTCCTTTGATATCCTCAAGTCTCTGTGATTACTAGTAAAAACTCACCTATGGATGAAGAGATGTGGTTCTGCTGGCAATGTCTGGCTTGAACATCCATAGTTAAGGCTGCCACATCCCTAGGTAGATTAGACTTGACCTCTCTACGACCTCTGCCCTTGTTCCTTGACCTGGGAAAAATAAGAATTAACAAAAACTGTTGTTACTAGCACTGAATGCTAGAAATGCCCATTAAAGAGTGAGTTTGATTTGGTAAACCAAAGGGAGTACATGCAGAACAAAGTCTTTAATATCTATGAAATTTCAAAAAGTTCTAATTTTTTTAAATATAACTTTATTTTTGCAACAATGCAAAATGTATATATACGAATGAAATATCCCTCTGTCCATTTCTTAAGTTGTTTCCATTGATTTGATGGATTTATCCTCTAATCAGGATTCCAAGTGTGAAAGAACATCTGGGTCTTGCAAAGAAAAGAAGCCATTGATATTTGATTTTCTTTTAGCTCGGCATCCTATAGGTTTGAGGAATAAATTATCATGTAATGATACAATGATTCTGAAAGCTAATTGTTAATTAGAGGGGTGTAAGGGATGATTGAATGGTGGTTCATCCCCATGGTCAGGGGTATTGTACACATGGATATGTAAACACGATTCAGGAGGCTGCTTCAGCCCTGTGACATCCCAGAGAAACACAGTGCAGGAGGATATAGGGGCATAGCCATCTGCCTCGATCTCCTGGGTTACATGTAGATCCAGAGGTCTTGACAGTGGCTTCAGAGCAGCTAACTTTTGTCTATTTCTCCCCTTCCTTCTCTCCAGCTTATCTCAAACAGTCCTGACTATCATGTTTTAAAGTAAGACCAATTATAGTTATTTACATGAGCTTCTTGTTCATTATTGCAGAGTAATAATCAGGGATACCATTAAATATCATTTAATCTACCTAATTAAATTTGTTGTACCTTTTAATTGATTAGAACACTAAAGTTAATTCAGAGTTTGATATTCACCAAGTGTGTTAATCTGCTTACAACTGCCATGTGCCTCACTCCTCTTAGAAGTGTATCTTTGGCCCATCACAAGATTTTAATGACTCAAGTCATCATAAATTAAGATAATGCACTGTCTTTTTGATGACCGGGAGGCACATGGGTCCATTTTGGAAATATGCCCATCTGTCTTTGCTCCCCATGGGATGTTTCTGGTCACTAGGTCTCCAGGTGGCTTGCACAAGCCCTAGGTCTGTAATAGCTTGGTGCCTCTCCTTCTACTTGGGGTAGAAATAAAAGAGATTAGAGAGACTTATTAAAGTTTTGGTTGCATGAAGTCTTCTATGAAGACCATCCATGCATATTGTTCTGGATAGCTCTCTGTTCCTAAGACTACTAGTTATTTTAAGGGCTTGTCGGGAACTGTGAAAGGTTTGATGTTTTACCTTACCTGCAAACCAATTAGTTAGCCTACAATGGTCTTACAGATGCTGGCAAAAGTCAGGAGTCCCATGCCTCAGAGACAAAGGACTTAATGACACAACAATAGCAGTGGCCAGAGTATCAGCATTTGCACCGGTTCACTAAATCTCACTTCCTACAGGGTGATACACAGTGGGCCAGGTGACATGCAGAGGGTTTCAAGATCTCAGAGCCTAAGGAATTCAAATCTTTGATAATGGGCAGCATGTCTGCTAACCTTTGCCCTGGGGGATGTTATTTTTATTATACTGGACAGTAAGCAAGCCTGCCCTTTGCTCCAGAGGAGGCCACTATTTCTATCTTCCAAGGCTGCCAGCTCTACACACATCCTTGAAAAGATAGCCTGGTTTTACTGGCTTTCGAAGATAAGCTTGAATGAGACTTGATCATCATTCAGTTCTTCTGTTTACTTTATTGGGATTGTGCAAATATGCTCTTTTCTCTATAAAGTTCACTAACTTTATTCATACATAAGAGATGCTTTTCTTTTTATTTATTAAGTTGAAATTTTCTTATTAGAGAAAATGATGAAACTATTATGGGTTGGATGTGAAAGTATGTTTTTCCAGGAAAAATGTGAGAGTAGATCGGTGCTCGCAGAACTTTGCCAAAAGGAGCTGATAGCAACTTAAATGATTTTAATTTGAATACTGTTTTGTACAACTTTCTTCCATTTACTTCATCCTCTCTGCTTCCTGTAATTCCCATATGGGAATGGGGCAGTTTCAGGGATTCACTGAATTCATATACAGTATTCAAATGGTTTTGTCTGTTGTATTTTTTTAATTGAGATAAAGTTGACATACAACATTAAATTAGTTTCAGCGGTTTGACATAATGATTCAATGTTTGTATATATGTTGAAATGATGACCACAATAAGTCCAGTTAACATCTGTCCCCATATAGAGTTACAAATTTTTTCTCTTGTGATGAGGACATGGCATATTTCAAGGTGGAGAAGAATCAACGATTATGTCATACTTTTCCATATACAGCTTGATGAATTTGGACATAAGCATACACCCTTGAGACTGTCACCACCATCAAGGCCACAAACATATCCATCATCTCCCAAAGTTTTCTCTCACCTCCTTTATTACTATTATTCTCTGGTAAGAACTCTTAATATCTACTCTATTAGCAAATGTAGCTAATATGTATGCATGTAGCGCATGCACTACAGTCTTGTTAGCTGTAGGCACTATGCCTTATCCTAGATTTCCAGAACTTATTTATCTTGATAACTGAATCTTTGTATCTTTGAACATCAGCTCCCCATTTCTCCATCTCCCCAGCCCCTGGCAACCACCATTCTAACCTCTGCTTGTGTGAGTTTGACTATTCTAGATTCCACAAATAAGGAAATATTTGCCTTTCTCTGTCTGCCTTATTTCACTTAGCACAATGTCTTCTAGGTGCATTCATGTTGTCAAAAATAGCAGCAATTCCTTCTTTTTTCAATGTTGACGAGTATTCCATTTCTTTATCCATTCATCCATCAGTGACGTTTAGGGTACTTCCACATCTTGGCTATTGCGAATTTGCTGCAATGAACATTAGAGGGCAGGTATCTCTTTGAGACCCTGATTTCAATTCCTGTGGCTGTATACCAGAAGTGGGATTGCTGGATCATAGGCTAGTTTTCATTTTTGGAGGAAATTCCATACTGTTTTCCATAATGGCTGTATTAGTTTACATTCTGACGAGGTTTCCTTTTCTCCACATCCTCACCAACATTTGTCATCTTTAGTTATTTTGATAATCGCCATCATAACAGGTGTGAAATGATAGCTCATTGTGGTTTTGATTTGCATTCCCTGATTTGTGATGCTGAACACCGTTTCATACACCTGTTGGCCACCTGTATGTCTTCACTGGAAAAATTTTACTCTGGTGCCTTGACCATTTTTTAAATTGATTTGTCTTTTTGTTTTTGAGCCAAACAAAAAAAGAGAACAAAATTTCCAGGCATTATGGGTGCTTTCCTGTTGATGCAGATGGCTTTGTATTTACAGTGGTACAAAAAAATCATGTTTCGTGCTTTTTCTTCAGCTTGTCATAAGACCAGCAGTAGCTGTGGCATGGCAGATAATCGGGATCTTCTGGGTGTGAAGGTTTGCAAAATAAATGAGTGGTAAGGAATTTTTTATTTTTCCAAGGAAATTATTGTGATCATAGTCCATGGAATCTAGGATTGATAGGTGTAGGAGAAAATTAAGGTGAGAATCATTGATCTGGCATTACTACTGATCTTGAGGGACAGCTATCTACTGTATGACTGTTTGAATAAAAATATTAAAGATCAGGAATTTGTGGTGAGTGAATATGTTTTCTGAATTATTTACTTTTGAATATAACCATTTGGATTATGTGAACATCTGGGATATGGGAGTAAGTTGCTAACAGGGGGTGGTTGATAACGTCACTATTGATTTAATCTCTATGAACACCAAGTGGTCAATGGATTAAGCAAATGAGTAGACAGAAAACACAGAAATGGTAAGATTTGGGATTTAGTAAAGGACTGGGGACCGACTGTCCTGAGAGGGAGTGCCAGGACTTGTGCGGTTGATAGTGACAAGGAAAAGAAGAGAATAGAATTACACTCAAAAAAGGAGGGCGTGTTAACGGGATGGAGGGGGGAAATGATCTGGAGGAGCCTTGAGTTTGACCTTGAGTTTTCTGTTCTTGATGCAAATCTGCCTGATGACATCCCAGGAAACAGGTCAGATCTACCCCCAGAGGATAGAGGGAGGGTGGAAGTACAAAACAGCCAGGATAATTGTCCTAAAAAGGCAGGCCTCCTTTATCATTTGACCCAGTTTCATGATTTGTTTTTATAGAGTAAGAGGAAAAGAAGAATGATAAGTCACGTCTTCACAGAAGAAGCAGCGTAACTGTGGGAACCAGTCCAAACCAAAGCCAGGTTTAAGCATTTCCATTCTTTTGAGGATGTCCAGTGACATATTCAAGAGACCTGTTACTAGAATCCCATCCCATCCTGGCAATGACTGGTCTCTGAGGGGACAACTTGGACCAGCCCCACCAGATCTGCTGGCCCGAGAGACCGCAAGGACTCCAGGCCTGGAGCAGCGCAGGACAACTCGTAAGTCCTTTCAATCTTGCCAAAACATTGCAAAAACTTTCACCTAGTCATACAGGTGAATCCCTGCCAGGTGTGCTCGCAGATGGTCTGCATTCCAGGTCCCATGCCCACTCCTGCTGGAATTCAGATTTGGCAGAGATGATTCCAGGAACTGATCTGTGCATTCCACAGCTCCACTGTGGAGGTATCAGGAAGGAGGAAAGGGCAGTGAAGAGCACAGGAGTGAGACTGGTGATAGCACTGATGGCGGACAGACTTGCTAGCGAGGCAGAGAAAGTGAGGGTCTAAGAAGGCCGTCCTGACAGCAGATGAAATGGAGCAGGCACCTCAGTGAGGTCTCTTGGCAGCATCCCTAATGTTTCCTTGCTTTGAGCTCTTGAAACTTTAAAATATATCGATACTTTTCTTTTATTAAACTCTGCTTTGAGACATAGAAAATATAGACAACAGTTTCTTTCTGAGGTGAGAGTTTGAGTTTCAGGTGAGGAGAGAAAGATCTTCCTTTTTCATGCTGTTCTCTCATTTTCCTTTACTATGTATGTTATTTATTTGTACTTTAATGTCAGCAGCGAATTATCAACGTCACGGGGTGATTCAGTTTTTCCCCTCACAGTCACAGTAAAACCTACTAAAAGTGGATTCTTCTTTTTGTATAATATTCCAATAGATTCCAAAATATTATTTCAAACGCACTTTTATGTCTATGTTCTCAAATTAGATATTTACTTCTAGGTCTCCATTTTTCTGTTCTCTGTTGCATGCCAATTCAGAGTTGCATCTAAGGAAATACCAGATTTCCCTCAGTTTTTTAAATCCATATGTGTTGGAAATGTGATTCATGTAAATGGACATGGCAGTTGGGGGATCGTGCTATTAACAAAAGAGATCTTTTCAGCATCAGTAATGTTGAAAGAAACCACTGCTTTTTGGGATTTAATTGTCTATTTGAGGGATCAAGCTTTCACTGTTGGTACTTCTCTTCCTCTTTGGAGGGAAAATACAGCCTTCCCAGTCTTTCCATTACCAAATCACATTCCCGGGTGGCTGTGCCTTGTCAGGGATGGCTTGGGATGCTGGGAACCAAGATTCATCTTCAGCTTCTGGTTGTCCTGAGAAGGCTTCCCTGGCAGAGTGCAGCCTGTGTGTCTGGGTGAAACTTGCAGCCATCAGAAAGAAGGGGACAATTCACAAGTGCGAAGCGATTCATCTGGTCCTTGTCTTACAGGGTGTTCCCAAGTGATGAGGTTCAAAATGCCACTTGGTATCCCTTTGAAAGCTCCTAGTCATGGGGTGGGTTCTCGGTGCGAGCTCAGAGCAGTGTCTGTTCACCACCAGATAGGAAGCATTTTAGTATTTTAATTGGTAAGTCTGTGTTCATGCATGTCCATAGACCACCAGTTCAGTGGCATTCCCTGCTGGAGCCCCCCACACCCCTATCATGCTTCATTTTTCAAAGCTTCAAACAGTGTTCACACCCCAGCAGGTGGTGGTAATGTAACCACAGCACAGGACTGGGGACAAGAACACAACCACCAAAGGGTGACACAGTTTAAGGGCTTGGGCCCAATTGCCCCATTTGGACGAGTTGGTAACACCAATAGTTAGTGTGTAAACTGGAGGATTGTCCAAGTTCATGGACCTCAGAATGACACGGGCTCAGAAGTCACCTTGGACAGCAAGGGACAGTGTGAGGTCACTCACTGGCCAGGATTATAGTCGCTTATACTGGCAAAGTAGAGCTCACCAGGGATCCATCAGGACAAACGAGGCAGGAGGCTTGGGGCCTTCTGGGGAATGTCTGCCCTAAAGGGAATTGCATAAGGAAGGCAGGGGTGCTGAGAATCCTAGTTGACAGGGAGCAGTCATGTTTATGGAACGAGGCCCAGCAGTAGCCTTAAAAGCTGCATCACAAATCTTTCCACCTGGATACAAAACAAGCAGGAAAAGGAATTCAGAGTCTTGGACAAGGATCACAGCAGGATTCAAATCCAGGTCAGGGGTGAACAGGGAGCCCCTAGAGGGGCCTCAGGAGCTAGATCCTGCCTGCCTTTAGTCCATTTGCTAATGAGCTTCCTTGGGCCTTGTCCTTTCCAAGTGCACGTTTTGATCATTTTACATTGTTTTCCCCACTTAGAACTGATGCAATTCCAGAGACTGAACTAGAAAACTACAAGTTCCTAAAATTTAGTCAAAAGAAATCTCAACAAGAGAAACAGAAAATGTTCCCTGTTCCTCAAGAATGTAGAAAGGCAGCCCCTGCCTGTGGCACAACATGGTCCTGATAGTGCTGTTTTAAAGACACCCACATTTCAGTGGTTGTTGTTCTGCCTGTGAAAGTACCTTCAACCTTAAAATCCCAAGAGAAAGGGCGGGGGGCCATGTCTGCTCCTGGAGGAGCTGAATGATACTGAAATGAACTGGTCTTCGGAATTAGGGGGACTTGGGGGTTTCCCCACTAGCCAGCGAAGGGCTGGCCCTTCTCCCTTCTCCCACCAACAATAAGCTGATGACCCGGAAGAGTTCGTGATTCAAGGAGAAATGTGAGATTCAGTGTCTCACTTACATTCCTACAGAAAGCGACAGAACCACACCACAACTCCCAGACTGTAAAGGGAACAGGACTTTAATATAATATTCAAATATGGCATTTATTGTTTACAACAAATAACTACTGCCCCTCCACAATGTGTGAATTGGCCCTGGGGTAGAGACATCGGGGAGCTGGGGTGGGGTCGTCCCCTCTCTCTTGGGTTTAAGGGGACCTCAGAGATCAGCTTACAATGCTCCCCTTCCCCTCAGGAGGGAGGAGCTGGCCCAGTGCATCCCGAGCCTCCGAGCTGTGTCCCCGTTGCTGAGGATGGGGCTGTGATCAGCCACTGGTACGGGGGTTGGTGTTGGGGCCTGGGGACTGAGTAGAAGAGTCGGGTTATCCTGGGGGGCCTCCCTCAGAATCGTGGCCCCCACCCTGTCCCCAAAGCACTGAGTGCTCCAGGCTCTGTGCTCAGTGCTGTCAGCCACCAGTACCCCATTTGTCCCTGACACGCAAGAGATCATTTAGTATCACCTATTTCACAGAGGAGGAAATGGAGTCTCAGGAAGCTGAAGAGAGTCACCCCAGTCACAGGACTGCTCAGTAGTGGAGCTGGGATCCCAGTGCCAGTTGTCCCACTCCCTAAGGGCACGTTTAGCCTGAAGTTTTACTGAACCAATAGGAGTCAATCACCACAGGCCAGACACTCATTCACCCCTGACCATGATGATGGCGGGTTCTTCTAGTCCTTGAGTATTCTGCTGGCCAACTAGGTCTGGGTGTCCAGCTGGCAGGAAAGGCTGTAGCTCCAGGACAGAGGGGCACCTGTGAGTCTAACAGGAGACACACCTCAGGTGTCCCCCCACTGCCTGCCCAGCAGCTGGAGTCTGGGTGTCCCAGAGGTCGCCATGCAATAAGGCTTGGGGCTGAGTGGGGGGCCACGGAGACAGGCACTGTGGACTGGTCAACAGGGAGAGTCCACCCCTGCCCTCACCCAACTCCTGCCCGGCCTCACCTATCACTCTCGTTGAGCAGCTCCATGTCCTGGAACCAGGCCCCAAATCGCTCCTCAGGCTCTTGGTTGTAATTCTTTGTGGCCACCTGGAGCAGTAGGATCTCCCTCATGACTGGCTATTCCTGAGACCAGAGGGAAAGAGAGGCTGCAGATAGGGCCTGAGTGGGGGATGCTGCATGGACCTTATCGGGGGTGAGGAGTGGGGCAGGGGACCAGTCCTGGGAACTGTCCTTCCCTCCAGTTCCATCCAGGCTCTGCCTGTTCTCAGAATGGGAATAAGCAGCGCCTCCTCCAGGAAATTTTCCTTGATGCCATCCTCCCCTCAACCCACCGCCAATAGGATGGGTCTCCCACTTCTCTGTTATCAAACTCTTCTACTCAATGTAAGATACAGGGGGTGGAGCCAGGGACTGTTCTGCCCAGAGGGTCTCTGAATTCCTCCTCCTTCCCCTCCCCTGAAGGGGGTGCGGCAGCTGTTCACTTCAGTCCTCTTCTCAGGTTGATCTCATTCTCCTGGAAGGCAGACAGCCAGAGTACATCAGAGCCCTCTAGTCTGACTAGACCCCCTAGGCCCACACCTTCTCAAGTTGCACTACTGCTAGGTTCCCAGAGGGGGCTGGGCATGCAGAGAAAACAGGACTTGGACCTAGGCCTGGCTCTGAGCTCCAGAGAAGGAGGACATGGGGGAGAGGCTGAGGGACCTGGCAGCATAACCCTCTCTGATGACAGACTTGGAGGCTGAGGCCTCAGGCAGAGGGGACTGCTCAGCCACTTATGTGCTGCCTTGACTTGGAGGGGCCCGAATCCTCTCTCCCTCCACGGGCAGCATGGGAGGGAGAGGCTGAGTCCAGCTCAGATAAAACCTCACGCAGCTGTGCCGTCAGGCAGCTCTGAGCTTCCCCAGCCTGGGGAACCGGAATGGGTGTCTCAGGTGGAACCTCTGTTCACTCATCCCTAAGATGTGCCTGATGCCCTAGCTCCCAGAGGTGGCTATGAGGCTCTCAGGAGAGATGTGCCAAGTGCTGAGAGTTCAGAGCTCAGTTCGGGGGCTCCCGCAGCCCAAGGCTCAGGATCCTCTCTGCCTGGTCCTCAGGTGCACCTACCTCGAGATTATCACCCATCAGCAGGTGCAGCATCAGCAGGTGACCAAGGAAAGTGCCAATATAGGGGATGACACTCTGTGACATCAGAGTGTGGATGGGATGAGCCCTTGCTCTCAAGTCGGGCCCCTGCAGACACTCCCCTGAAAAGTCCTCACCCTCAGCCTCCTGGCCCACCCAGGGTTCCCACAGGGAGCAGCCTAGGACCCTGAGCAGCCTCCCCTCAATTCCTCCTCCCTTCACACCCCAAGAACACCATACTCCTCCTCCTCACCTCACAGGGCAGGCTTCTGGAAAATCACAGGATATGCGGTCCCTAGCCCTCCCCACAACAACCCATCCTGCACCAGATCTCCCAGGTCCTCCTCCTGATCACTTCTACTGGGGGATTCAGGCACTGTGGCAGCAAGAGGAAGGGCCGTCCCCTCTTGATTTGAGGCCTCCAGCTGGGAAGGCAGAGCCCCTTCCCCACAGGCACACTCACCTGCTGCTGCTGCTGTTTCTCCTGCACTCTATGGGGGCTGATCTGCGGGGGGGTAAACGTGGCGGGCCCCTCCTGTCAGGGTCGAGGAGAGTGTCAGTAAGGCCATAGTCCCCTCACCACATTTCGCTCCAGCACCACTGTCCTCTGACCTTGGACATCTGACTTCAGGCAACTGGTACCAATAGCACTCCATCCTCCAAGATGTTGTAATTCTAGAACAAGCCCAGCTCCAACTCTCACTCTGGGTGTGAGCTTGGGCTTTGGGTCAGGCCTCCCCGAGCCTGTTTCCTCATCTGGAAGGTGTGACAACTCCAGCTACCTCACAGGTTCTCCTGAGGACTCAGTGTCACATGACATTGTTCTCGCCCTCATCCTTCCAGGTGGAGCAGGCAGAAAGCTCCCACATTCCTTTCCTCCCTCTTACCTCATCACCACCCTGTGTGGCCTGCAACTGAGGCTCAACTGGGGGAGGACTGGCCCCCAAGTCCACTCTCAGCTTTTAGGGTTCAGTTTGCACTGAGAGCCTGAGTTTCTTTCTGTCTGTTGGCCTGGGCAATCTCGTGCTTCTCTCCTCTCTAGGCATCCACGTTGGGCAGCCCGAAAACACTGGTATATGATTCCTCAGTTACAGGGATTCGACAGAGTGAGAGAGAGAGATGGAACATGAAAGAGGGAGTAAGAGGAAGTGAGAGACTTTTTTAGTTAAAACTTAGACAAGACATCCCATCACTTTGGCTGTTATTATGTTAAGAAGCCAGTTACTAACTACTTAGTGGTTCCACGGGGATGGCTGTACCATGGGTGGGGCTTACTGGGTACCACTGTGAAGGCTGCTCACCTCATAGGCCAAGACGAGACACTTGGGTCTCATTCTCCATTAAACAGGAAGCAATTGAATGGTTTTATGCCGCAGGATGGCAGTATGTAAATTTCCATTAGGTTCAACCCCCTCATGATGCTGACCTGAAAATGAGGCCAAGTTGGAAGCGACTGTTCCAATATCACATTGCTAGAACCCAGGCCTGTTTTGAGTGGTGTTCTGTGCTACCTGTCACCCCTTCTTGTTATTCTTCCATCTCTAAGTTTGTGCCTTAGGTACATGTGACACCAGCTCACAGAGGTAATAGATATTATGTCATATACACCGGGTGACATCCCTAGGAAGTAGATTCTAGCCTGATCCCCATGGTGCAGGTTTAGAGACTGGGGAGGACCTGAGAGGTACAGGGACTTTCTCGGGATGAAGAACTGGTAAGAAAAAGGAGGTCTGCATTCATCTCTGTCTCCTCAAAGCTAGGACTCGACTTAGGTTTCCAGGGAGCTGTGGATAGGGCTGTGTAGGCTCCTTGTGTACAGCTCAGGAGATGACATGGGGGAGGAGGGTTAGCAGCCAGGGCACAGGGGGCAGCTCTGGACAAGTCTGATTGAGGGAAGGGGCCTAGGTAAAGGAGTCTTGAAAAAAGACCTCACTTCCTTGGTCATAGACCTCAAAAGATCTTAGAACTCTGGTAACCAGGCACCCACAGCCCCCCATCCAGCTCACTTGACTGGAGACAGTCAACAGGAAAAAATATTTTGTTGTTGTATCCCAACTTTTGGAGGATCTAGGAACAAAAAAACCCAGAAAGAGAAACTTTTTGGTCGTTGCCGACGTTGGCTCAGCCCTCATCCCCGACGCCTCTGGGCGTCTGGCAGGAGGCAGTGAAGGGTAACACGGGGCAGCCCAGGATAGGCTAGTGCAGGCCAGGACACAACTGTGATCCCGCCTGATCAGCCCCACACCACTGGTCCCTCATCTTGTGTGTGTGTGTGTCTGTATGTGTTTGTGTGGAGGGGAGAAGGCAGGGTATGATTGGCAGGCCATTCCGGGGCAGGAGCTGGTTGTTAGGTGTCGGAAGCATGGTGGGCCTGTTATGTTCATAGCCCAGGTCATGGCTGGCAGCATGAGAAGGTGAGCTCCTCTACTCTTATGTTACTGAGCCATAGAGGTTTCATCTCTTTTCCTGCCTGACGACAGTTCTTTGTAGGGATGTCCCTCTGTGCCTGAACTGAGGAGCAGACTTTCTCTTGGGGGATGACCCCAGTGGCAGTGTGCAGGCAGCCCCCTGATTCCTTCAGGCCCAGCTCCAGAGCAGTCTTTGCAGAACTCCAGTAAGAAGGTCATCGAGGAGCTGCCCAATGGTTTCAATTTCACCAACTCACTAGGCAAGGGGAAGGTGCCTGAGGCCACAAACACCATCCAGTGCTGCTCTGAGATGAGAACAGGAACAGAGGGTCTCCACACTCAGGACCTTGAGATGACCAGGTTGGACCAGAACTACGGAGTGACCAGACTGGGGCTGTCCCTTTTTCAAGCTAAAGGAGATGTACACGCAGGTAACCTTGCCTGTTTCGGAGCTGAGCTGCCATGACCCTCTTACCCTTGCCCAGTGTGAGCTTCTGGAGGCCACTGAGGCAGAGGCAGAGGGTAAGGGAGACTGCAGGCTGGATATTCTTGGAAGGGAAGTGGGATCTTTCCTGTGTTTAGAAGGACACATGGAAAGTCAGCTATGTGGGTGAATCTTTCTCTTTATCCCACTGTAGCGCCAGCTGCAGAGCTCCAGCCAGTGGCAGAAGCAGAGCAGTGGGCAGTGGTGGAGGTAGAGCTGGCTCCAGCTCCGTTCACAACACCGCTACTAGTGCTGAGGCCAGCGTCCCCTCCATCAGCAGTGTTGGAGCTGGAGCAAGGGCCGACATCGGCTCCAGTAGGAGTGAGAGCTGCTGAACTGGAGTCACCTGCACCATCATTTTTAGTGGGAAGTCCATCTCCACCTGTGGCTGTTAAGGAGCGTGAGAAGAAGCCCAACCTCACGGCCTTCTCTCCTAAGCTGGTGGTGGAGCAGTTGACCGTGATAGATGTGGTGAACAGCTGGGATCTCAGGGCGGGGTGGAGCAGGCCGTCCCTCTGCCATTGTTGCCCCAGACCTGATCCAAACTCCCATGATCTGGGCCCAAATCCCAGCTCCACCCCTTACCAACCATATGACCTGGGCAACTTCTGGAACCCCCAAGCCTTTGCTGTCCACCTGCAGACCGTAGAGGTGGACACTAACAGGACCTGCTGCACAGAGTGGCTGTGCCGGTTCCATGAGGTAGAAGAGATGGAAAGCTTGGCAGGGCTTGGCCCATCAGTGGTGGAGGGAAACTCACTGTGTGCAGCCAGGTCTACGGTGGCCCAGCCGTCTCCTCAGGAGGCTCAACAGCCTCAGGACTTGACACCTGATGTGTGCTTCACTACAAGGGAGACAGACAAGGCCAGTGGTTGTAGCTGCCACGGAGGAATGTGCATCAGAATGGAGAGTGGGACCAGAGCGGAGATCAGGGTGGTGGCAGATGCCCCCTTGGCATGAGCAGAGTTGAGCCACCGTCTGGAGCTTGGAGTTGGCCAGGACGGGCTGGGTGCAAATGCCCCTCTCCCTTCCCTGCCGGGATTGGGTCCTGGGTCATCCTGTGTTGGGTACCCTCGGTGGACAGGGAAGAAAACCTAGGGACTCTCACAAGGCTCAGGCCACATCCGGAGCTTCCTGAGCTCTAGCTCTAAACTGTGACAACTGTGTGCGACTTTAGTGGCTGTGGACACAGAGGTGGCCTGTGGCAGGGCTGGATGACATTCCCCCTGTCCCCCAGGAGCTCTTCTGGAAGGTGGTGCCCTCTCAGTGCCTGGGATCCACCTGGCACAAGAAGAATAAGCCTGGCAGTGAGCACTAGACACCCACCATCCAGGCCACCATCGACCAGTTCAGAAGGGTGGCCAGCCTCGTCATCACCACCTGCCTCGGGGATGCGAGCATGACAGCCCAGGACAGGGCGAGGGTGGTAGGCCACTGGGTCCAGGTGGCCCAGGTGTGCCGTGGGAGGCCCAGTAGAGCCCCTCTCTGGAGACTTGGGAACTGCCTCTCCACCTTTATCAGCTCCCAGGATTGAAGTGTGTCGTCTAAGCTCCTGCAAGTCCCTAGGCCTTTCCTGCCAGGGGCCCCGCTGACCTTGACTCCAGGTCCCAGTGGGAGGATGCTCACTTCCTACCTGGCTCCTTCCCTGGGTTGAGCTAAACTCCTCCTCCTTGTGAGTGTTACTTTCTGGATCCTAAATGTCTTTCTGGGGCTCCCTCAGCATCTGTATAATCCAGGAGGGGAGATGTAAATAGAAGGAGACTGAAGCTAGAGCAAGCGGGGCTCCAGTGCCCAACCTCACACCTCATTCTCTTCCCTTCCCCAGGAGTGCGAGATCTGGAAGAACTTCTCCTCACCCCGCACTTTCATCTCTGCTCTGCAGAAAACCTCCACAAGCCACCTGAAGAACACACGGGGGTAAGTTTCCCTGTGGGTAGGCCTCTCTGCATAGGAGGACCAGGATGGATGGGGGATCTCCTGTATGTCTGCCATTGGCGCCTCAGTCAGCCGGGAACTCCTGGGAGGCAGCAAATGCTGGAGACAGGGCCTGGGAGTGGGTAGTTGGTCTCTAAGTCTCCTGGTGTCCTTGTGAACCAGTTCTGCTTCAGGACTCGGTTTCCCTAAATGTCAGCTATTGGGTTGAGCCACATTGGAGATTTTCAAGTGTTTATAGATACAGAACTCTATGGCCAGTTGAAACTCATAGTGGTCAAAACAGAGCTGCTCTGTAGAGCTGGGGAGTGGAGACCCCAGTGACCAACAGGAGAGCCCCCTCCCAGTCCCATGAGACCTTAGTGCTCAGAGGAGCCCAGTGAGAACACTCCTCCAGGCAGGTTGAATCTCTTGGGTTGTCAAAGAAAAGGGATTTGCACTCAGACCCCTCACATTATCCCTAAATTTATCCTTCCCTCTTTCCCCTCCCCTCGGGTAAAGCTCTGAAAAACTTAAGGAGCTCTATAGCCAAGATGAGTCCTTGAGCAGAGAACTGATGACCAAGATAGAGTGGAGGTTGCGGGTCTGGAAAGAGAGGAGGGGGGAGAGGGGCAGGGGTACTGGGCAGGTTGTGGTTTTGATAGTTTCTCACTTGAACTTTCTCTGAAACATTCCAGTCTATCTTGTCCAGGTTAACAAGCAGAGGGATCTGTTCAGCTAATGGGCAGCAGGGTGCCATTTTTGGGCAGGAGGCCCTGGCCATGGGACACAGTGGTGTTGGTTGGGCTGTTCCAGGAAGAGTTGCTGAGCTGGTGCCATCAGCAGGTCTCTGGCTTCCATGCACGTCCATCCTGCTGGATGTAGCTTCTTCCAAGCTGTTGTGGTGGGTTTAGCCCTCAGCCTTAACCTGTCCTCAGGAAGCCAGGCCCCTGCTACTCCTTCTGTCTTCACCATGTCTCCAAGGGGAGGACACCCTGCCTGTCCCAGGGACATGCATGGCAGAGGATTCCCATGGTCCAGGTGGACAAACAGGCTGCTCATCCTTGGGCCTGAACGGCTGGACCAGAGACAGATGTGTGTGCTTTCGGGGACCCCCCCCCGACCCCTAGAGCAGTCACTCGAGTCAACCACAAGAGTCTCATCTGAGTGCCTGGTTGGCAATGACATATGCCCCCAGGGGCTTATGAGAAGCGTCTAGGCAACTCATGGATTCTTAGTGGATCCTGCTGAAAGGACGTTAGGAGCTTCACGTAAATGAGGAAGCAAAGCGTCCTGTCACCACCTTCCCTGTGGATCAGAGGTGGCACATTGAGAGTTCAGTTCCTGAGTGGATAAAGAAAGAGTTCAGGGCAGGGGAATGTCCTGAGGGGTTCCTTGGGGAGGAGAAGGCTTTGGCATGGCCTCTGGCCCAGCCTGGGGGCCAGACACTCCACGAGACTGGGGCAGGCAGGAGCCATGCAACCAGACTCCCAAGACACACCGTCCTCTCCACTGCTCGGCCCAGGACCAAGATTTGAGAGCTCAGAGGACAGGACTGTTGTCAGTGGTGGGCTGCGGGTTAGGTGAGGATGTGGGAACAGGGCATCTGGCTGGGAGGGGCAAGCGGCCTCTCCTCTTTGGGCCCCTGAGCAACTCACTGCCCCTGTTTGGGCCTCTGTCTCCTCATCAGGGAAGGGAGGGATGGTGATTGTGTGGTGCAGGCCTCACAGGTTGGTGATGAGTTAAGAGGGTGGAAAGGACTGTGGGAGCTTTCTGCCTGCTCCAGCTGGAGGGGTGAGGGCGAGCACAATGATGACAGTCATGTGACACTGAATCCTCAGGAGTACTTGTGAGGTAGTTGGAGTTCTCACACCTTCCATATGAGAAAACAGGCTCAGGGAGGCCAGACAGAAAGCCCAAGCTCACACCCAGAGTGAGAGTTGGAGCTGGGCTTGTTCTAGAATCACAACACCTTGGGTGATGTATTGGCATTGGTACCAGTTGACTCGAGTCAGATGTCCAGGTTCGGAGGCCAGTGGTGCTAGAGAGAAATGGGGTGAGGGTAGTATGGCCCGTTGACACTCTCCTCGATCCTGGCAGGAGGGACCCTCCACGTTTGCCCCCCCCCGGCAGATCAGCCCCCACAGAGTGCAGGAGAAACAGCAGCAGCAGCAGGTGAGGGGAGGGGCTCTGCCCTCCCAGCTGGAGGCCTCAAATCAAGAGAGGACGGCCCTTCCTCTTGCTGCCACAGTGCCTGAATCCCCCAGTAGAAGTGACCAGGAGGAGGGCCTGGGAGATCTGGTGCAGGATGGTTGTTGTGGGGAGGACCAGGGACCGCATACCCTGTGATTTTCCAGAAGCCTGCCCTGTGAGGTGAGGAGGAGGAGTGTGGTGTTCTTGGGTGTGAAGGGAGGAGGAATTGAGGGGTGGCTGCTAAGGGTCCTAGGCTGCTCCCAGTGCGAACTCTGGTGTGGGCCAGGAGGCTGAGAGTGAGGACTTTTCAGGGGAGGGTTTGCAGGGGGCCGGCTTGAGAGCAAAGCTTCATCCCACCCACACTCTGATGTCACAGAGTGTCATCCCCTATATTGGCACTTTCCTTGGTCACCTGCTGATGCTGCACCTGCTGATGGGTGATAATCTCGAGGTGGGTGCACCTGAGGACCAGGCATTGAGGCCCAGGATCCTGAGCATTGGGATGTGGGAGCCCCTGAACTGAGCTCTGAGCTCTCAGCACTTGGCACATCTCTCCTGAGAGCCTCACAGCCGCCTCCGGGAGCTGGGGCATCAGGCACATCTTAAGGATGAGTGAACAGAGGTTCCACCTGAGACACCCATTCCGGTTCCCCAGGCTGGGGAAGCTCAGAGCTGCCTGACGGCACAGCTGCGTGAGGTTTTATCTGAGCTGGATTCTGCCTCTCCCTCCCATGCTGCCCGTGGAGGGAGAGACGATTCGGGCCCCTCCAAATCAGGCAGCACATAAGTGGCTGAGCAGTCCCCTCTGCCTGAGGCCTCAGCCTCCAAGTCTGTCATCAGAGAGGGTTATGCTGCCAGGTCCCTCAGCCTCTCCCCCACGTCCTCCTTCTCTGGAGCCCAGAGCTAGGCCTAGCTCCAAGTCCAGTTTTCTCTGCATGCCCGGCCCCCTCTGGGGACCTGGCAGTAGCGCAACATGAGAAGGTGTGGGCATAGGGGGCTAGTCAGGCTAGGGGGCTCTGTCTGATGGACTCTGGCTGTCTGCCTTCCAGGAGAATGAGATCAACCTGAGAAGAGGACTGAAGTGAACAGCTGCCGCACCCCCTTCAGGGGAGGGGAAGGAGGAGGAATTCAGAGACCCTCTGGGCAGAACAGTCCCTGGCTCCACCCCCTGTATCTTACATTGAGTGGAAGAGTTTGATAACAGAGAAGTGGGAGACCCATCCAGTTGGCAGGTGGGTTGAGGGGAGGATGGCATCAAGGAAAAAGTCCTGGAGGAGGCGCTGCTTATTCCCATTCTGAGAACAGGTAAAACCTGGTAGGAACTGGAGGGAAGGACAGTTCCCAGGACTGGTCCCTGCCCCACCCCTGACACCCGACAAGGCCCATGCAGCATCCCTCACCCAGGCCCTAACTGCAGCCTCTCCTTCCCTCTGGTCCCAGGAATAGCCAGTCATGAGGGAGATCCTGCTGCTCCAGGTGGCCACAAAGAATTACAACCTAGAGCCCGAGGAGCGATTTGGGGCCTGGTTCCAGGACATGGAGCTGCTCAACGAGAGTGATAGGTGAGGCCGGGCAGGAGTTGGGTGAGGGCAGGGGTGGACTCTCCCTGTTGGCCAGTCCAGAGATCCTGTCTCCGTGGCCCCCCACTCAGCCCCGGGCCTTGTTGCATGGCGACCTCTGGGACACTCAGACTCCAGCTGCTGGGCAGGCAGTGACGGGACACCCAAGGTGTGGTTTCTCTTAGGTTCACAGGAGCCTCTCTGTCCTCGAGCTACAGCCTGTCCTGCCAGCTGAACCCCCAGACCTAGTTGGCCAGCAGAATACTCAAGGCCAAGAAGAACCCGCCATCATCAAGGTCAGGGGTGAATGAGTGTCTGGGCCGGGGTGACTGACTCCTATGGGTTCAGTTAGGCTTCGGGCTAAGCATGGCCTTGGGTGGTCGAACAGCTGGCAATGGGATCCCAACTCCACTACTGAGCAGTCCTGTGATTGGGGTGACTCTCTTCAGCTTCCTGAGACTCCATTTCCCCCTCTGTGAAATAGGTGTTACTAAATGATCGCTCACGTGGCAGGGACAAATGGGGTACTGGTGGCTGACAGCACTGAGCACAGGGTCAGGAGCACCCAGTGCAGTGTGGACAGGGTGGGGGCCATGATTCTTCCAGGCCACCAAGATAACCCGACTCTTCTACTCAGTCCCCAGGCCCCAACACCAACCCCCGTACCAGTGGCTGATCACAGCCCCATCCTCAGCAGCGGGGACACAGCTGGGATGCTTGGGATGCACTGGGCCAGCTCCTCCCTCCTGAGGGGAAGGGGAGCATTGTAAGCTGATTCCTGCGACCCCTGATGCCCAAGAGAGAGGGGACACACCCACCTCAGCTCCCTGACATCTCTACCCCAGCAACTATTCACCAACTGGGGAGGCACAGAAGTTATTTGTTGTAAACAGTAAATGCCATATTTGAATATTATATTAAAGTCCTGTTCCCTTTACAGTCTGGGAGTTGTGATGTGGTTCTGTAGCTTTCTGTAGGCATGTAAGTGAGACACTGAATCTCACATTTCTCCTTGAATCACGAACTCTTCCGGGTCATCAGCTTATTGTTGGTGGGAGAAGGGAGAAGGGCCAGCCCCTACCCTGGCTAGTGGGGACACCCCCAAATTCCCCTAATTCCGAAGACCAGTTCATTTCAGTATCATTCAACTCCTCCAGGAGCAGACGTGTCCCCCCGCCCTTTCTCTTGGGATTTAAATGTTGAAGGTACTTTCACATGCAGAGCAACAATCACTGAAATGTGGGTGTCTTTAAAACAGCACTACCCAGGACCATGTCGTGCCACAGGCAGGGGCTGCCTTTCTACATTCTTGAGGAACAGGGAACATTTTCTGCTTCTCTTGTTGAGATTTCTTTTGACTAAATTTTAGGAACTTGTAGTTTTCTAGTTCAGTCTCTGGAATTGCATCAGCTCTAAGTGGGGAAAACAATGTAAAAAGATCAAAACGTGCACTTGGAAAGGACAAGGCCCAAGGAAGCTCATTTGCAAATGGACTAAAGGCAGGAAGGACCTCGCTCCTGAGGCCCCTCTAGGGGCTCCCTGTTCACCCCTGACCTGGATTTGAATCCTGCTGTGATCCTTGTCCAAGACTCTGAATTCCTTTTCCTGCTTGTTTTGTATCCAGGTGGAAAGATTTGTGATGCAGCTTTTAAGGCTACTGCTGGGCCTCGTTCCATAAACATGACTGCTCCCTGTGAACTAGGATTTTCAGCACCCCTGCCTTCCTTAAGCAATTCCCTTTAGGGCAGAAATTCCCTAGAAGGTCCCAAGCCTCCTCTCTGGCTTGGCCAGAGGATCCCCGGTGAGCTCTACTTTGACAGTATAAGGGACCATAATCCTGGCCAGTGTGTGACCCCACACTGTCCCTTGCTGTCCAAGGTGACATCTGAGCCCGTGTCGTTCTTAAGTCCATGATCTTGGACAATCCTCCAGTTTACATACTAAGTGTTGGTGTTACCAACTCGTCCAAATGGGGCAATTGGGCCCGAGCCCTTAAACTATGTCACCCCTGGGTGGTTGTGTTTTTTTCCCCAATCCTTTGCTGTGGTTACATTACCACAACCTCCTGGGTGTGAAGACTGTTTGGAGCTTTGAAAGATGAGGTATGACAGGGGTGTGGCGGCTCCAGCAGGGAATGCCACTGAACTGGTGGTCCATGAACGTGCATGAACACAGCCTTACCAATTAAAATACTGAAATGCTTCCCATCTGGTGGTGAACAGACACTGCTCTGAGCTCACACAGAGAACCCACCCCATGAGTAGGAGATTTCAAATGGTTACCAAGTGGCATTTTGAACCTCATCACTTGGGAACACCCTGTAAGACAAGGGACATATGAATCGCTTGGCACTTGTGAGGTATCCCCTCCTTTCTGATGGCTGCAAGTGTCACCCAGACACACAGGCTGCACTCTGCCAGGGAAGCCTTGTCAGAACAGCCAGAAGTTGAGGATGAACCCTGGTTCCCGTCATCTCAAGACCTTCCTGACATGGCACAGCCACCCAGGAAAGTGATTTGGTAATGGAAATACTGGGAAGGCCGTACTTTCCCTCCAAAGAGAAAGAGAAGTGCCAACAGTGAATGCTTGATCCCTCAAATAGACAATTAAATCCCAACAAGCTGTGGTTTCTTTCAGCATTACTGATGCTGAAAAGTTCTCTTTCGATAATAGCATGATCCCCCAACTGCCATGTCCATTTCCATGAATCACATTTCCAACACACATGGATCTAAAAAACTGTGGGATATCTGGCATTTCCTTAGATGCAACTCTGAATTGGCATGCAACAGAGAACAGAAAAATGGAGACCTAGAAGTAAATATCTAATTTGAGAACATAGACACAAAAGTGATTTGAAATAATATTTTGGAGTCTATTGGAATATTACACAAAAAGAATAATCCACTTTATGTAGGTTTTACTGTGACTAAGATGGGAAAAGCTGAATCATCCCGTGACGTTGATAACTGGCTGCTGACTTTAAAGTGCAAATAAATATTGTAAATAGTAAAGGAAAATGAGAAAACAGCATGAAAAAGGAAGATCTTTCTCTCCTCACCTGAAACTCAACCTCTCACCTCAGAAAGAAACCGCTATCTATATTTTCTATGTCACGCAACAGAGTATAATAAAAGAAAAGTATTGGTATATTTTAAAAGTCCAAGAGCTCAAAGCAAGGAACATTAGGGACGCAGCCATGAGACCTCACTGAGGTGCCTGCTCCATTTCATCTGCTGTCAGGACGGCCTTCTTGGCCCCTCACTTTCTCTGCCTCACTAGCAAGTCTGTCCGCCATCAGTGCTATCACCAGTATCGCTCCTGTGCTCTTCACTGCCCTTTCCTCCTTCCTGATACCTTCCTCAGTCGTCAGAAATTGTTGGCAGTCGAGCTGTGGAATGCCCATATCAGCTCCTGGAATCATCTCTGCCAAATCTGAAGGCCAGCAGGAGTGCTCAAGGGACTTGGAATGCAGACCACCTGCGAGCACACCTGGCAGGGATTCACCTGTGTGACTAGGTGCAAGTTTTTGCAATGCTTTGGCCAGATTGAAACGACTTACAAGTTGTCCTGCACTGTTGCAGGCCTGGAGTCCTTGTGGTCTCTCGGCCCAGCAGACTTGGTGCGGCTGGTCCAAGGAATCCTCCCAGAGACACGTCATTGCCAGGATGTGATGGGATTCTAGTCACCGTCCTCTTGAATATGTCACTGGACATCCTCAAAGGGATGGAGATGTTTAAACCAGGCTTTGGTTTGGACTGGTTTTCACAGTTATGCTGCTTCCTCTGCGAACACGTGACTGTCATCCTTCTTATCATCCTTCTTTTCCTTTTACCCTACAAAAACCAATCATGAAAGTGGGTCAAATGATAAAAGAAGCCTGCCTTTTTAGGACAATTATCCTGGCTGTTTTGTACTTCCACCCCCCTCTATCCTCTGGGGATAGATCTGACCTGTGTCCTGGGATGTCATCAGGCAGATTTGCATCAAGAACAGAAAGCTCAAGGTCAAAATTCAAGGCTACTCCAGATCATTTCTCCCCCTCCATCCTGTTAACATCCCCTCCTTGTTTGAGTGTGATTCTATTCTCTTCTTGTCCTTGTCACTCTCAACTGCACAAGTCCTGGCACTCCCACTCAAGACAGTCAGTCCCCAGTCCTTACTAAAACCCAAATCTCACCATTTCTGTGTTTTCTGTCTACTCATTTGCTTAATCCATTGACCACATGGTGTTCATAGAGGTTAAATCAATAGTGATATTATCAACCACCCCTTGTTAACGACTTCCTCCAATCTCCCAGATGTTCACATAATCCTAGTGGTTATGTTCAAAAGTAAATAATTCAGAAAACATATTCACCCACCACAAATTCCTGATCTCTAATATTTTTATTCAAACACTCATACAGTAGATACCTGTCCCTCAAGATCAGAAGTAATGCCAGATCACCAATCCTCACCTTAATTTCTTCCTACACCTATCTAATCTTGGATTCCATGGACTACGATCACAATAATTTCCTTGGAAATATAAAAAATTCCTTACCACTCAGTTATTTTGTAAACCTCCAAACCCAGAAGATCCCGATTATCTGCCATGCCGCAGCTACTGCTGGTCTTATAACAAGCTGAAGAAAAAGCATGAAACATGACCTTTTGGTACCACTGTAAACACAAAACCGTCTGCATCAACTGGGAAGCACCCATAACGCCTGGAAATTTTCTTCTCCTTTTTTTCTGTTGGCTCAATAACAAAAAGACAAATCAATTTAAAATATGGGCAAGAGACCACAATAGACTTTTTCCAATGAAGACATACAAGTGGCCCATAGGTGTATGAAAAGGTGTTTGGCATCGTTAATCATCAGGGAATGCAAATCAAAACCACAACGATGTATCACTTCACACTTGTTAAGATGCTGATTATCAAAAAAACTAAAGATGACAAATATTGGTGAAGATGTGGAGAAAAGGAACCCTTGTGGGAATGTAAACTAGTACAGCCATTATGGAAAACAGTATGGAGGTTCCTCCAAAAAAGAAAACTAGCATATGATCCAGCAATCCCACTTCTGGTGTATACCCACAGGAATTAAAATCAAGGTCTCAAAGAGATACCTGTACTCTAATGTTCATTGCAGCTAATTCACAATAGCGAACATATGGAAGTAACCTAAACGTCATTGATGGATGAATGGATAAAGAAATGGAATATTTGTCAACCTTGAAAAAAGAAGGAATTCCTGCCATTTTTGACAACATGAGGGACCTAGAAGATACTATGCTAAGTGAAATAAGGCAAACAGAGAAAAGCAAATACTTATATGTGGAATGTAAAATTGTCAAACTCATATAGCAGAGGTTAGAATGGTGGTTGCCGGGGGCTGGAGGGATGGGGAAATGGGGAGCTGATTATCAAAGGATACAAAGTTTCAGTTATCAAGATAAACGAGTTCTGGACATGTAGGATATGACGTAGTGCCTTCAGCTAACAAAACTCTATTGCATACGTCACATTTGCTACTTGAGTAGATACTAAGAGTTCTTACCACAGAATGATAGTAATAAAGGAGGTGAGAGAAAACTTTGGAAGGTGATGAATATGTTTGTGGTCTTGATGGTGATGACAGTCTCAAGGGTGTATACTTATGTCCAAATTCATCAAGCTGTATATAGAAAAGTATGACACCATCGTTGATTATTCTGCACCTTGAAATATGCCATGTCTTCATCACAAGAGAAAAATATTTGTAACTATGTATAGATGGATGTTAACTGGACTTATTGTGGTGATCATTTCAATATATACTCAAACATTGAATCATTACGTTGTACCCATGAAAGTGATATAATGTTGTATGTCAACTTTACCTCAATAAAAAAAACCACAGCAGACAAAACAATTTGAATATTGTAAATGAGTTCAGTGAATCCCTGAAAGTGCCCCATTCCCATATGAGAGTTAAAGGAAGCAGAGAGGATGAAGTAAATGGAAGAAAGTTGTATAAAACAGTATTCAAATTAAAATCATTTAAGTTGCTATCAGCTCCTTGTGGCAAAGTTCTGTGCGCACTAATCTTCTGTCACATTTTTCCTGGAAATCATACTTTCAGATCCAACCCATAACAGTTTCATCATTTGCTCTAATAAGACAATTTCAACTTAATAAATAAAACCAACAGCATCCCTTATGTATGAATAAAGTTAGTGAACTTTACAGAGAAAAGATCATATTTGCACAATCTCAATAAAGGAAACAGAAGAACTGAATGATGATCAAGTCTCATTCAAGCTTATCTTTGAAAGTCAGTAAGACCAGGTTATCTTTTCAAGGATGTGTGTAAAGCTGTCAGCCTTGGAAGATAGAAAGAGTGGCCTCCTCTGGAGAAAAGGGCAGGCTTGCTTACTGCCCAGTATAATAAAAATAACAACCACCCAGGGCAAAGGTTAGCAGACATCCTGCCCGTTATCAAAGATTTGAGTTCCTTAGGCTCTGAGATCTTGCAACCCTCTGCATGTCACCTGGCCCACTGTGTATCACCCTGTAGGAAGTGAGATTTAGTGAGCCGGTGCAGATGATGATACTCTGGCCACTGCTATTGCTTTGTCATTGAGTCCTTTGTCTCTGACCCATGGGTCTCGTGTCTTTTGTCAGCATCTGCTAAACCATTGTAGGCTAACTTATTAGCTTGCAGGTAAGGTAAAATATCAGACCTTTCACAGTTCCCGACAAGACCTTAAAATAACTAGTAGTCTTAGGAACAGAGAGCTATCCAGAACAATATGCATGGATGGTCTTCATAGAAGACTTCATGCAACCAAAACTTTAATAAGTCTCTCTAATCTCTTTTATTTCTACCCCAAGTAGAAGGAGAGACACCAAGCTATTACAGACCTAGGGCTTGTGCAAGCCACCTGGAGACCTAGTGACCAGAAACTTCCCATGGGGAGCAAAGACAGATGGGCATATTTCCAAAATGGACCCATATGCCTCCCTATCATCCAAAAGACAGTACATTATCTTAATTTATGATGATTTGAGCCATTAAAATCTTGTGATGGGCCAAAGATACACTTCTAAGAGGAATGAGGCACACAGCAGTTGTAAGCAGATTAACACGATTGGTGAATATCAAACGCCGAACTAAACGCAGTGTTCTAATCAATTATAAGGTACAACAAATTTAATAAGGTCAATTAAATGATATATAATGGTATCCTTGATTATTACTCTGCAATAATGAACAAGAAACTCATGTAGATAACTACAATTGGTCTTACTTTAAAATATGGTAGTCAGGACTGTTTGAGATAATCTGGAGCTAAGGAAGGGGAGAAATAGATAAAAGTTAGCTGCTCTGAAGCCACTGTCAAGACCCCTGGATTTACATGTAACCCAGGAGATCGAGGCAGATGGCTGTGTACCTAGATCCTCCTGCACTGTGGTTCTTAGGGATCTCACGGAGATGAAGCAGCTTCCTGAATCGTGTTTACACGTCCATGTGTACAATACCCCTGGCCATGGGGATGAACCACCATTCAATCATCCCTTACACCCCCCTAATTAAGAATTAGATTTCAAAATCATTGTATCATTACATGATCATTTATTCCTCAAACCTGTGGGATGCCGAGCTAAAAGAAAATTAAATTTCAATGGTTTCTTTTCTTTGAAGAACCAAGATGTTCTTTCACACTTGGAATCCGGGTTCGAAGATAAATCCATCAAATCAATGGAAACAACTTAAGAAATGGACAGAGGGATACTTCATTCATATATACACAGTTTGCACTGTGGCAAAACTAGAGTTATATTTTTAAAAATTAGAATTTTTTGAAATTTTATAGATATTAAAGACTTTGTTCTGCTTATACTCCCTTTGGTTTACCAAACCAAACTCACTCTTTAATGGTCGTTTCTGGCATTGAGTCCTAATTACTGCAACTTTTTTAAATTCTTATTTTTCCCAGCTCAAAGACCAAGGGCAGAGGTCATCAAGAGGTCAAGTCTAATCTACCTACAGATGTGGCAGGATCAACTATGGATGTTCAAGCCAGACATTGTCAGCAGAACCACATCTCTTCACCCATCGGTGAGTTTTTACAAGTAATGACAGGGACTTAAGGATATCAAAGGAAATTCTTTATTAAGAACCAAAGTTATAGATTCCTATCTTGGGTTCATTACTTTGAATTTTTGAACCAAATCATATATATCGATTGGACCATGTTCAATTCTATGATCTTATAAGACGCAGCCTATAGCTGAAGAGAAATAAATACAACACCAATATCTTACACTCTCTGAAGCACAACTGAGAGCCCCTGGAGTCAGAAGTTTTCAAGACAAGAAAAAGTCATCCTTCATTTGAACAGAAAGAGTAGAGGCTATTCAAAGATTCAACTTTAAATTGTTAACATGACTTGTTAGAATGTGATGGAGCAACCATAATACCTTCTAATTTTCATGATTTTTCTCCAGAATACTGAGATGGATGACCTTGAAGTGCAGCTTCCCCATACATGTCGTTATTCAGTGATAAAATTAATTTCCCTATAAAATAATTACCATAAAATTGTTACAAATATATCATAGTCTCTGACTAAAAGGAAACAAAGCAAATCGAGCAGTTGAAAGCAGTGTAATAAATTCCACACAAGGATCTTATAGCAGCATTATGTATAATAGTGAAACTGGATGTAATCCCTTTGCTATCAAAGAAGATATAAACAGATCATGGTATGCCTATTCTTTGGAATACCTCTAAAACTTCTAAAAAGGTAAGTTAGAATGATGTGCACTGATAAGGAGAGAGGTCTATGATATAAGGTTTGGGAAACAACAAATTGAAAAACGATGTAGTTATGTAATTTATGTTTAAAAAAAAACTTTGTGTATTTACAAACTCATAGGAAATTTCCAGAAGAATAAGTCACAACCTCTTAACAATAGTTCCTTCTGAGTAGGAGAGTGAGTTTTCAGGGAAGGGGATGAAAGGGGAATGCTTCACTTTACTCTACATAGATCAGTGCAATTTGACTTTTTTTACAGTGTGTACTTGTTTCATAATTAGAAAAATGAGTGATGTGACCATTTGGTGCAGGGCAACAGTATGATGTTCACCAGTCTCTGTTCTCTATGTTACTGCACAGCATGGACTGTAGCAGAAAGCCCAGAGGAGCAATGAAGACAAAGAAGACATGACACCTGCAGAAAGTCAATGGAGTATTTCTCCATAAGAAACCTTCCAGGTGAGTGACTGTCAGTATCTTCCACTGCTCCAGCTCTCGCCATGAACCTAGAATCTGCCCAGGGTAAGCCGGAGGACCATGCCCGCTAGTCCACTCCCTGCCCGGAGCCTGTTTGTGCAGGGTGACTGCCATCAAGCAGACAATGGACTCAGGATGGAGCGTGTGCCTTTGGGGAGGCTGGCAGAGAGACATAAAGTGGAACACCAGCTAAGTGCACACACCTGAGAGGCGGAGCGCCAGGTGGAGACACAAAATGTACCAAGAAACTGTGAAGTGAAGGAAGCTACTCCATCTCTCTGAGTCTCAGTGTCCCCCCTGTAATGTGTGGATCACAGGTCTACTTCACAGAGCTGTTGGGGAAGATACATAAAAGTGCCTGTGACAGCCAGTGTAAACATTATTAACAAAGTCATATCCGACTTCAAAATAATCGATGAAAAGAATAATGTTAATAAGACCAAAGACAGGATGCTCAACTTCCTAAGCAGCCCCAGCAGCATGAGAATGAGAGGAGCTCCGAGAAAGCAGGGTTCTTCATAGCTCCACTGGAGACGATGAACACGGGCTACACCAGGATAAGTCGTTGTTGTACAGTGACTCGTGTAGTGAGGGTGGGTCCCTAAAGACACTGTGAAATCCAGTTACACACAGTGGCTTCTAGGAAACAACTACAAAGCAATCAATGCAGCAGTTAGGAATGGGAAGGGGGTGAGCAGAGGAGGGTCAGAGCCACAAAATCTGACGGAAGACACTGAACCACGAGCGCTCAGCTCTGTCAACAGCTTCTGTGGTTGCACCAGGAGATCAAACGTCTGAGACAGCCATTGTGGGGACTGCTGGGAGCATAATGGTCACTGCAGCCACACCCCAACAGCAGTTGCATCGGAGCACACAGACCCCGAGACTTTCCTCTCCATTAATCCTTGTTTCAAGATGATGAATATCCTCATGTTACAATGTCTCCTTCCAACCCTTGTGGAGGAGTGTCATCAGAACCCCCTGAAGAGGTCACAGGCCAGAGTAGGATGGAACACTGGGGGCTGGGGAGCGGCATTGCACCTGACAACACAGACTATCACCTGGGTCTATTGAACATGAGAGAAGAACCCAAGGATGTGGTCCAACGAGAATTCCCTGTCTTGCCACATTCAGAGATACTGTAGAGTGTCTCGTCCGTTCTTTAAAAAAATGTTAAAGAATTCGTGTCATTAATTCACAGCGAGGCAAATTCTTCACATAGTTACAGGGTCCAGTTTCCATGACCAGCTTATTCAGTAGTTTTGATAATATCCCACATTCAGGAATTGGAAATGTAACCTATTGGGATGTGTAATATAAACAAGGACTTTTTTTCATGGAGATCAACACCCAAAGTTTTAGGGAGGACATAAATCGTGAAAGCTGCTAACCATTACTCCACAGGTTTTAATAAGACTTTTAAGTTAATTTACCAATCTCAGGAAAAGATAACTTGGCAATTCAAATTTTTTGTTTCTGCATTCAAGCGTATAGTACAGCCAAGAGAATGAGGAGAAAAAAATTAACAAGTAGGTCTTGCTTGCATTTCATCTTTTGCAAATAATCAGGATATTTTATGCTCTGTTCCTTTCACTGCTGTAATCAATTTTTAAAGAATACGTTACATCTGACTATCCCTGGGCATGTTTATCCTGGAACCTTGCCGGAATCCAAAGCAGAGATGTTAAAGCTGACGGGTTTCAAATGCTGCCCAGGTGCTGTCTACCATGAACATGCCTCTCCCAAAGCTGGACCACCAATCTCTTCCTGAGGGATCAGAGTCATCACTTATGTCCCTGAGAGACTGGCCACTCAGGCCTGAGCTGAGATTAGGTGATCAATCTGAAGGGCAAAATGCTTAAGCTATTCTCATCCTAACGATGCTCTTTTGGAGGCCTCTGCACTGGAATAGGCTAGTGAAAACGGCCTACTAGACACTTGCCTGGGAATTGTGTTGTTCTCCTCTGCCCTTAGCAGATCCTGGGGAAACCACTGATTAACCTCACGGATGCTTTAACTTCCACATCTGTGAAAAAGGCAAGCAACAGCCAATGTTACCACTTTGCAAAACTCCAAAGTTGTGCATCCAAGAGGGACCACAAGGGTGAATTTCTCCCAAAAGCTGACGAAATGATGGCACTTTGGCTGGAGAAGGCAGAGGGCAGCAGGCAAAGTGGAAAGTTTCTGGAATGTCTAACCAGTTCCCATAAGCAGTTTAGAGAAACACCTGGCCCTGGATTAGGTAGGAGGCTGTGGAAGGACCCACAGGTACACAGTGGGGAGGAGGAATCAAGCAAAGGAGGGAGGCGGTGGGGAAGAGGCACCAGTCTGGGCTTCAATTTTGGACAAAAGCAGTTGCACGCTGCAGGCCCGTGGCTTCCCATGCAGCTGCCACACCCTCCTAACTCCCTGGTCCCTTTCGTCTCGTCACATCCCTCTGGGAATCAGCCCACATGGAGCGGGTGCAGGACCTGAGTCCTGAGTCAATGGTTTGGCCCTCGGCCAAGCTCACACCGCCCTGCTCCTCCCCCCAGGGCCAGGCACCGCCCTGTGCCCAGAGCATCCTGGGCATTCTAGTCCTGCAGCCCTACAGGTTGCCAGTTGGGAGCGGTTAAGAGAGAAAAGCTCCCAGCATGCACAGCTCGTGGCCCCAACTCTTGCCTTGTCCTTCGGCCCCTGGGCCCCACCCCTCTGCTTCTCCATCCCACCCACTTCCCCACCTGTTCTGTATACCACGCCCAATCTCCAGGCCCTGCCCACCCCCAGAGTATGCGCAGTGTGGTTGGGCTGCATCCCTTGAGGCCGGTACTTAGGTAGGGGTGGGGCTCACCAGCCTGGCTATTGCTGAGGATGCTTGCAGCCCTGGTGGAAGCCCCCTGGCCAGTATTTGAAATGTGAATTCAATATCTAAAATGGAAATATCGGTTGCCTGGGATCCTGGAATTTGCCTTTTCAATGCCACCTGTCCTACCATCCCCCTATCTCTCCACGCTGCCATGATCCTCCCTCTGGAACCCGTGGTCAGGGTCGCTGCAGAGATCCTCCCTTTGGACCCAATCTGCCTGAAGGGCCCATAGCTGATCAGGAGTCTTAGAAGGACTGCCCTGAGCCATGTCACAAAAAGGAGAAAACATCACATTGGACAGCCCCAATTCCTGAATTATACAGACAAGAAACTCAGGTGCACTGGTAAGTGACCCCTAAGCCACTTCAGGGGAACACATGCATGCCCCTATTCCCACGCTGCACACAGGCTGGTTCACTGGACTTTCTTATCCGAGTGTGGACCTCTTGGCCTCGTTAACATAGGCAACAACACCGAAACTTCCCATTGGTCCTTCCCACAGTGTTAGGCAAGTTTGTGCAGGAAGGTAATATGCAATTTCTGCTCTAGTATAGGGCTGGCTCCTTGGGAACTAGTTTTAATATCCCTGTTTAAATATACCCGCAGAATCACAAAATAATTAAGCAAAATAATTTGTTGCTGTGGAGGGTTATGGTGATAATTCTCTGAAGTCGTTTTTCCATTTAGCTTTTCTGATTGACTCCAAATACTACAGCACCACACGCTTCTTAGACTGGTGGATGCACAGCTCCACTTCTTTCCAGGGAGAACGCACAACAGCAGAATATCCGTGGCCTGACTTTCTGGGGCATCAGTATTACTACAAGATTTGGAAGAAGCAAAGTTAGGTCATTTCCAAGGTAAGGAATTAAAAACTTAACACTAAGATGAGGTGGGAAAGTCATATGCCATTAATAATTGTCAGTAATCTGTGCCTGAAATGTCAGACTTTTTCTGAGAAAGAACTCTGAGACCCTATTTCCCATTGTTTTAAATAGGAAAATCTAGAAGGCATAGCAAATCTATCGAAAAACTATACCAATTTCCTAAGTCACAATATGACACTTAGACTTAAGTTACGAACATCGTGTGCTCCTCATTTTGTTCCTTCCAACCCGGTCCCACAGGTCTTGAGTGCATGCTGTGAACACAGCACTGTGCTAGGTCTCGAGGCCTTGGTGAGCATCGTGGTGGGGGTGGACCTTGCTGGAGAAAGATGACATCATGAAATCTCAAATCCATGCCACTTACAAAACTGAGGCAAAAATGGAAATACCCAGGGGACCATGCAAGGATGAGGGCATTAATAGATACTTGGGAGTATTAAAATCCATCTAATGGTGTCATGAGTGAATGTGTTCCACTTTAAAACAAAACACTGCTGTTATCCTGAGATATTGAGTTAGTTTCTTTGTGCAAATATGCAGGATTTAAAATGACTATTGACATATAACATGCGTACAGAAATATATGCAGAAGTCATCCACGTAAATCACAAAGAATTATTAAAAAGTGAACACACTTGTGTGACCAAGAACTAGCACCAGCTTTACTCAGGCCCCGACAATCCCTTTCTCCCTATTTCCTCCCCAAAGGTAACTGATATCTTACCAGTGAACACTGTATGTCAAGTTTGTCTTCTTATACAAGTGTTTTATTACAGAACAATTTAAACAATATACAAAATAAACAAAATAGCACAATAGGCCCGTCACCCAGTTTCAACAACTACTAATCATCTGCCATTTTTGTTTCATCCACACTCCATCCCATTCCCACCTCACTTTATTATTCTTTTAAGCCTTTGTGCATGTGTGGTGAGTAAGATGTATGCACACTGAAAGGCACAAATCT
Organism: Diceros bicornis minor; assembly: GCF_020826845.1. Classification (NCBI taxonomy): domain Eukaryota; kingdom Metazoa; phylum Chordata; class Mammalia; order Perissodactyla; family Rhinocerotidae; genus Diceros; species Diceros bicornis. Next base: position 4,262,534 of record NW_026690855.1, on the reverse strand, counting down.
CAACCGTACAGTTTTGGCAAATAAACATGCCCATATAACTTTCATCCCTTTAAGAATAGGATATTTCCATCACCCCCAGAAAACTCCTTCCTGTTCCTTCCCAGGCAATTTTTTCCTTGCCCCGATGCAACCCCTGTTCTGGTTTATTCAGCATAGGTTCATCTTGGCTGAAATCATCCCATGTGTGTTGTTTTCTGTCCAGCTTGCCTCCCTCAGCACGAGGTTGATGAGTCTCTCTCAGCATGTGTGTGTCAGCATTTGCTCCTCGGCACGGCTGAGGGCGTTCTGCTCTGTGGAGGTCCCAATGTGCACTCATCTTCCTCCTGGGGACGTGCAGGTCATCTCCTGCTAACAGTCTTGTAAAAACGTTTTTTGGCATGCTGTTTAATCCTTTATTAACATTTAAGTGACCCACCTTTGTATTCTTACTGGGTGGTCCAGATTACAATATGCACCTTTAAGATATCACATCCTACCTAGACTTAATAGTTCACCAGTTTAATCAATGTAAAATATGGAATCCTTGCTACAGAACAGTTCCATTTACCTCTGTCTGTCCTTTGTGCTATTGCTGTCATAAATTTCACATCTACTCATGTTATAAATCCCACAATACAGTGTTATAATTTTTGCTTTAGATAGTCATAGGTATTTTAAAGAAATAAGAGGGGCCGGCCCCGTGGCTTAGCGGTTAAGTGCATGCGCTCCGCTGCTCGCGGCCTGGGTTCGGATCCCTGGCGCACACCGATGCACCACTTCTCCAGCCATGCTGAGGCCATGTCCCACATACAGCAACTAGAAGGATATGCAGCTATGACATACAACTATCTACTGGGGCTTTGGGGGGAAAATAAATAAATAAATAAAATCATAAAAAGAAGAAATAAGAGAAATAAGTTAAGTGTTTGGAAAGGAAATGCTTTGAGACTCTGCAAATGTACTGTTTCTTCTTTAAGTTTCATCCACAGTTTTTGCGTTCATCAGTCATTCTTTCCAACAGTAATTATTACTGTAGTGTTAAAGTGGCAATTTTCTATTTCATGCTATCTAGCGCTTTTATTATTTGGAATTCTGTGAGCAAGATTTCTCCCCGCCTTCCTTCTTCCTTTCTTTCTCTCATTCTCTTATTCTTTTTTTTCCCCTTTTTTCTTTCTTCCTTCCCTTACTTTCTTGTTTAATCTTTTTTATATCAGTATAGCCTCGTGGATATTTATTTTATTCTCTGAGTAATTATCCAATGCTACCATTATTTATTTTGTTGCTCAGAGTTTTCCAGCTTGAGTCATTGGAAAGTCTTTCAGATTGATTCCTTTTGACATGTCCCATCATTTTCTGTGTGCGTTTTTTTTGAAAGCACTTTCCTACTTTCTGGCACTACAAGATGATCCAGGCTCATCTTGTATTTTCCATCTCCAGCCCTAGAATTAGCCATTTCTCCAAGAAAATCTGCTTTATTTTATTGGAGAATGATATTTAGAAAACAAGATCTGGGAGCTAGGTGTGCTCATTAATACTAGAGTGTCACTGCTTCTAGACCCTCTCAGCAGAGCTTGGAAATGTATGTATGAATATAAACTGAGGTAGACACATCTGTCTATCAATCTATCCATCTATATATCAGTCTGTCTATCTATTTGGATAGATATATTAAAAGAGACATGGATTCATACTGATACTTCGAACTCCAATCCAGCACCACAGAGTTTATTCTAGCATTCTCCTTTTGTTTATTTGTAACTTCTTTCACCAACAGTGAGAAACTTAACTCCAGTTAGCTACAATATATTTACTGTGTCAACTAGTTTCAGAATTGCTAATCCATACCCTTATGAAAAACAAATTTACCACCTAGAGTACAGTGTTTGTGTCCAGTACTTTAGTTCTACAGTATCCCGTCAAATCACTATCTTCCAAAGTAACTTAGGTCAGGACCTTTCATCCCCACTCCTTCTGTATGGTTAGGTCACATGCTTGTAATACAGTGAGATTCATTTGTCACTGCATTCCACCTGAGTTCCCCAGCATCCTGATTGATTTTTAAAATTTGCAGAGTAAAATTCACTCTTTGTGGTGTACAGTTCTATGGGTTTTGACTTTACGGTCATGCATCCATACCCACAGTACCATACAGAGCTGTGTTTTTCACCCCCAAAGTTCTCTCATGCTATCCCTTTGTATTCAACCCCTTCCCCTACTCCATCCCTTGGCAACCACTGATCATTTTCCATCCCTGTAATTCTGCCTTTTCTAGAAAGTCATATAAATGGAATCATATACTATACAGCCTTTTGAATCTGACTTCCTTTACTTAGAGAAATGCATCCAAGATTCATCCATGTTGTTGTGTGAATCAAGAGTTTATCCTGGGACTGGCCCCGTGGCCTAGCGGTTGAGTACATGCGCTCCCCTACTGGCAGCCCAGGTTCGGATCCAGGGCACGCGCTGACACATCGCTTCTCTGGCCATGCTGAGGCCGTGTCCCACATACAGCAACTAGAAGGGTGTGCAGTTATGACATACATCTATCTATTGGGGCTTTGGGGGGAAAAAAGGAGGAGGATTGGCAATGGATGTTAGCTCAGGGCTTATCTTTCTCATAAACACAAAAAAAAGAGTTTATCCTTTTTATTGTCAAGTAGTATTCTAATGTACTGATGCATCACAGTTTCTTTCTCTATTCACCTGATGAAGAACATTTAGTTTATTTCCAGCTTTTGGCAATTATGAATAAAATGGCTATAAAGATTCCCACAAAGATTTTTGTTTAAACATTTGTTTTCAATTTTCTTCAGTAAATACCTAGGAGTGGGATATCTGAGTCATATAATAAGTGTATGTTTAGCTTTATAAGAACCTGCTCAACTGTTTTCTGAATGCAACTATCATGTTGCATTCCCAGTTCTAATTGCTCCTACTCCTGACCCACCTCCTCATGTGGTATTTGCAATTTTATTTTTTATTTCAGGCACCTAATAGGCGTGCAGTATCTTATTGTGGCTTCTGCTTCATTTTTGAAAGTGAGTTCTGCTAAATATAGAATCTTGTGTTGACTTTTGGGTTTTCTTTCTGCACTTGAAAGATGTCATTTTGTTGTTGAGTTGTCTCTTTTGTTTTTGATAATATATTATCCATCATTCACCTTATTTCTCCCTGTATGTAATGTCTTCCCCTGTATATATGTATTTCCCTGACTGCTTTCAAGATTTTCTTTTTATCTTTGGATTTTAGTAGCTTGACTATCATGTACCTAAGTATGCTTTTAATTTATATTTTATTTTGTGAGTTTGCTGACTTTCTTGGATCTAAAATTTTAGATTTTCCACCAAATTTTGGAAGTTTTATGCTATTACTTATGGATTTGCCTTTATGCCTCATTTAATTTTTCTGTCTCTCCCCTCTCTGCTTGGGACTCAATCATCTCACAGGTCATAAGGCTCTCTTCATTTTTCTTCAAAATTTTTACATTCTTTTCTTCAGACTGGATAATTTCTATTGCTGTATCTTCATGTTTTTTCTATTGTTTCTCATCTACTTGTAAACTCAAATGTATTTATTTTATTTCATCTTCCTATTTGGTTCTTTTGTGTAATTTCCACTTCTCTGCTGAGTTCCCACATCTGTTCATTCATTATGGGAATATTTTTCTTTACCACCATGATCATCTTTATAATAGCTGCTTTCGTATTCTTGACTGCTAATTGCAACATATTGGGGAGAGTTTCTACTGCCTGCATTTGGTCACATATGGATTACATTTTCCTGTTTATTCAAATCTCATGATTCTTTTAAATTGTGTACTGGAAATCATGAAAGATAGGTATAGAGGCTCTGGATTCTGTTGTATTACTTTGAAGAGTGTTGTTACTTTTCTAGCAGGGAATCAACTTGGCTGGACTGAAATTCCAATCCTATCTCCTTTACAGTGGCCATAGCTGAAATCCTCAGTCAGTTCTTTCATCTTCCAACTGCTGTTTTTACACTAGGCCTTCTGGGGCCTACCCTGTATGTGTGTTGTTCAAAGATCTGCCAATTTGGTGTGTATGGGGGAGAGACTTACATATATATTTTGCGATTTTCCTCTTTGTGTCTCCCTCCCTTCCAGAATTTCTCCCCTAACTTTCCAGCTACTCTGCCAGCCCAAAAATACATCCTCTAACATTACAAGTAAGACTGTAGTTTTTCCCCTGTCTAGGCCATGTACAGATTTTGGAATGCTTTGAGGCAAAAGAGTCAAGATTGCAAATATCTCCTGGTGCAATTACCATCATTTAAGGGAAGATTCCCTCTCAGTTCAGCTTGCTTTTGGAAGTGATTTAAACATACACACATATACACATTTATTACATGTGTTTTACATATAGCTACACGACCCTGTATAAATATATATAATATTTTGTGCAGATTTTATCATTGTTATCTGTGAGAGTGTTAGTTCAACAAGCTACTCCACCATTAGTAGAAGCCAGACTTCGGTTTTGTTTCTTTCTTGGATTTTATATAAATGGAATTATAAAATATATAGCCTTTTGAATATAATTTCTTTTATGCAGCATTATGGTTGTGATATTCATCCATGCTATTGCATGTAGCTAGTGTTTGTTCATTTGTTGAAAATAATTAATTTTTTAATGGTCATAAAATATGCAGAACATAAAATTGTAACCATTTTTAAGTGTACAGTTCAGCGACATTCAATACCTTCACATAATTGTGTAGCCATAACCTCCAACCATCCACAGAACTATTTTCACCTTGCACTGAAACTTTGTGCCCATTAAGCAACAACTCTCTGTTATCCCTCCCTCTTGCCCCTGGGAACCACCATTCTCCTTTCTATTCCTATAAATTTGACTACTCTAATTACCTTAAATGAGTGGAATCATACAGTATTTTTCCTTTTGTGACTGGATTTATTTCACTTAGCATAAATTCCTCAAGGTTCATCCATGTCATAACATGTGTCAGAATTCCTTCCTTTTTAAGGGTGAATAGTATTCCACTCTGTGTATACACCACATTTTTTTGTCAGCTCATCCACTGATGGACACCTGGCTTGATTCCAGCTTCCAGCTATTTTAAATAATGCTGTTAAGAACATGGGTGTACATATATGTCTTTATACCTCTGCGTTCAGTTCTTTTGGGTGTATACCCATAAATGGTGTTCTCAGATTCACTTTTTCACATATAACAGGGTTCCCCACACCTCCAACAAGCAATTCTTGGAATGCCAGCTGGTTGCCAGATAATTCAACTCAATTTGATGCTGACAACCCAGAGATACATCAGATTCTACAGGTTGATGGCTCCGTCCTATAATTCTGCACACCCACCCAACCTCACCTTTACTTCAGATGCCAGTTACAAGCCCAGGTTGTTACCTGTACTTCTGACTTACTGGCTATAAACCAGAGGTTCCCACAACCTCCTCCTTGGGTTTGATTAATTTGCTAAAGTGGCTCACAAAACTCAGAGAAACATTTACTAGATCACCAGTTTATTATAAAAGGATATAATTCAAGAAGAGCCTGTTGGAAGTGGTGCACAGGGAAAGGTATGGAGATAGTACACAAAGCTTTCATGCCATCTCCAGGTGCACCACTCTCCAAGCAGTCCTTGTCATTGCCAACCTGGAAGCTCTCTGAACCGCCTTCTATTGGGATTTTTATGGAGGCTCTCTCACATAGGCATGATCAATTATTAACTCAGTTTCCAGCCCCTCTCCTTTCTCTGGAGGATAAGAGGTAGGGCTAAAAATTCCAAGCTTCTAATCAGGGCTTGGTCTTTCTGGTGACCAACCCCCATCCAGGAGCCATCCAGGAGCCCACCCAGAGTTGCCTCAATAGAACAAAAGATTCTCTTAGTGTTCTTATCACTGGGGAAATTACAAATGTTTTCGGAGCTCTGTGCCAAGAACTGGACGCAGAGGCCGATAAATTTTTTTATTATTTCAGAACCCATAAGTGCAATTTCTAGATCATATAGTAATTCTATTTTTAATTTTTGAAGGAACTGCCATACTGTTTTCCACAGTTTTATATTCTCACACTCAGAGCACAAGGGTTCCAATTTCTCAACATCCTTGCCAACACTTGTTATGTTCTGATTTTGTGATAATAACTATCCTAATGGGTGTGAAAAGGTAGCTCATTGTGCTTTTATTTCACATTTTCCTGATACTTAGTGATGTTGAGCATCTTTTCTTGTGTTTCCTGTTCATTTTATATTTTCTTTGGAGAAATGTCTATTCAAGTATTTTGTGCATTTTTAAATTGAGGTTTTTTTTTTATTGTTGAGTTGTAGAAGTTCTTTATTTATTCTAGATATTAATCCCCTATCAGATTTGTGATTTGCAAATATTTTCAACCATTCCATGGTTTGCCTTTTTACTCTGTTGATAGTATCTTGTGATACAGAAAACTTTTTCGTTTTGATGAAGTCCAATTTGTTATTTTTTTGTTACTTATGTCTTTGATGTCATATTAAAGAAATCAGTTTTGCAATGGCATTTGGACCCAATGACATACAGCTTTTACCATGTGTTTTCTTCTAAGGATTTTATAGCTTCAACTCTAACATTTATATCTTTGATCCATTTTGAGTTAATTTTTGTATATAGTGTAAAGTAAGGTTCCAACCTCATTCTTTTGCATGTGGGTATCCAGTTTTCCCAACAACATTTGTTGAAAAATTGATCTTTTCTCCAATGAATGATCTTTGTACCTTTGTCAAAAATCATTGGACCATATATGCAAAGTTTTATTTCTGGGCTCTCTGTGCTATTTCATTAGTATAGTGTGTGTATTTATGCCAGTACCACACTGTTTTGATTACTTTGTAGTAAGTTTTGAAATCAGGAAGTGTGAGTTCTCTAACTTTGTTCTTCTATTTCTAGATTGTTTTGGCTATTCAGTGTCCCTTGAGAGTCCATATGAATTTTAGGATAGATTTTTCTATTTTTGCAAAACCATCATTGGAATTTTTACCTCTTTGAGTAAGTTGATTCTTAAGTATTTTACTCTTTTGTTGCTATTGTAAATAAAAATGTAAAGTTTTTAAATTTCTTTTTCAGATTACTTATTATTAATGTATAGAAGAACAACTAGTTTTTGCATGTTGATTTTGTGTCCCACTACTCTGCAGAATTTACTAGTTCTAACAAATTTTTGGTGGAAGTTTTAGGGGTTTCAACATATAAGATGCTCTTTGTAAACAAATATAATATTACTTCTTCTTTTCAAATTTGGATGCTATTTCTTTCTTTTTCTTGCCTAATTGCTTTGGCTAGAACTTCTAATACCATGTTGAATAGAAGTGGTGAAAATGGGCCTTCTTGTCTTGTTCCTGATCTTAGAGAAAAAGCTTTCAGTCTTTCACCCTTGAATATGGTGTTCTCTGTGGATTTCTATATATGGCTTTTATTATGTTGAAGTAGTTTCCTTTTACTCTGAGTGTTTTTTTAGTGATTTTAGCATGAAAACATGTTGAGTTTTGTTAAATGCTTTTTCTGCATCCATTGAGATGATCATGTGTTTTCTTCCTTCATTCTATTAATGTAGTTTATTACATTAAATCATTTTCTTATATTGAAACATCCTTGTATTCCAGGAATAAATCCCACTTAAAAATGCTGTATAATCCTTTTAATATGCTGATGAATTTAGTTTATTACTATTTTATGGAGGATTTTTATATAAATATTCATCAAAGATATTGACCTATAGTTTTCTTTTCTCTTAGTGTCTTTGGCTTTGATATCAAGGTAGTGCTAATCCCATAGGATGACTTTAGAGGTATTTTCTCCTCTTCAACTTTTTGAAAGAGCTTGAAAAGAATTGGTGTTAGTTAAGTAAAAAAAAAGTCTTTGGGCCCAGGAATAAATTCAGCATAAAATAAATACAAATAAATATTTTTTAAAAATATGAAAAAGTTTTTACTAAAAAAATTTAAAAATTAAGCAAGTACATCACTTATCACTTTGTTTCTAAACAGTTTTTTAACCTACTAGTAAGCATGAACAAATTGTTAGAATTAAAATGACTCAAGTGTTAATTTTCTTCATTGCAAGTTTTCTGACAGAAGTATATGATGCCGTCATGTATGACACCTTTTATGAAAAAATGGTCATTTTTTGTAGTATTTGAGAATATTGTGAATTTTCCCAGTGGCCTCTGACAATACTCTGATATGCAAAGTTATCTTTTCAACATGTATGTCTCATCATCATCCTTACCAAATTAACAAACTCAGGTACTAATTAATCAACTACTTTTCATATGATTCAGGTTCTCCACCACCAATTTCCCTAAGCATCAGGAAATTCTACAACTTCTGCAAGATTAACGATTTTACCTTACACTGTATATATCTCATGTGGTTTAAAACATCCAAAATCCTTGATAAACTGACCCTGCCCACACTAAAGTATTGTGAATTATAAAATATGGTCTCTGTTAAGTGGGGAGGGATTTCAGGTTGAACTTAATTTTATAAGTGGTCAATTTATTACAGTGTACTGTTCTGCTATGTATTTCACTTCTTTTCTAAAAAAAAAGTGATAGTTGAGGGCACTTAGATAATAAAAATTTGAGAAAATAAGGAACTGATACACACTGTAAGCTTCAAATGTTTTCAAGCATAAGATACAATAAGAACTAAAACTATGAAATGGCAGAGGAAATAGAGATAAGGGGATGAAGTTGCAAAACTGAATCTATAATAATATCTCAATGGCTAACGTTGTGGTGCCAAGAAGGTGGTGAAGTCAAAGAATTCATAAAGATGATAATAAAGACACTACAAAGAAAAAAGACTGAAATTTTCATAGAATTTTTACAGTGATATGACAGATAGAGAACAGGGAAGAGAAGTTTGAGTGAGAGACTATCTGCTCCTTAAATTATTTCCACTGTAGAGAACAACAAACCAATTTGCTGAAATCTTTATTCTCCTCTATGACCCTATCTTTACCTGCAAAATCTAAGCCCTGAATCTATGTCACAGTCCAATTTTTCCATCCCTGGAGAACAGAGCAATTTATCTCATATGAAACCTCAACAGCTCAGGCTGTGAAACAAGGCCGGCCATCCATTCTCACAGAGGAGCCAACTGGAGGTAGGATTTTTGGTTCTGAATTCAGCTAAATATCTTCAAAGAATTGTATCTGGCCTTCCTTATCCAGGGCTATCAGTGAAGTGCTGGCTGGCTTTCACAGAAGAGCAAGTCACAGTCAGTGGAGACATTTTCTGTTGAGCTCTCTAGAGAAGGCTGTGGGGCTTGTCAGTAAGAGTTGATTTCTATGAGGATTACATTTTTTTTATTTTATTCAGAGATTTATAAAGAAATTTACATGGTAAGAATTATTATCAACAAAATACGTTGTCTATTCTCTGGTCATTTAAGCAAAATCTTCCTCTCAGGGACAACCCATGGACAAAGCCCAGATTTAATCTCCAAGAGTCTGCCAGGCACTCTGAGGTCCATGGGAAGCCCTCAAGTTGGCAGCCTGTTTCCTTGTGTGCTGTGCTGGTGTTCAATCTTCCATCTCTTCCGGGTACAACTAGACAGACGCCTATCAGATCATCAAGGGACTTGACATTGGAGAAATGTACTTTTCATTATCTTTAGACGTCTACACTTTTCAAAAAGACTCTCAGCATTTCCAGTAATTGTGCAGCAGTTTACCCAACACTAAAGTTCTCACTATTAAAAGTTAAAACAAATAAATTTTAAAAAGGAAAAAGTGATCTTTGCAATTTTGTACAGAATCTATATAAAGGGGGCATCCTTATAAATGGAGGTAATGGTTCTCAGGGCAAGCTACCCCATTAGGCACCACCCTGGTGTGTGTATTGTTTCCAGCTGAAGACAATAAGGACTCAGAGAACTCAGGAAGAATATTTGAATTTCCCCTCCCAAACTGCCTAAAGAATTTAAAACAAAAAATCTGTTTCAGGAAGGAGTTATTATCATGATGGTTGTAAAGATAACGTAGGATAGAGGTTACAATAGGAAAGGCACCAAGCCCCTTTTATCAAAAACTCTATCTCTCACTGACCACATTATCTATAGATGACCCTGGGAAGAGTTGTCAGGCAAACATTTGCATTTCTATCTCCATGTGAGTTGTCTTCTTGCCCTCTCTGGTCCTAGACCACTACCCACCCCCAAGACCTTCCTCCTCTTTAGCTACAATACTTAATCGGGCAGCTTAGACAGAGGGACGAGTTGCTCATTTCTGAGTTTCTCCCATGTATACATGTTATTAAACTTGGTATTATTTTCTCCTGCTAACCTGTCTTGTTAACTATTTGGCCAGCCATGAGAACCTTAAGAAAAGGGAAAAGGGAGATTCTCTCACTCCCTCAACAGTTTTTGCACCCAACGTGGGGCTACACTGCATGGCAAGTTACGTTCTCTGGCTGGAAGAAATGCCTTCTCCCTAGATTACTGCAGGGGATGAAATACGGGAACCCCTGCAGATAGCCGGCAAAATGTAAGACTTCTTACCACGTCAGCCTCCCAGAATCTCTACCTGTGGAGTCCGGTGGAAGGAGGTGGTGAGAAATTTTTTCTCTTTCAAAATTTAGATTGGCAGGAGAAAATATTTGGGAAACTAGTTTCTTGTGCTTTTAGTGACGCTGGTAAATTTGGTAGAGTACTCTTGGTTTTGATCTTGATCCCTTTTCCTCCCAGAGATAGTCTCTGTTTTTCTCTTTTGTCTCTGTCTTTTGTATCGTGTGTCATAAGAAGGAAATACCATAGGGTAGGATGCAGGCATAGGCCCTATAAGCCTACTGTCCATGCCGGCCCCACAGACTGATGAGTTTGCGGGTCTCACCAGACTGGCGTCTATTTAGACAAACTTTGCTGTGGGTTAATGTGCACATGAAGTGAAGGCCATTGCCAAGGGCATCTTGGAAGCCAAAAAGGCCGCAAATTTGGTGGGCACAGGTCGAGCAGTTAAGAGCCATTAGGGCACTCGCCACTTTCAGAAGACTCCCGTGACATTATAAGTTGGGTCACGGAACGGGGTAGATGACAGAGGTCCCCCGCCAACTGCAAGAAAATGTCCATGCAACGACGAGGTACTCTGTAAAGCACACAGTCCCCAACCCCGTGGCATCTCCCCCACCAGGTATTATTCTGACTCCAAGAGACCTAAGGCGTGGCTAAAGCTGTCATGGTGAACATAAGAAAAAAACCGGATGAGGTTTTTCCTTCTGTCTTGTTCTGTGTCCTGAGAAAACTTGGATTTGTGACCAGTGAGAATATTCTCCTTGGTCTCCACCATACGGAAGGTGCATTTACCGGGGTGCCCCTTGGTGGCCAGTCGAATAGACTGGGGTTCTGTACTGTCTCTTTGTCTGGCTGTGCCAAGCTCTCAGGGGAGTTTGTCATAAAGGACCTAGTCCATAAGGGCTTTTGTCGTCTTAACCTTAGTTGCTTGTTAGTGCTGGAAAAATCCCATTCCAATATTGCCCGCCCGGTGTCACAGATTAGCGGCTCTGTGACTGGAGGCGTCCCACACTATTGTAGGAGACCGGAGACACCGTTTTCACTACACCATCCTTACCGCCTGTGTAACGAAGGTCTTTACTTTCTCTGAATATCTTTGGGAGTGAATTCTTTGGATCATGGGGGCTACATCATCTGCGCCCTCACCAGGGACGCCTCTTGCGTCCATGGTAAAGATTTATTCTAAGCATGGGAAAGTTACCACCGGGTCTTTCCTTAAAAAGGCTTATTGGATCCAGTCACTATTGGAATAAATATACAAATGAAGATCCTACTCGTCAATGGCCCGACGACAGATCCTTTGAATTGGGAAAACTTCTAAATTGGGGAAAAAAAATATGTTTTGAGAGCTCTCACACAATTGTTTAATTGGTACCTAAAAAAGGGCCAGAAAAAGGAAGGGAAAAATTTAAATAGCCTTAAGAGCTTGACTCAGGTTACAATTGAATTGAGAACATGTAAAAGTGTAAGTGTTGATAAGATTATAAAGGTTGGAATGTTTGAGCTAATTTTATATAAAGAGGTTACATCAACTTTGCCTGTGTATGTTTTAAAATGTCTGACTGGGAATGCTTCCCTTGTCCAAAATTAGAAGACCAACACCTATTGATAAAAATCTTAATGATAACTATGTTTAAAGGTATAAGAGGTGATGAAATTTACATGAACTTTTGTACAAAAAACTGATGTTATTTCTATTACAGAACTGGTTAACAAAAATAGTAATTTAAATGATGGCTAATTTTATCTAATGTCTTATGAAGTCTTTTAGACAATCTAAATAATTATTGGGAACAAGTAACTAAATAGTTGTGAAAAAGATGAATGTTGGGTGAACTTTAAATAATAATTATGTGTTATGGTGGTTACATCTTCCAAAATCTTTTTGGTGACTTAAAACTTTAGAGCTTTGCTAAATTTTGTGATAAAAATTCACTGAGTATCATCATTTCCAAATAAGATAAGATATTAGACATTGATTGCTAAACTCACGATTGTCTACTTTGGGCTTTTCATTACAGGAAAACTAAAAGGTGTTTTGGGTCTATTGGTAAACGTGTTTTATTAAAAGATTGTACTATAAAGTAACATATTTCTAGAAGTTATGAAGTGTTTATAAATTTTCCAAGCCACAATATACTAATGTAAAAGAAAGTTTATAATGGTTTACTTAGTTTTTACTTACAAATTGGGGTTTCTAAGAGTTAAAATTTCTAATTAGTATATGTGATTGAAGCTACTAAATATTAAGAAAAAATATGTCTGTGTACGAGGAAAATAAGATGTATAAAGAATGAACAAAGAATGGAAATATTTTATTTGATTAAGAAAGATAAATTTGTCTTCAAGTACTAGGAGGGAAAAGAAAGACATGGGACAAATTCTGAATGTAAAAACAAAGTTATAGGTTTGTGGAAGAGGAATTCTGGAAAAGGAGTTTTTGTATGGTCAAGTTGGCTCAGATTGAAATGAATTTAATTAAGTAAATGAATTTTAACATCAGAAGGAAGCTGGTACAAAATTATAATTTGGTCTTATTTCTCTTAAAAGGATAATTTTCTTGAACTTGATAAAGAGGTTATAAAAGATTTTTCTTTACCTTTGGGTAAGTCTACCTAAAAGACAGAAAAAAAAAACTGTTAAAATAATTTCCTGTGTTCAAAAGACTGAGGTTTCTCTATTAAGGTTTTTGGACTGTTAATGCTCTCTTTGCTTTAACGTTTTCTATTTTTGACAAGCTCCCCAAAATTCATATCTTAAATAAAGTGTTTTTTTTACTTTTTTTCTTTGAGAATTTTCAAAGGGCCCTGGAACTTCTTAAAGAAATTTGCTCTCTTCCTATAAGGGGAAAGATACTAAATTTATTAGGCTTATTCAGTATGTTAAATTACATGGAAAGCATTGTCAGACAAGTGATGATAAGTCTGCTTAGGTGCTATTATGTGGGCAAATGTTATCGACATAGGTGTTTTAAAATTGTATAACATTACTGAAATTCTGATCTGTCCTGATTATCAGTCATAATTCTGGTTATTATTATTGTAAAGTGTTGTGTGTCACAAAATTAATCAAATTTCTCTGTCAATTGCGATTTTGAGGTCTTGTTGTTTACAGACTTATTTCTTTGCTCTAATGCTTTTGCAAAATATTTCAACTTCAGAAAAATTCATGGAAAGGACTCTGACATTTACACTGGAGTACAGGTTTCTGACAAATTTTCTGATCATAAAACTGAACTTGGTAAGAAATTACAGAAATCTGATGGAAAGACTGAAAACTTCATGAAGCTGCTAACAGAAAGATTGGGATCAAGGATGGATTACACAGGACTGAATGAACTGATAAGGATGATTATAATTTTTATGATTTTTCATTTGAAGTATTGCTGAATTTTTAATGTTTTGTTTTTTCAGAGTTAAGGAAAACTTTTTCTCTTTTCTCCTGAGCTAGCTATGACTTATAACAATTTGGTAAATGATATTTTTGTAAGTAAAATTGAAATATTTCTCTATTTCTTAGATCTGATCTCTCGAATTTGGAAACTCTTAGGAAGTGAGTATTGTTGTTTTCATGGCAATATAGTTATTTGCAGAAGTTCAATAAGAATCTGTTCTCCTTATAACAGGACATAATTGGAAACACTGGTTATATTACTAAGGCTGTGACTGGACGATCATATTTGCGATATAACCATACAGCTTTTGAGGAATGAAGATTGGACTTTATGGAATAAAGCCACGTGGAAATATTGGCCTGGTACCTTATGTTCCAAGCAGCACTTACCAGGATAAGTAAAGAATGTCACTTATCTGGCAAACACAAGGAACCTCGAAATATTTTGGGGGAACCTAAGAAGAGAGGAATTCACCCAAATCTGTAGGTATTACAGGCAAAGTCTGATGACAAAATCCTTGGTTTGGCTTTTCTGGCCTGGAGAGGCCTTTAAAGTTCAATGTGAGATTCCTTATAAAAAGTTCCAGCAAAGCAGATTTAAAAGAGCCTATGTGATCAATTGCTATTCTTGCTGTACTTATGTAAATAATTGGGCCAACACTATTGGAACTAGACTTATTTTGCAAACTAGTTAGTTTTAATTTGTCTATCTTTGATAAAAATGAGAGTGATCTTAGAAAGAAAAATTATATTTCAGTAAAAACTGTAGTGTACATTTGCGGATATTAGATCCTAGTTTTGTTAATTGTCTGTTAAGGTTTTTGTTTTATATCTGTTGACTGGACTGGATCCTGATTTCTTCTAGTCTCCTAAAATATCTGGCTACAGATGTCCAAACTAACGTTTTTCATTGTTTCCATCATTTTCATTTGGAATCACTAAAAACTGAACCTGTCCTTTTTCCTGAAGCCTTACAAACCGAAGCTGATGGACTTGATATAAACTTAAGAGATTACCCGATGACATCATCAGAGACATTTTAAACTGCAAAAGATGCTTTGATGCTGACATCTAAAAATCTTCTTAACTAGCTGTCCCCTATACTCAGAAAGTGCTTTACAACTTGCTCCAACAATTAACCTTGCTTTTCTTTCGTTTACATAGAAATGCTTCCATTAAATACTTGATTGCTTGCTTCCACAATATAGGCGTAACCTTGAGAGCGCACCTGCATCACCACTGTCAGGGGAAGAGGGGGAATCTCCCTCTGCCCTTTTCCTTAAGGTTCTTATGACTGGCCAAATAATTAACAAGACAGGGTAGCGGGAGAAAATAATACCAACTTTAATAACACTTATACATGGGAGAAGGCAGGGACACTGCGTTTCTCAACACAATAGCAGAAATTCTCGTCTTAAATACCATGTCCAACCAAAGACAAAGAGGATGTTGGGGGTGGGAGTGTTAGTTACAGGAGATTATCACTAAAACACTGTAAACAAGAGTCAGATTTATTATGCAGTTTTAAGGCCTCACCTTCTACATTGATAAGTCTCTAGAAATGAGGTCGTCCCCCCTCTTCCCAATACAGAGAGGGAGATACCTTTACAAATGGAGACTTCCCTTGTAAATGATTGTCTGGTAACTCCTCACAGGGCCATCCAGAGCCTGTGGCCAGAGAGACAGAACTTCCGATAAGATGGGCTTGTTGGTGCCTTTTCTATTGTAACCTCTATCCTACATTATCTTTATAGCAGTCATGATAATAACTCCTTCCTGAAACAGATCTTTTGTTTTAAATTCATTAGGCAGTTTGGGAGGGGAAACTCAAATATTCTTCCTGAGTTCTCTGAGTCCTTATTGTCTTCAGCTTGAAATAATCCGCATACCAGAGCAGTGCTTCCTGGGGTAGCTTGCCCTGAGCACCATTAGTTCCCTCCTCTGAAACTTCCCTAAAAGTTTCACATATTAAACGCTGAGCTGGTAACTGTGGAGAGAGAAATCGTGTTAGTATCCGAGTGATACGAAGTCTGCAAAGAGAGAAAAGAAAGCAGATTAGAATGAGGATGAACAAACAGAAAAGAACAAATCGGAGCACATTTCCCCACACTCCATTAAACCAGTCCCCTAGTCCTGGAAATAAGTCAGTCCAATAAAATGTGTGAGCTTCGTTTATCTGATGAAAAATGTCAATCTTCTCTTTTAATAGATTTAAGTTAGATATTACTTGACCTGTTTGATTCACATAAAAGCAACATTTTTCTCCAATGATTGCACATGCTCCTCCTTGCTGGGCAGTGAGTACATCCAGAGCACGTCAATTTTGGAGCACCACAGGTGCTAGGCTGTTAATCTCTGACTGGAGTATGTTCAAGGTTTGCATGGTGGTGTTGAACTCTTGCTCCATTACCATAGAGAGATTTAAGATTGCCTTTTCCAACTCATAATCTCCAAAGCTGGGAAATAGGACTCTCAAGGCTGAAAAGAACTTGGAGTTGTGATATACAAGTGGATTTTCCACGATTTCTCGACTGGCACGTTTATGTGGCACAATCTTATGAACAAACGAACCCAGGTTTGTAATTTGGCTGGCATTTAAGGTGGAGTGTTTGGTGACAGAAGGAGCCAGGTATCCAAGTCTGCATCGTCCTGACCAATTAGGTGGGAATCCTTTATACACTTTGTTGCCGCATAAAATGAAAAGACCAGTGTAGTTTAAAGACAAGGTTAGAATTGAGTCTGTAGTTCCCAGGAACTGGACTATTTCATGATCTGTGCCACTTGCACTATTACTACCTAAACATCTCATTTCCCATGAGCTCCTGTCAGTCTGCGAGAACAGAACAGATTGCAGAACAGCTGGTACAGGAGGCCTGCAGTCTGATTTTGGCAGCTATAAAGCCTGGTCTTTTCACTTGACCAGGTGAGTCCAGATCTTTGATCCACCCATATATAGTCTGTGGCATTGGGCAGCTTAACCATGTGGATAGCTGCGATACCCCAAGTTGCACACGGGTAGCTCGTAAGCCATCCAGAGCACTTGGTGATTTGGCAAATGTTTGTGCCAGAGGGAGTAGTGATAGAGTCACTTACAATTCCCTTGAGAGTTCTGAAGATGCCACCTGCGGAATCAAACCACAGAGTTTGACCGCAATATTGTCTCGGTATGTCACCCAGGAAAGGTCCAGCGCCATGTTTACTTTCAATGCAGAGGGAAAAACTTTCACTTATTGCTTGTACTTGGGCAAGGGACAGTCTTTGACCTTTTAAGTAGTCTTTCTGGGGCCCAAGTGACTCACCAGGAGATGAAGCAGAGTGAAGTTTCCCTTGCTGCGGATATCATACTCTGTTATTCATCCATTTTCCGTACTTAGTCCACCAGGTGTTCATATCAGCAGGAACAAAGTCTAGTTCAGGTTCTTTTGCACTATCTAGCTGTTGACATAACCAACAGTCAGATTGATTAGTTAGCGTGGCTAGGGCTTGGTAAACTGGCATAAGGGGGTGTTTGGTCTGTGCCCGCCGGACCTGTTGAAAAGGAGAGGGTTAGTAAAAGCAAGACACAGATCGGAAAAGAGACCATAGCAGAGACTTAGAGAGGGGAAGAGGGACACATAGAGACCAGCACTCTCCAGTCAGCTTTCTAATAAATGATTAAAAAAAATATATAGGGGCCGGCCCAGTGGCGCAAGCGGTTAAGTGCGTGCACTCCGCTGCGGCGGCCCGGGGTTCGCTGGTTTGGATCCCGGGCACGCACGAACGCACTGCTTGGCAAGCCATGCTGTGGCGGCGTCCCATATAAAGTGGAGGAAGATGGGCACAGATGTTAGCCCAGGGCCGTCTTCCTCAGCAAAAAAAGAGGAGGATTGGCGGATGTTAGCACAGGGCTGATCTCCTCACAAAAAAAAAATATATATATATATATATATATATATATATATATATCCACTAATAGTTTGTGTGTATGAGTGTGTATATATATCCTGAGTTTTAAAGCAAGGTGGAGGAAATGGGTCAAAGAAGGTTTTCTTGATCCGTGATCTTGGGAAAAGCTGTCTACTTCGTGATGTCGGCTGCTTCTGGGGTCTGGGTTTTGGCCCTCGAAATCCTTAGTTTAAGGTCACCTGTGGGGATTATCTCTCAGTTGTCTTGAGAGCGATATTCTGGGTCTATTTTGGTGTGGCTTGCATGGATCCAGGAATATTTTTTTTTATTTTGATGGCAGTGCAGGTCGTCAGTAAGACTTCATAAAGTCCTTCTCAGCGAGGTTACAGTGCGTGTTTTCTTCTAAAGACCTTGATGTACACCCGGTCTCCTGGTCGAAAGGGATGGCAAGGCTTGTCAGAAGGTGGGGGCCACTCCTCTTTTACCTGTTGACGATATGCTTCAAGTATACTAGTTAATTTTTGTATATAACTAGTCATAGCATCAAATTGTTCACTTAAGTTCCAATAATATTCATTTAATCCAGGAATTGAAGGTTTAGAGATGCCAGTAGGCATCGGACATCCAAAAACTATTTCAAAAGGAGTCAGTCCATGCCTTTTGTTTGGAGTATTTTGAATCTTCATAAGGGCCAAGGGCAGAGCTTCTGGCCATTTAAGTCCAGTTTCTTGACAGACTTTTCCTAGAGTTCTTTTTATATCTAGATTTTTATGTTCCACTTGCCCTGATGACTGAGGGTGATATGGGGTATGAAATTTTAATGAATACCCCAGAGTTTTTGCAAGCAAGTGGTTTATCTCTGCTGTAAAATGAGTTCCTTGGTCTGGTTCAATCTATAAAGGAATGCCAAAGCGAGGAATAACTTCAGTTATTAATTTCTTTACCACTGTTGTGGCAGCTGCATGTCTGGTCGGATAGCATTCAGTCCATCTACTAAACATACAGACAATAACCAAACAGTGAGAGTAACCTAAAGCTGAGGGCAAGTCCATAAAATCCATTTGGAGTGCTGCAAAAGGCAGCGTGGGCCTGGGAGGACTTCCTGGATCACACCGATTTCTCCCAGAAACTTGGTAAGATTTGCAAGTTGTGCACTGGGAGGTGATTTGGTCAGAAATTTTATGGATGCCAGGGCAAAACCAATTGTTTTTTAGTTCTTTAGCTATCCCTCGTTTGCACATATGTCCCATTTGGTGGGAGATAAGTGCAAGCCAAAAAGTCAAAAGAAAAGGAGCTACTGGAAGTCCATTTGGTCCAATGTATAATCCATCTGATAATTGTTTGGCACCCTTTTGTATCCAATTGTCTTTTTCAGATTGTGGGGCATTTGTCTGATAGTTAATAACATCAGTCAGGGATAAAGGCAGGTTTAAAAATTGGGTGGAAAACGGATAAGGGGGTATATAGTGAGCTGCATGTTTAGCAGCTCTGTCAGCCCTGTCATTCCCTAAAGATATGACATCAGTCTCCTTAGTATGGGCTGAACAATGAACAATGGCAATTTTTGAAGGAAAGTGAATAGCTTGTAATAAGGCTGTAATTAAGTGTCCATTAGCAATAGGAGTTCTTGCAGAGGTTAAGAATCTACAGGATTTCCAAATTGTGCCAACAATATGGCAGACTCCAAAAGCCTATTTGGAGTCTGTGTAAATAGTGGCAGTTTTTTCTTTTGTTAATGTGCAGGCCCTAGTAAGAGCTATGAGTTCAGCAGCTTGGGCTGATCTTATGGTGGGCCAAGAATAAGCTTCAAGAGTTTCATGTGGGGAAACTATGGCATAACCAGTTATTATGCTTCCCCGGGAATTTCGTTTACAGGAGCCGTCACAAAACAGAAGTAAGTCTGGATTGTCTAAAGGAATCTCTGAGAGATCCTCTCATGGCTTTGAGACCATTTCTATAGTTGCAAGGTAATCATGTGGAATGGAGTGGGGCTCTCCATCATCAGGAAGGGGCAGTAAAGTAGCTGGATTTAAAGTGTTGCAACGATGTAAGATGATGGAAGGGTTAGTTAAAAGAGCCTGCTCATAGGTGGTCTGTCGCCGTGTAGAGACGTGTTGTGTCCTATGAACTTGCAAAATAGCTGACACAGAATGTGGGACATAGAGGTGAATGGGAGAGCCTAATGTAAGAGTACTGGCCTTATCAATCAGGGTGGCAGCTGCAGCCACCGCACGTAAGCATGGGGGCATGCCTGATGCCACAGGGTCTAGTTGGCATGAGAAATATGCTATAGGATGTATTTGAGAGGCAAAAGATTGCCCTAGAATGCCTATAGCAATTTCATTATTTTCATGACAGTATAGATGAAAAGGCTTGTCAAAATTAGGTAAGCCAAGAGCCGGAGGCATGGACAAAGCTATTTTTAAGGCCTCAAAGGAGTTTAATGCCTCTGAGGGCCAGGAAATAGGCTCTGGGGTGATATCTGGGAGAAGAGAATACAGAGGTTTAGCAAGGGCTGCAAAATTAAGAATCCATTGGCAGCAGTAACCAGCAGCTCCTAGAAATTTACGTAGCTGTTTCTTTGTTTTGGGGAGACGGATGGATAAAATTGACTCAAGGCTTTTGGGGGTTAGCTTTTGAATGCCTTGAGATATCTCATGCCCTAAGTAGGTAACAGTCATTTGCACCCACTGAAGTTTAAACCTGGAGGCTTTATGGCCTCGTTCAGCTAGGGCTTTCAGGAGAATGAGAGAATCTGTAAGAGCCCCCTGCTTAGTTGGATTACAGAGTAAAAGGTCATCAACATATTGAACAAGAGTGGAGCTTTGAGTAAAGACTACAGAATCCAAGTCAGCTTTAACGACCTGGGAAAATATTTAGGGGGACTCACAATATCCCTGAGGTATTCGAGTCCATGTTAATTGTCTCCCTTTAAATGTAAATGTGAAAAGAAATTGTGAGTCAGGGTGTAATGGGATTGAAAAGACAGCTGAGAAGAGGTCAACTACTGTAAAGCAGGCTGCATCAGCAGGTATTGAGGTCAGGATGACAGCTGGATTAGGGACCACAGGATGCCGAGGAATTACAAAAGAGTTTATGGCTCTGAGGTCTTGTACAAATCTATAGATTTGGTTCCCGTCTGAGTCAAATTTGCCTTCCTTTTTTACTGGCAAGATTGGAGTGTTACAGGGCGAGGAAGTAAAAGCTAGTACACCCTGTTGCAAAAGGAAGTCTATTACGGGTTGAATTCCTTGCTCGGCATCTCTGGAGAGCGGGTATTGGGCTACTGATGGAAATGGTTTATTTTTTTTCCAAGTAACATGCACGGGCTCAGCACTAAGCAACAATCCTACCTCATTTGCATGTGTAGCCCAAAGACTGGTTGGGACATTCTTTAAAGACTCATCTTCCTCAGAAGGATTTAAATCAGGACAAGTTTCCATCATGGAAAGTAGGAGACTTGGGGCTTGGTCAGAAGGCAAGGCGATAAAAACACCTTTTTCATTACAATTTATAGTGGCATTGAATTTACATAACAAATCTCGGCCAAAGAGGTTTGCTGGTGAACAGTCAGAAACTAAAAAAGCATTATGAGTGTTAAGGAGGCCTAAATATATTGGAGTGGGCTTAGATATGGGCAGTGAAATAGGCTGTCCAGAGACTCTAACAGCTTGATAGAATCAGAAGTAACAGGTAGAGATAAATCTTTGAACGGATAGCAGAGAATGTCGCACCAGTGTCAATTAAGGAATCCAGTTTCCGATCCTCTATTTTAAGTTTAACTGTAGGCTCAGGAGTGCGACTAAGGATCGGCTGACCCTATCATTTGAGGGAGAAATGTCCCTCAGGTGGAGAAAAATGAGACTTTTGGTGGTGCTGGGGTCAAGCGGGAACATTTTTTAAACTGTCGGGGGAAGAGAGAGAATCTCCCTCTGCCCTTTCCCTTAAGGTTCTTCTGGCTGGCCAAATAATCAACAAGACAGGTTAGCAGGAGAAAATAATACCAAGTTTAATAACATGTATACATGGGAGAAAGCAGGGACACTGCGTTTTTCAACACAATAGCAGAAATTCTAGTCTTAAATATCATTTTCAGCCAATGACAAAGGAGGATTCTGGGGGTGGGGGGAGTCAGTTACAGGAGATTACCACTAAAGCACAGTAAACAAGAGTAAAGTTTATTATGTAGCTCAAGGCCTCACCTTCTACATTGATATGTCACTAGAAATGAGCTCATCCCCCTCTCTTATCCAAACAGAGAGGGAGATACCTTTACACATGGAGATTTCCCTTATAAATGTAAATGATTTTCTGGCAACTCTTCACAGGGTCATCCAGAGAATGTGGCCAGAGAGACAGAACTTCTGATAAGAGGGGCTTGTTGGTGCCTTTCCTATTGTAACATTTACCCTACATTATCTTTACAGCCATCATGATTGATCTGTTCCAGGAAGGATAGATCTGTTCCAAGAAGGAGCCACTATGTCAAATTCTTTAGGCAGTTAGTGGGGGAGGTCAAATGTCCCTAGAAAAAACAACCAAGGTAAAGAGATAGATTTCAGGGTGGCCAAATCCCGATCTCCCACAGTCCCGCCTTTGAAACTATAAGTTTCACAATCTTTTTGAAACTTAAAGAAGTTTCATAGTCCAGAAGCTGAGTTGGTAGATTGTTTTATCTCACTGAACACATTTTTTAGTCCTAATAATAGATCAGTTCAATTAAGTTCCTTTTGGAAGATGGTGATGCAGGTGGGCTTTCAAGGTTACGCCTAATTGTGGAAGCAAGCAATCAAGTATTTAATAGAAGCATTTCTGTGTAAACGAAAGAAAAACAAGGTTAATGGTTAGAGTAAGTTGTAAAGCAGTTTTTGAGTTCAGAGGACAGCCAGTGAAGAAGAATTTTAGATGTCAGCGTCAAAGCATCTTTTGCAGTTTAAAATGTCTCTGATGATGTCATCAAGTAATCTCTTAAGTTTGTATCAAGTCCATCAGCTTCAGTTTGTAAGGCTTCAGGAAAAAGGGCAGGTTCAGTTTTTAGTGATTTCAAATGAAAATGATGGAAAAAATGAAAAACGTTAGTTTGGACACCTGTAGCCAGATATTTTAGGAGACTAGAAGAAATCAGGATCCAGTCCAGTCAACAGATATAAAACAAAAACCTCAAAAGACAATTAACAAAACTAGGATCTAATATCCGCAAATGTATACTATAGTTTTTACTGAAACATAATTTTTCTCTCTAAAATCACCCTCAATTTTATCAAAGATAGACAAATTAAAACTAACTAGTTTGCAAAATAAGTCTAGTTCTAATAGAGTTGGCCCAATTATTTACATGAGTACAGCAAGAATAGCAATTGATCATATAGGCTCTTTTAAATCTGCTTTGCTGGAACTTTTTATAAGGAATCTCAGATTGAACTTTAAAGGTCTCTCGAGGCCAGGAAAGCCAAGCCAAGAATTTTGTCATCAGAGTTTGCCTGTAATACCTATAGATTTTGGTGAATTCTTCTCTTCTGAGGTTTCCCCAAAATATTTTGAGGTTCCTTGTACCTGCCAGATAAGTGACATTCTTTACTTATCCTGGTAAGTGCTGCTTGGAACATAAAGGTACCAGGCCAATATTTCCACGTGGCTTTATTCCATAAAGTCCAATGTTCATTCCTCAAAAGCTGTATGGTTATATTGCAAATATGATGTTCCAGTCACAACCTTGGTAATAGACCCAGTGTTTCTAATTGTGTCCTGTTATAAGGAGAACAGATTCTTATTGAACTTATGCAAATAACTATATTGCCATGAAAACAACAATATTCACCTACTAAGAGTTTTTAAATTCGAGGGATCAGGTAGCGAGAAAAAGATAAATATTTTAATTTTAGTTACAAAAATATCATTTACCTAATTGCTATAAGTCATAGCTAGCTCAGGAGAAAAGAGAAAAAGTTTTCTTTAAATCTGAAAAAACAAAACATTAAAAATTCAGCAATACTTCAAATGAAAAATCATAAAAATTATAATCATCTTTATCAGTACATTTAGTCCTTTGTAATCTATTCTTGATCTTAATCTTTTTGTAAGTAGCTTCATGAAGTCAGTTTCTCCATCAGATTTCTGTAATTTTTTTTTTACCAAGTTCAGTTTTATGATCAGAAAGTTTGTCAGAAACCTGTATTCTAGTGTAAATATGAGTCCTTTTTATGAATTTTTTTAAGTTGAAACATTTTGTAAAAGCATTAGAGCCAAGAAATAAGTCTGTAAACAACAAGAACTCAAAATGGCAATTGACAAAGAAATTTGGTTAATTTTGTGACATACAACACTTTAAAATAATAATAACCAGAATTATGACTGATAACCAGGACAGATCAGAATTTTAGTAATGTTATCCAATTTTAAAACACCTATGTCAATAACATTTGCCCACATAATAGCACCTAACAGGCTTATCATCACTTGTCTGACAATGTTTTTTATGTAATTTAACATACTGAATAAGCCTAATAAATTTAGTATCTTTCCCCTGAGAGGAAGAGAGCAAATTTCTTTGAGAAGTTCCAGGGCCCTTTGAAAATTCTCAAAGAAAAAAAGTAAAAATAAAGACTTTATTTAAGATACGAATTTTGGGGAGCTTGTCAAAAATATAAAAAGTCAAAGCAAACAGAGCATTAATAGTCCAAAAAGCCTTAACAGAGAGACCTCAGTCTTTTGAACACAGGACATTATTTTAACAGTTTTGTTTTGTTTTGTTTTGTTTTTAGGTAGACTTACTCAAAGGTAAAGAAAAATCTTTTATAACCTCTTTATCAAGTTTAAGCAAATTATCTTTTTACGAGAAATTTTAATTTTGCACCAGCTTACTTCTGCTATTAAAACTCATTTACTTAATTAAATTTATTTCAATTTTAGCCAACTTGACCATACAAAAACTCTTTTTTTAGAATTTTTTTCCACAAACCTTTTATAACTTTTTTTTTATATTCAAAATTTGTCCCATGTCTTTTTTTTCCCTTCTAGTACTTGAGGACAAATTTATTTTTTTTAACCAAACAAAATATTTTTATTCTTTGTTCTTTTTTTATACATCTTACTTTCTTTGTACACAGACATATTTTTTTAAATTTTTTTAGTAGCTTTAATCACATATATTAATTAGAAATTTTAACCTTTAGAAACCTTAATTTGTAAATAAAAACTAAACAATTATAAACTTTCTTTTACATTAGTATCTTGTGGCTTGGAAAATTTATAAACACTTCATAACTTTTAGAAACATGTTACTTTATAGTACAATCTTTTAATAAAACACGTTTACCAATAGACCCAAAACACCTTTTAGTTTTCCTGTAATGAAAAGCCAAAAGTAGACAAACGTACATTTAGCAATCAATGTCTAATATTTTATCTTATTTGGAAATGATGATACTCAGAGAATTTTTTATCATAAATTTTAGCAAAACTCTAAAGTTTTAAGTCACCAAAAAGAGTTTGGAAGCTGTAACCACCATAACACATAATTATTGTTTAAAGTTTATCTAACATTTATCTTTTTCACAACTATTTATTTGTTCTCAATAATTATTTAGATTGCCTATAAGACTTCATAAGACTTCAGATAAAATTAGCCATCATTTAAATTACTATTTTTGTTAACCAGTTCTGTAATAGGAATAACATCAGTTTTTTTCCTGCAAAATTTTATGTAAATTTCATCACCGCTTATAACTCTAAACATAGTTATCATTAAGATTTTTATCAATAGGTCTTGGTCTTATAATTTTGGACAAGGGAAGCATTCCCAGTCAGACATTTTAAAACATACTCAGGCAAAGTTGATGTAACCTCTTTATATAAAATTAGCTCAAACATGCCAACCTTTATAATCTTATTAACACTTACAATTTTACATGTTTTTAATTCAATTGTAACCTGAGTCAAGGTCTTAAGGCTAGTCAAATTTTTTTTTCCTTTTTTTTGGTCTTTTTTCTTAGGTACCAATTAAGCAATTATGTGAGAGCTCTCAAAAAAAATTTTTTTCCCCCAGTTTAGAAGTTTTTCCAATTTAAAGGATCCGTCGTCTGGCCATTGATGAGTAGGATCTTCATTTGTATATTTATTCTAATAGTGACTCGAACCAATAAGCCTTTTTAAGGAAAGACCCGGAGGTAACTTTCCACGCTTAGAATAAATCTACCAAGGACGCAAGAGGCGTCCCTGGTGAGGGCGCAGATGATGTAGCCCCCGTGGTCCACAGAATTTACTCCCAAAGATATTCAGAGAAAGTAAAGACCTTCATTGCACAGGCGGTAAGGATGGTGTCTTCGGTCTCCCACAATAGTGTGGGACGCCTCTAGTCACAGACTCGCTAATCTGTGACACCGGGCAGGCGATACTGGAATGGGATTTTTCCAGCACTAACAAGCAACGAAGGTAAAGACGACAAAAGCCCTTATGGACTGGGCCTTCTATGACAAACTCTCCTGAGAACTTGGCACAGCCGGACAAAGAGACAGTTCGGAACCCCAGTCTACTCGACTGGCCACCAAGGTGCACCCCGGTAAATGTACCTTCCGTATGGTGGAGACCAAGGAGAAGATTTTCACTGGTCACAAAACCAAGTTCTCAGGACACAGAACAAGACAGAGACTACTCTGGGAGGAAAAGGGATCAAGATCAAAACCAAGAGTACTCTACCAAATTTAAACCAAGAGTCACTAAAAGCCCAAGAAACTAGTTTCCCAAATATTTTTTCCTGCCAATCTAAATTTAGAAAGAGAAAAAATTCTCACCATTTCCTTCCACCGGACTCCACAGATAGAGATTCCGGGAGGCTGACATGGTAAGAAGTCTTACCTTTTGCCGGCTTTCCTCAGGCGTTCCCATATCTCATCATCTGCAGTAGTCCAGGGAGAAGGCAGAGGCAACTTGCCAGCCAGTGTGGCTCCTGGAGACTACACCAAAACTGTCGGGGGAAGAGAGAGAATCTCCCTCTGCCCTTTCCCTTAAGGTTCTTCTGGCTGGCCAAATAATCAACAAGACAGGTTAGCAGGAGAAAATAATACCAAGTTTAATAACATGTATACATGGGAGAAAGCAGGGACACTGCGTTTCTCAACACAATAGCAGAAATTCTCGTCTTAAATATCATTTTCAGCCAATGACAAAGGAGGATTTTGGGGGTGGGGGGAGTCAGTTACAGGAGATTACCACTAAAGTACAGTAAACAAGAGTAAGGTTTATTATGTAGCTCAAGGCCTCATCTTCTACATTGATAAGTCACTAGAAATGAGCTCATACCCCTCTCTTCTCCAAACAGAGAGGGAGATAACTTTACACATGGAGATTTCCCTTATAAATGTAAATGATTTTCTGGCAACTCTTCACAGGGTCATCCAGAGAATGTGGCCAGAGAGACAGAACTTCTGATAAGAGGGGCTTGTTGGTGCCTTTCCTATTGTAACATTTACCCTACATTATCTTTACAGCCATCATGATAGATCTGTTCCAGGAAGGAGCCACCATGTCAAATTCTTTAGGCAGTTAGTGGGGGAGGTCAAATGTCCCTAGAAAAAACAACCAAGGTAAAGAGATAGATTTCAGTTTGGCCAAATCCCAATCTCCCACAAAACTTTCCCTTCTCTTAAGAGCGGCACATGCCCTTTTCCAATGCCCTGGTTTCTTGCAATACCTACAATTGTCGGAAGGCAAATAGGGAGACCTCTGAGTGGGCTTTAGTTTACTTTCAGGGTTGAATTTTTGCTTTTCAAAAGATTCAATTTGCAAAGCAAGAAGAGTTGTCTTTAATTCTTTTTTTTTGTTTGTTATCTTGCTGACAATTTTCAAAGAATTGTGTAGCAGCCACCATTATTACACTTAATGGTTGTCCTGCCCAAACAACTACACGGTTTTGAATTTGTTTCTTTATATCAGGAAGAAAATTTCCAACTAAAGCAGAAATTAGGAGATTCTTATGCTCTGGAGCTTACAGATTCAATGCAGTGTGTCTTTGGAAAGTCTGAATAAACCGTTCAACAAAAGCTTTATGTTGTTCCCCCTCGTTCTGAGTGCATAATTCAATTTTTGACCGATTAACTTTAGGAGGAAACGCCTCTAAAATCACTCCTATTAAACCTTGAATATCAGCCTGTAGCTGTGCCACTTCCTGGTTATCTGCAGGAGGGTCTGGGAGAGGGTCTGGCCATCTATTTCCTCTATGAGGGGGGTTTTTGCTAGGGGGCCGTTTGGCCTGTCTGATAACTACAGTGTAGTCATGGGATGGAAGAACGCCCCTTAGCAGCCAGTCAAGGTCTCGGTGGGTGGGGCTATGAATAGCCACTAATCTTTCTAATTCTTCTCTAAATTTAGTAGGGTCTTCTGACAATGGAAGCAGGAGAGTCTTATAATTTAAAAGATCAGCTGCTGTCCAAGGGATATGAATTCTCTGCAGTGGAGGTCCAGGATACATCCGCAGTGGATACTGCATAGGAATGTCTGAAGCTGACAGAGCCTGATTACAAAGCCCTGGAAAGTAGGAGGAGTTGTAAGACACTGCAAAACGAACCTTCTTGCCCTTCCTGGGTCTTTCTACTAAATTTATTTCCTGGTTTTCAACATTTACACAAGTAACCTGTATGCCCCTTGCTTGGAGGTCAGGCCTAAGCGCCCCCTGTAAGTCTTCAACAGTGAGAGAAGTTAAATAGGCAGCTGAAAGAACTTCGGAGGAGTTGGAGTTCTGGGACCTAAGGGAACTGGTTGAGGAGGTGGCTGAGGAGATAAGTCTTGATGGGGAGGATTTGGGCCAGGGGCCCAGAAATCCAAAAGATATTCTGGGGAGTCAGGGACAGGGAGTTGGGGATATAGGGAGTGTAGGAGGAAGGAGACAGGGAATTTTCAGTAAATTTGACATTCAATCTTTGTTCTAATTCCGAATTTGTTCTTTTATTTTATTAAGACATTCCCTAAGGCTACCCGTTATACTTTTCTGGGTTTTCTTTTCAATTTGATTTTCCCATAAATACCAATAAGGCAGCTGCTTGGGATGAGTCAAATATCGATAGAAAGAAAAAGGACTGGGTTTTCCAAAGATGCAACAAGAATGATCAAGTCCTGATTCACACCTAGATAGTCTGCTCCTCTTCTCCATGAATTGTAAAATTGAAGTTAATTATCTCGTTCATTTTGTCTAAAACTATTGGGTCAGTTTGTCACTGAGCCCCTAAACTGGTCCACAGTCTGCTTCAGCGGACACCAAACTCTCTCTCAAGTGCTTGCATTCGGGCGCTGAGTAGGTATTGTATTTAGATCTTTTCCAACAAAAGATCTTCACTGATTCACTCAAGTCCTTATGTATCTACTAGGTGCCAAATGGTCTTGAAATGTTGGGGGTCTGTAAGGAAGACAGATATGTCTAAACAGATAAATTACACGACAGAAATAATGTGAACGAAAGCGATATGAACAAACTGCCGTGGGACTCCAGGAAAAGAACCCCCATGGGTTGACCTACAACTAAGAGATACAGCTCTGTCCTGGGGCTCTGAGGAGAAAAACAACACCCATGGGGGGGGGACAGGCTTTGTACCATCTAAGGAAAGGAAAAGGAAGGGAGAGAAGAAAAAGAGAACACAAGAGAAACGGAAAGGTTTTCTTCTTCTCAGTGTTTCTGCCACCCACTTTTGGAGCACACTGCTTGCTGATGTCCTTTCTGGCCAGTCTTCTCCTTCAGCCGGCTTCTAGAGACTTCAACAATTCGATTGTACCGAGCCGGGCTCCTCCATGCAGACAATACCAAGTCTGGAGGGAGCCAGGAGGGGAGCCAAAGATTCACACGACTCTGCAGCCCTTCTGCAGCTCACTGGTGTGGAGGGGCACCGAGGCTTCACCTTGGCCTCTGTCTCCAAGTTCACAGAAAGGAGGGTCGGTGCCTTCCTCGCTAGATGAGCGTGGAGAGAAACCTCGTTCACAGAAGGGATTATGGAAAAATTAATGTCAGAGCCATGAAAAAGGCAAAGGGGGTAGCACCATAAATCTGAAGTAACTGGACATGTGAGTTAGTAACCAGTAGGACGAGGAGCTGAAGACAAAAAAAGAAAAAAGGCAAAAAACCAGTTCTCAATTTTCTAAGATGGAAAGGCAAGTCTTTCTCTTCCAAAAGAAAAAAGTCATTGAACCCTCTCCTTTACAATAAAATTGAAAGGGGCCACATGTTGCAAAGAAGGGTTTTACCATCATGTCACTACACGATCAAGTGTAGCCATCAGTCGTTAAGGACACTGCAGATAGTTCACACCTTAACAGTTATGTTACCAAAGTTTGCAGTTGAGATATATATATGTATACATATATTAGAAAAGAGTAGAGTGTGTGCCAATTGCTCACTATACTATTGACAATGTCACTCTTACAACAAAGCATGACTAGGAGAGAGAAGGTGGTGTGACCCTAGACTGCTAGAGTCACAGCAAGAAAAGTTAAGAAAGTGCCATCAGGTCATTTGGACAAAAGAATGCTATATGGCTGTTGGGTTTGTAAGAGATCCATTGGAGAAAAACAAGTCACTACATTAGATGATTTTCTACTTACCTGCATCACCCTCTCCAAGAACACATATGCTATAATGAGACAAGTTATTACATTAAAAATGACCGGCTCTGGCATTTGGAAAACTACATCAAATAATGAAGTAAAACCTGGGTTACAAACATCCTGGTATCAATTCCAACTACCATCTTTTACCAAACTACAACTCTAATGATCACTAATTCACTTGCAATCTAGTGCTCGTCCCACATACAAAATCAACGACTTCCAATGTGTCATAACTTTTTAAAAATTTCCCTAAAATTTTAGAGGATAACGTAAATATATCTCTTGGAAAAGTTGAGAATGATGGAGACACTAGGAAAGGAAAAGATGAAAATACTACCCTAATCAATGACGTAAAACACAAGGCATGAACAACTGTTCAAAGAATTCTCTATGACATTGATTAATTCTACAATCTCTACGCCTGGCTCTTTCCTATCAGTCATTTGATACATAAACAAACAGAATAGTGTATTTCATGGGATCAAATCTTTTAGTTGCGTGCTTTCCCTTTGACCACTACATATGCTTTTATGTGTTTGCTTTATTTTCAGGCGGTGTCACATTAGAACACCCTCATCTCGGCAGATCTTTGCCTCAAGGAACTCTACCTCGGCCCTTGATCAACTGTACTCTGTGTTATGGTCAACTCAGAGCCCTACATGGATCAGTGTTTCCTACCGCCTCTCTCCCGTGCGTTGTTCATGTCAGGGAGTAGAGTCCACCGAGTGAACAGTAAGCAGTCTTCTCAAAGCATCAGATATGAAAAGGAGGAGATGCAGGGTTGGGTGTGGGACCCCATTCCGGGCCTCAGTGCAGACAAGATAGAGGTCAAGGCATCCCTCCAGAGACTGGGAGAAAAACAGGAGGTTATGAGCACGAGGTTCCCTCTGCAGGCCTTGAAGCAGGGACCTGGAATCAAACTGCTGACACCGTGGATCGTGGTTGGTTTGACAGGGAACTCACGAGGAAGATAAGGACATGAAATAATGATAATTATAAGAACAGCAACGAAGACTTCTACTGAGCCAAGGACTGCACCCTGAATGTAAACTCTGTGCTTGAACATATCTTAACTCACATGACCCTGAAAACATCCCCCCATAGTCAGTGTTGTTCTTTTCACCATTTGCTAGATGAAGAGACCGGGTACAGTGGCTAGAAAACTCAGCCAGGTTACAAAGCGGAGAAATGGCCGAGCCCAAGCTCAGTGCTCTTCTGTGATGCTCTTGGACTACAACTCCAAGTGAAGTCTCTAACGACTATCTCCGCTCACACTGCCAACACCATCGTCCTCCGTGGAGTGGATGGAGGCAGGCGTGGGCTGGGCAGGGCAGGGAGCCGGGTGTGGCAGGCCGCCAGAGCTAAGGTCTGGCACACAGGTTGCCGGCTTGCTTCGTCCTCTGAGGGGGCCCAGCACAGGCCCCAGGAGACTTGGCGGCAGGCCCCAGGGCCCTTTCCCCCGGATCTTGTCCACTTGAAAGGGGCCTGGCCCAGGTGGCCGGTTGGACTGGTTGGCCAGCCTCCTTTGGACAAAGCAGGCGAGCCGAGCCAGCCTTCCAGTCGCCCCCGGCGTGGCACCAGCGCCCTCAGGCCGAGGGCCTCACGCGTGCCCTCCATCGCGGATTTCTCCTCAGAGCCGGGGCCTGGGCACTGGGAAGGCCAGGCCCTCCCGACTCCAGAGATGATGCTGGGACCCGTCGCCTGAAGGGCCTGCCCGTGTGGCAGCGGCTGCCCAAGCCGGCGGCCTGCTGGGGCCTCACTCACTGCTTGGCCATAAGCCTGTCCCGGCCCTTCTGATTCCACAGAGCCTTTCCTCCACCTGGCTGGGGTCGACAAGTGCGGGCGTGGGGTAAGGCCGTGGTTTTGCCTTTCCAGGAAGAAATGAGGCCCGGGAAGAGGCAGCTGGCCGAGGCAGAGCCTTGACCTGGCACCCCAGTCGGCCTCTGGCCAGCAGGTCCAGACCACGGCTTCCAAAGAAGGGAAGCGGCCGGCCAGCTGATTGCAAGTGGGGGATGGGAGGGAGAGAACAGCTGAAGCCAAGTCCAGCAGGGTGTTGGCGTTCCTTCTTCAGCTGGGACTGGACTGGACTGGCCTGGCGGGCGGGCGGGCGGGGCCTTCACTGAGGACCCCCGAGGCCCGCCCTAGGCCCCGGCGGCCGGCGGCGGCGGGTGGCACATGCTCCCTTGGCCTGAGTGGTTGAACCCAAGCCCACAGGGCACTCAAAGCACCAGGAGAAAGAAGGGGCCAGGGGAGAGGAAGGCAGGTAGACGAGGTGGGCAGGGCTCGCCCACCTCTTCTCCTCAGGTCCCCGAGAGAGAAAGAGAGAGACAGAGAGACAGAGAGAGAGAGACAGAGAGAGATAGAGAGACAGACAGACAGACAGGGAAAGAGTGAGAGATCCCTGACCTCTGAGTATCTGCATCCACCACTGCTGCCAACTCACAGGCCATCCCACTTCCCCACCTCCATCCCCAGGAGCGGGCCCCGGGACCAGCCACACCACAGAGAGGCCCCTTCCTGGTCACCTCCGCGCTGTCCCTTCCTGGCCTGACCCCAGTGCAGGGGAACCGGTTCAGACAATCGTCTAAATGTCCCTCTCCATGACAATTGTCTTCTCCAGTCTCACATGCCCAAACCGCACCCCCAACATCCTCCTTTGTCTGCAGCTGGAGATAGGAGGAGAATCTCTGCCATTGTGTTGAGAGACTCAGTTTCGCGGGGGTTCTCCCCTGTACACGTGTTCTTAAGCTGGGTATTATTTTCTCCAGCGAACCTGTCTTGTGAAGGATTTGGCCAGCCATAAGAAGCTTCATGGAAGAGGCGGAGGGGCTTCTCTCTCCGCCCCCGACAGCCCTGAGCTGGGTCAGTGCCTCAGACCTGGCCAGGGGCAGCCCATCCCCCGGCGCCCTCTCCCGGGGCATCCCAGGAAAGCTTCACAGCCAGCCCCACCCCACTCGCCACTGCCAGGTCCATCGGCCTCCCTCGGGAGGACGGGGCAGGACAGGGAACCGGGTGTGGGAGGCCGCCAGATCTCAGCTCTGGCACACAGGCTGCCAGGCTGCCTCCTCCTCTGAGGGGGCCCAGCACACGCCCCAGGAAACTTGGCGGCAGGCCCCGGGGCTCTCTCCTCTGGAACTCGTCCACTTGAAAGGGGCCCGGCCCAGGTGGCTGGTTCCACCGGCTGGAAAGAAATCTTTTTCTTCTCTGAGAGACTGTTGCTTGTCATCTCCTGGACATGAGATGATAGAGAATTGTTCCCATTTCCCTTTCTACTTGAAACCTGATGGATACATTGCCGGCTGCCTTTAGAGACTGCAGGTCTTTCTGAAACTCTTTTCAGTGTGCTGGCTTACTTCAGCGTCATTTCATTCTTCCATCCGAAATTCCTTTCAGTTGGATCTATTTTCCTTTCTAATCCTTTTGTATAGCTAGATATTTAAAAGCTGCTCAACTCTGTAATGGAGAAAAGTTGGCTTACAACTCTTTCAGACAGCATGTAAACCCAAATATTAGGGTTTTGTGGGAGCCCAAGATTTGGCCACCCTGAAATCTGTCTCTTCACCATGGTTGTTTTCTCTAGGGACATTTGACCTCCCCCACTAACTTCCTAAAGAATTTGACATGGTGGCTCCTTTCTGGAACAAATCTATCATGATGGCTGTAAAGATAACCTAGGGTAAATGTTGTAATAGGAAAGGCACCAACAAGCCCCTCTTATCAGAATTTCTGTCTCTCTGGCCACACTCTCTGGATGACCCTTCGAGGAGTTTCCAGACAATCATTTACATTTATAAGGGAAATCTCCATTTGTAAAGGTATCTCCCTCTCTGTTTTGAGAAGGGAGCAGGATGGCCTCATATCTGTCATATCAATGTGGAAGATGAGGCCTTAAAGCTGCATATTAACCATACTCTGGTTTACTGTCCTTTAGTGGTAATCTCCTTTAACTAACTCCCTCCACCCACAAAGTCCTCCTTTGTCATTGGTTTAACATGGTATTTAAGACGAGAATTTCTGCTATTGTCTTGAGAAACGCAGTGCCCTGCTTTCTCCCATGTATACATGTTATTAAACTTGGTAATATTTTTTCCTGCTAACCTGTGTTGGTAATCATTTGGCCAGCCATAAGAACCTCAAGGAAAATAGCAGAGGGAGATTCTCCCTCTTCACCCGACAGTTTTGGCGCAGTCGCCAGGAGCCCCACTGTCTGGCAAGTTGCCTTCTCTGGCCGAAAGACCTGCCTTTTTGACATGTCTAAACACATTCTGATTCCAAGTTGCAAGTTGCCTTCCAGCAATAAGTTTGTATAGAATTTCCAAGAGGCACACAGCTGAGAAAAACTGGGTATGATTCTAACTCCTGGAAATAACATCGTGCCCCATCTCTCTTACTTCCAGCTAGTAAGGATCACATAAAACCTAAAGAAGTTTTGGAACAGATTCATGTTTGCTGCACTGAAGAGAAATAGCACATTCTTTGGAGAAGCACGTTCTCAGTCCAAGTTGCAAGTTGCTGTCTAGCAACAAGTTTGTATAGAACTTGCAAAGATTCCCAGAACTGAGCTCGCGTGGGTATGTCTCCAACTCCTAGAAATAAATTCATGCCCTATCTCCCTTACTTCCACCTAGTAAGGATCACATAATTCCTAAAAAAGTTTTGCCACAGATTCCCAATTAGGGCATTGGGAAGGAGTAACACGTTGTTTGAGCAAGCACATTCTCGTTCCAAGAGGCAAGCTGCTGTGTAGAAACAAGTTTGCATAGGCCTTGCAAAGATTGCCAGAACTGAGGTAAAGCGGATATGTCTCTATCTCCTAGAAATAACTTCATGCCCCATCTCACTTACCTCCATTAAGTAAGGATCACATAATTCCTAAACAAGTTTTGTCACAGATTCCCAGTTGGGGCATTGAGAAGATATAGGCCGTTCCTTTGAAGAAACACATTCTGATTCCAAGTTGCAAGTTGCCTTCTAACAATAACTTTGTATAGGACTTCCAAGATGCCCAAAGCTGAGAAAAACTGGGTATCACTCCAACTCCTGGAAATAACATCATGTCCCGTCTCCCTTACTTCCAATTAGTAAGGATCACATAAATTATAAAGAAGATTTGGAACAGATTCATGTTTGGTGCACTAAACAGAAATAGCACATTCCTTTGAAGAAGCACCTTCTGATTCCAAGTTGCAAGTTGCTGTCTAGCAACAAGTTTGTATAGGAATTGCAAAGATTCCGAGAACTGAGCTAGAGTGGGTATGTCTCCAACTCCTAGGAATAACTTCCTGCCCGATCTCCCTTACTTCCACCTAGTAAGGATCACATAATTCCTAACAAAGTTTTGACACAGATTCCCAATTAGGGCATTGGAAAGGAGTAGCACGTTGCTTTGAGCAAGCACAGTCTCATTCCAAGTGACAAGCTGCTGTGTAGAAACAAGTTTGTATAGGCCTTGCAAAGATTGCCAGAACTGAGCTAAGGCGGGTATGTCTCTATCTCCTAGAAATAACTTCATGCCCCAACGCACTTACTTCCATCTAGTAATGATCACATACATACTAAACCAGCTTTGTAACAGATTTCCAATTGGGGCATTGAAAAGAAAGAGCCCGTTCCTTTGAAGAAACACATTCTGACTCGAAGTTGCTAGTTGCCTTCTAACAATAAGTTTGTATGGGACTTCCAAGATGCTCACAGTTGAGAAAAACTGGGTCTGACTCCAAATCCTGGAAATAACATCATACCCCTTCTCCCTTACTTCCATCTAGTAAGGAAAACATAAATCCTAAAGAAGTTTTGGAACAGATTCATGTTTGGTGCACTGAAAGAAATAGCAATTTCCTTTGAAGAAGCACGTTCTGAGTCCAAGTTACAAGATGCTGTCTAGCAACAAGTTTGTATAGAACTTGCAAATATTTCCAGAACGTAGCTAGAGTGGGAATGTCTCCAACTCCTATAATAAATTCATGCCCGATCTCCCTTACTTCCTTTTTTAGGAATATGTGATCTTTACTATGTGGAAGTAAGGGAGATCGGGCATGAAGTTATTTCTAGGAGTTGGAGACATACCCGTTTTATCTCAGTTCTGGCAAACTTTCCAAGGCCTATACAAAGTAGTTTGTACACAGCAGCTTGCCACTTGGAATGAGAATGTGCTTGCTCTAAGCAACGTGCTATTTTTTCCCAATGCAATAATTCGGAAACTGTGTCAAAACGTTCTTCGGAATTATGTGATCCTTAATAGTTGGATGTAAGGGAGATCGGGCACGAAGTTATTTCTAGGAGTTGGAGACATACCCGTTTTAGCTCAGTTCTGGCAATCTTTCCAAGGCCTATACAAACTTATGTCTACACAGCAGCTTGTCACTTGGAATGAGAATGTGCTTGCTCTAAGCAACGTGCTATTTCTTCCCAATGCAATAATTCGGAAAATGTGTCAAAACGTTCTTCGGAATTATGTGATCCTTACTAGTTGGAAGTAAGGGAGATCGGGCATGATGTTATTTCCAGGATTTAGAGACATACCAACTCTAGCTTAGTTCTCGGAATCTTTGCAAGTCCTATACAAACTTGTTGCTAGACAGTAATTTGCAACTTGGAACAAGAACGTGCTTCTTCAAAGGAACGTGCTATTTCTCTTCAGTGCACCAAACATGAATCTGTTCTAAACTTCTTAGGTTTTATGTGATCCTTACTAGCTGGAAGTAAGGAGACAGAGCATGATATTATTTAAAGGAATGGGAGTCATACCCAGTTTTTCTCAGCTTTGGGCATCTTGGAAGTCCTATAACAAATTATTGGTAGAAGGCAACTTGCAACGTGGAATCAGAATGTCTTTCTTGAAAAGAAGGCCCTATTTCTTCTCAATGCCCCAATTGGGAATCTATGACAAAATTTGTTTAGGAATTATGTGATCCTTACTAGATGGAAGTAAGTGAGATGGGGCAGGAAGTTATTTCTAGAAGATAGAGACATACCCACTGAAGCTCAGTTCTGCACATCATTGGAAGTCCTATATAAACATGTTTCTACACAACAGCTTGCAACTTGGGAAGAGAAAGTGCTTGCTTAAAGCACGTGCTATAGGTTCTGAATGCCCGACTTGGGAATCTGTGTCAAAACTTTGTTAGGAATTATGTGATCCTTACTAGCTGGAAGTAAGGGAGATGGGGCAAAGTTATTTCTAGGAGTTTGAGACATACCAAGTTTAGCTCTGTTCTGGGCATCGTTGAGAAACCTATACAAACCTGTTCCTACATAGTAACTTGCAACTTTGAATGAGAATGTGCTTGCTTAGAGCAAAGTGCTATATGTTCTGAATGCCCGAATTGGGAATCTATCTCAAAACTTTGTTAGGAATTATGTGATCCTTACTAGATGGAAGTAAGGGAGATGGGGTATGAAGTTATTTGTAGGAGTTGGAGACATACCCAATTTAGCTCAGTTCTGGACATCAATGCAAGTCCTAGACACACTCTTTTGTACACAGCAGCTTGCAACTTGGAATGAGAAAGTGCTTGCTCAAAGAAACGTCCTATATGTTCTGAATGCCCGAATTGGGGAATCTGGGTCAAAATTTTTTAGGAATTATGTTATCATTAATAGATGGAAGTAGGGGAAATGGAGTATGAAGTTATTTCTAGGAGTTGGAGACATGCCCACTTTAGCTGAGTTCTGGGAATCATTGCAAGTCCTACATAAACTTGTTGCTAGATAGCAACTTGCAACTTGGAATCAGAAAGTGCTTCGTCAAAGGAAGGTGCTCTTACTTCTCTATACACCAAACATTAATCTGTTCCAAATCTTCTTTCGGATTTATGTGATCCTTACTAGCTGGAAGGAAGGGAAATGGGGCAAGAAGTTATTTCTAGGAGTTGGAGACATACCCACATTAGCTCAGTTCTAGGGATCTTTGAATGTCCTATACAAACTTATTCCTACATAGTAACTTGCTACCTGGAATGAGAATGTGCTTGCTTACAGCAACGTGCTATATGTTCTGAATGCCCGAATTGGGAATCTGTGTCAAAACTTTGTTAGGAATTATGTGATCCTGACTAGCTGGAAGTAAGGGAGATGGGGCATGAAGTTATTTCTAGGAGTTGGAGACATAGCCACTTTCGCTCAGTTCTGGGGATCTTTGAAAGATCTATACAAACTTGTTCCTACATAGTAACTTGCTAGTTGGAATGAGAAAGTGCTTGCTTAAAGCAACGTGCTATATGTTCTGAATGCCCGAATTGGGAATCTGTGTCAAAACTTTGTTAGGAATTCTGTGATGCTTACTAGATGGAAGTAAGGGAGATGGGGCATGAAGTTATTTCTGGGAGTTGGAGAGAGACCCACTTTAGCTCAGTTGTGGGGATCTTTGAATGTCCTATACAAATTTGTTCCTAGATAGTAACTTGCAACTTTGAATGAGAAAGTGCTTGCTTACAGCAACGTGCTATATGTTCTGAATGCCCGAATTGGGAATCTGTGTCAAAACTTTGTTAGGAATTATGTGATCCTTACTAGATGGAAGTAAGGGAGATGGGGCATGATGTTATTTCTAGGAGTTGGAGACATTCCCAAATTAGCTAAGTTCTGGGGATCTTTGAAAGTCCTATACAAACTTGTTCCTACATAGAAACTTGCTACTTGGAATGAGAAAGTGCTTGCTTACAGCAACGTGCTATATGTTCGGAATGCCCGAATTGGGAATCTGTGTCAAAACTTTATTAGGAATTATGTGATCCTTACTAGCTGGAAATAAGGGAGATGGGGCATGAAGATATTTCTAGGAGATGGAGACATACCCACTTTAGTTCAGTTCTGGGGATCTTTGAAATTCCTATACAAACTTGTTCCTACATAGTAACTTGTTACTTGGAATGAGAAAGTGCTTGCTTACAGCAACGTGCTATATGTTCTGAATGCCCTAATAGGGAATCTGTGTCAAAACATTGTTAGGAATTATGTGATCCTTTCTAGCTGGAAGGAAGGGAGATGGGGCATGAAGATATTTCTAGGATTTGGAGACATACCCACTTTAGCTCAGTTGTGGGGATGTTGGAAAGTCCTGTACAAACTTGATCCTATATCGTTAACTTGCTAGTTAGAATGAGAAAGTGCTTGCTTACAGCAACGTGCTATGTGTTCTGAATGCTCGAATTGGGAATCTGTGTCAAAACTTTGTTAGGAATTATGTGATCCTTTCTAGCTGGAAGGAAGGGAGATGGGGGATGAAGATATTGCTAGGATTTGGAGACATACCCACTTTAGCTCAGTTGTGGGGATGTTGGAAAGTCCTGTACAAACTTGTTCCTATATCGTTAACTTGCTAGTTAGAATGAGAAAGTGCTTGCTTACAGCAACGTGCTATGTGTTCTGAATGCTCGAATTGGGAATCAGTGTCAAAACATTGGTAGGAATTATGTGATCCTTTCTAGCTGGAAGGAAGGGAGATGGGGGATGAAGATATTGCTAGGATTTGGAGACATACCCACTTTAGCTCAGATGTGGGGATGTTGGAAAGTCCTGTACAAACTTGTTCCTATATCGTTAACTTGCTAGTTAGAATGAGAAAGTGCTTGCTTACAGCAACGTGCTATGTGTTCTGAATTCTTGAATTGGGAATCCGTGTCAAAACTTTGTTAGAAATTATGTGATCCTTACTAGCTGGAAGTAAGACAGATGGGGCATGAAGTTATTTCTAGGAGTTGGAGACATACCCACTTTAGCTCAGTTCTAGGGATCTTTGAATGTCCTATACATACTTGTTCCTACCTAGTAACTTGCTACTTAGAATAAGAATGTGCTTGCTTACAGCAACGTGCTATATGTTCTGAATGCCCGAATTGGGAATCTCTGTCAAAACTTTGTTAGGAATTATGTGATCCTTACTAGCTGGAAGTAAGGGAGATGCGGCATGAAGTTATTTGTAGGAGTTGGAGACATACCCACTTTAGCTCAGTTCTGGGGATCCTTGAAAGTCGTATTCAAACTTGTTCCTACATAGGAACTTGCTAATTGGAATGAGAAAGTGCTTGCTTAAAGCAACGTGCTATATGTTCTGAAAGCCCGAATTGGGTATCTGTGTCTAAACTTTGTTAGGAATTATGTGATCCTTACTAGCTGGAAGTAAGGGAGATGAGGCATGAAGTTATTTCTTGGAGTTGGAGACATGCCCAATTTCGCTCAGTTCTGGGGATGTTGGAATGTCCTTTACAAACTTGTTCCTACATAGTAACTTGCAACTTTGAATGAGAAAGTGCTTGCTTACAGCAACGTGCTATATGTTCTGAATGCCCGAATTGGGAATCTGTGTCAAAACTTTGTTAGGAATTATGTGATCCTTACTAGCTGGTAGTAAGGAAGATGGGCATGAAGTTATTTCTAGGAGTTGGAGACATACCCACTTTAGCTCAGTTCTGGGGATCTTTGAATGTCCTACACAAACTTGTTCCTACATAGTAACTTTCTACTTGGAATGAGAAAGGGCTTGCTTACAGCAACGTGCTATGTGTTCTGAATGCCCGAATTGGGAATCTGTGTCAAAACTTTGTTAGGAGTTATGTGATCCTTACTAGCAGGAAGTAAGGGAGATGGGGCATGAAGTTATTTCTAGGAGTTGGAGACATACCCTCTTTGCTCAGTTCTGGAGATCTTTGATATGTCCTATACAATCTTGTTACTATATAGTAACTTGCATCTTGGAATGAGAAAGTGCTTGCGTAAAGCAACGTGCTATATGTTCTGAATGCCCGAATTGGGAATCTGTGTCAAAATTTGTTAGGAATTATGTGATCCTTACTAGCTGGAAGTAAGGGAGATTGGGCATGAACTTATTTCTAAAGTTGGAAACATACCCACTTTAGCTCAGTTCTGGGATCTTTGAAAGTCCGATACAATCTTGTTCTTACATAGTTCCTTGCAACTTGGAATGATACAGTGGTTGCTTAAAGCAACGTGCTATATGTTCTGAATCCCCGAATTGGGAATCTGTGTCAAAACTTTGTAAGGAATTATGTGATCCTTACTAGCTGGAAGTAAGGGAGATGGGGCATGAAATTATTTCTAGGAGTTGGAGACATACTAAGATAAGCTCCGTTCTGGGCATCATTGAAATACCTATACAAACTTATTCCTACATGGTAACTTGCTACTTGGAATGAGAAAGTGCTTGCTTAAAGCAACATGCTATATGTTGTGAATGTCCGAATTGGGAATCTGTGTCAAAACTTTGTTGGGAATTATGTGATCCTTACTAGCTGAAAGTAAGGGAGATGGGGCATGAAGTTATTTCTAGGAGTTGGAGACATACCCACTTTAGCTCCGTTCTGGGCATCTTTGAAATACCTATACAAACTTGTTCCAAGATAGTAACTTGCTAGTTGGAATGAGAAAGTGCTTGCTTAAAGCAACGTGCTATATGTTCTGAATGCCCGAATTGGGAATCTGTGTCAAAACTTTGTTAGGAATTATGTGATCCTTACTAGCTGGAAGTAAGGGAGATGGGGCATGAAGTTATTTCTAAAAGTTGGAGATATACCGTGTTTTGCTCAGTTTTGGGCATCTTTGAAATACCTATACAAACTTGTTCCTACATAGTAACTTGCTACTTGGAATGAGAAAGTGCTTGCTTAAAGCAACGTGCTATATGTTCTGAATGCCCGAATTGCGAATCTGTGTAAAAACTTTGTTAGGAATTATGTGATCCTCACTAGCTGGAAGTGAGGGATATGGGGCATTAAGTTATTTCTAGGAGTTGGAGACATACCAAGTTTAGCTCAGTTCTGGGCATCTTTGAAATACCTACACAAACTTGTTCCTATATAGTAACTTGCTAATTGGAATGAGAAAGTGCTTGCTTAAAGCAACGTGCTATATATTCTGAATGCCCGAATTGGGAATCTGTGTCAAAACTTTGTTAGGAATTATGTTATCCTTACTAGCTGGAAGTAAGGGAGATGGGGCATGAAGATATTTCTAGGAGTTGGAGACATACCAAGTTTAGCTCAGTTCTGGGCATCTTTGAAATACCTATACAAACTTGTTCCTACATAGTAACTTGCATCTTTCAATGAGAATGTGCTTGCTTACAGCAATGTGCTGTATGTTCTGAATGCCCGAATTGGGAATCTGTGTCAAAACTTTGTTAGGAATTATGTGATACTTACTAGCTCGAAGTAAGGGAGATGTGGCATGAAGTTATTTCCAGGAGTCGGAGACATACCAAGTTTAGCTCATTTCTGGGCATCTTTGAAAATCCTATACAAACTTGTTCCTACATAGTAACTTGCAACTTTGAATGAGAATGTGCATGCTTAAAGCAACGTGCTATATGTTCTGAATGCCCGAATTGGGAATCTGTTCAAAAGTTTGTTAGGAATTATTTGATCCTTACTAGCTGGAAATAAGGGAGATGGGGCATGAGGTTATTTCTAGGAGTTGGAGACATACCCACTTTAGCTCAGTTCTGGGCATCTTTGAAATACCTATAGAAACTTGTTCCTACATAGTAACTTGCTACTGGAATGAGAAAGTGCTTGCTTAAAGGAAAGTGCTATATGTTCTGAATGCCCGATTTGGGAATCAGTGTCAAAACTTTGTTAGGAATTATGTGATCCTTACTAGCTGGAAGTGAGGGAGATGGGGCATGAAGTTATTTCTAGGAGATGGAGACATGCCAAGTTTAGCTCAGTTCTGGACATCTTTGAAATACCTATACAAACTTGTTCCTACATAGTAACTTGCTACTTGGAATGAGAAAGTGCTTGCTTAAAGCAACGTGCTATGTGTTCTGAATGCCCGAATTGGGAATCTGTGTCAAAACTTTGTTAGGAATTATGTGATCCTTACTAGCTCGAAGTAAAAGAGATGGGGCGTGAAATTATTTCTAGGAGTTGGAGACATACCATGTTAAGCTCTGTTCTGGGCATCTTTGAAATACCTATACAAACTTGTTCCTACATAGTAACTTGCTACTTGGAATGAGAAAGTGCTTGCTTAAAGCAACGTGCTATGTGTTCTGAATGCCCGAATTGGGAATCTGTGTCAAAACTTTGTTAGGAATTATGTGATCCTTACTAGCTCAAAGTAAGAGAGATGGGGCGTGAACTTATTTCTAGGAGTTGGAGACATACCATGTTAAGCTCTGTTCTGGGCATCTTTGAAATACCTATACAACCTTGTTCCTACATAGTAACTTGCTACTTGGAATGAGAAAGTGCTTGCTTAAAGCAAAGTGCTACATATCTGAATGCACGAATTAGGAATCTGTGTCAAATCTTTGTTAGGAATTATGTGATCCTTACTAGCGGGAAGTAAGGGAATGGGGCAAGAAGTTATTTCTAGGATTTGAAGACATGCCAAGTTTAGTTCAGTTCTGGGCATCTTTGAAATACCTATACAAACTTGTTCCTACATAGTAACTTGCAACTTTGAATGAGAATGTGCTTGCTTACAGCAACGTGCTAAATGTTCTGAATGCCCGAATTGGGAATCTGTGTCAAAACTTTGTGAGGAATTATGTGATCCTTACTAGCTGAAAGTAAGGGAGATGGGGCATGAAGTTATTTCTAGGAGTTGGAGACATACCAAGTTTAGCTCAGTTCTGGGCATCTTTGAAATACCTATACAAACGTGTTCCTACATAGTAACTTGCAACTTTGAATCAGAATGTGCTTGCTTAAAGCAACGTGCTATATGTTCTGAATGCCCGAATTGGGAATCTGTGTCAAATCTTTGTTAGGAATTATGTGATCCTTACTAGCTGGAAGTAAGGGAGATGGGGCATGAAGTTATTTCTAGGAGTTGGAGACATACCCACTTTACCTCACTTCTGGGCATCTTTGAAATACCTATACAAAATTGTTCCTACATAGTAACTTGCAACTTTGAATGAGAATGTGCTTCCTTACAGCAACGTGCTATATGTTCTGAATGCCCGAATTGGGAATCTGTGTCAAAACCTTGTTAGGAATTATGTGATCCTTACTAGCTCGAAGTAAGGGAGATGGGGCCTGAAGTTATTTCTAGGAGTTG
Source organism: Diceros bicornis minor (assembly GCF_020826845.1). Taxonomy (NCBI): domain Eukaryota; kingdom Metazoa; phylum Chordata; class Mammalia; order Perissodactyla; family Rhinocerotidae; genus Diceros; species Diceros bicornis. The sequence goes on along the minus strand of NW_026690855.1, from coordinate 4,218,126 downwards.
GAGACATACCCACTTTATCTCAGTTCTGGGCATCTTTGAAATACATATAGAAACTTGTTCCTACATAGTAACTTGCTACTTGGATGAGAAAGTGCTTGCTTAAAGGAACGTGCTATATGTTCTGAATGCCCAAATTGGGAATCTGTGTCAAAACTTTGTTAGGAATCATGAGATCCTTACTAGCTGGAAGTAAGGGAGAAGGGGCATGAAGTTATTTCTAGGAGTTGGAGACATACAAAGTTTAGCTCAGTTCTGGGAATCTTTGAAATACCTATACAAACTTGTTCCTACATAGTAACTTGCAACTTTGAATGAGAATGTGCTTGCTTACAACAACGTGCTATATGTTCTGAATGCCCGAATTGGGAATCTGTGTCAAAACTTTGTTAGGAATTATGTGATCCTTACTAGCTGGAAGTAAGGGAGATGGGGCATGAAGTTATTTCTAGGAGTTGGAGACATACCCACATTAGCTCAGTTCTTGGCATCTATGAAATACCTATACAAACTTGTTCCTACATGGTAACTTGCTACTTGGAATGAGAAAGTGCTTGCTTAAAGCAACGTGCTACATGTTCTGAATGCCCGAAATGGGAATCTGTGTCAAAACTTTGTTAGGAATTATGTGATCCTTACTAGCTGGAAGTAAGGAAGATGGAGCAAGAAGTTATTTCTGGGAGTTGGAGACATACCCACTTTAGCTCAGTTCTCGACACCTTTGAAATACCTTTACAAACTTGTTCCTACATAGTAACTTTCAATGTTGAATGAGAATGTGCTTGCTTACAGCAACGTGCTATATGTTCTGAATGCCCGAATTGGGAATCTGTGTCAAAACTTTGTTAGGAATTATGTGATCCTTACTAGCTGGAAGTAAGGGAGATGGGGCATGAAGTTATTTCTAGGAGTTGGAGACATACCAAGATTAGCTCTGTTCTGGGCATCTTTGAAATACCTATACAAACTTGTTCCTACATAGTAACTTGCAACTTTGAATGAGAATGTGCTTGCTTACAGCAACGTGCTATATGTTTTGAATGCCCGAATTGGGAGTCTGTGTCAAAACTTTGTTAGGAATTATGTGATCCTTACTAGCTGGAAGTAAGGGAGATGGGGCATGAAGTTATTTCTAGGAGTTGGAGACATACCAAGTTTAGCTCTGTTCTGGGCATCTTTGAAATACCTATACAAACTTGTTCCTACATAGTAACTTGCAACTTTGAATGAGAATGTGCTTGCTTACAGCAACGTGCTATATGTTCTGAATGCCCGAATTTGGAATCTGTGTCAAAACTTTGTTAGGTATTATGTGATCCTTACTAGCTGGAAGTAAGGGAGATGGGGCATGAAGTTATTTCTAGGAGTTGGAGACATAACAAGTTTAGCTCAGTTCTGGGCATCTTTGCAATACCTATACAAACTTGTTCCTACATAGTAACTTGCAACTTTGAATGAGAATGTGCTTGCTTACAGCAACGTGCTATATGTGTTGAATGCCCGAATTGGGAATCTGTGTCAAAACTTTGTTAGGAATTATGTGATCCTTACTAGCTGGAAGTAAGGGAGATGGGGCATGAAGTTATTTCTAGGAGTTGGAGACATACCAAGTTTAGCTCTGTTCTGGGCATCTTTGAGAAACCTATACAAACTTGTTCCTACATAGTAACTTGCAACTTTGAATGAGAATGTGCTTGCTTACAGCAAGGTGCTATATGTTCTGAATGCCCGAATTGGGAATCTGTGTCAAAACTTTGTTAGGCATTATATGATCCTTACTAGCTGGAATAAGGGAGATGGGGCTTGAAGTTATTTCTAGGAGTCGGAGACATACCAAGTTTAGCTCACTTCTGGGCAACTTTGAAAGTCCTATACAAACTTGTTCCTACATAGTAACTTGCAACTTTGAATGAGAATGTGCTTGCTTACAGCAACGTGCTATATGTTCTGAATGCCCGAATTGGGAATCTGTGTCAAAACTTTGTTAGGAATTATGTGATCCTTAGTAGCTGGAATTAAGGGAGTTGGGGCATGAACTTATTTCTAGGAGTTGGAGACATACCAAGTTTAGCTCAGTTCTGGGCATCTTTGAAATACCTATACAAACTTGTTCCTACATAGTAACTTGCTACTTTGAATGAGAATGTGCTTGCTTACAACAACGTGCTCTATGTTCTGAATGCCCAAATTGGGAATCTGTGTCAAAAATTTGTTAGGAATTATGTGATCCTTACTAGCTGGAAGTAAGGGAGATGGGGCATGAAGTTATTTCTAGGAGTTGGAGACATACCCACTTTAGCTCAGTTCTGGGCATCTTTGAAATACCTATACAAACTTGTTCCTACATAGTAACTTGCTACTTGGAATGAGAAAGTGCTTGCTTAAAGCAACGTGCTGCATGTTCTGAATGCCCGAAATGGGAATCTGTGTCAAAACTTTGTTAGGAATTATGTGATCCTTACTAGCTGGAAGTAAGTGAGATGGGGCATGAAGTTATTTCTAGGAGTTTGAGACATATCAATTTTAGCTCAGTTCTTGGCATCTTTGAAATACCTATACAAACTTGTTCCTACATAGTAACTTGCAACTTTGAATGAGAATGTACTTGCTTACACCAACGTGCTATATGTTCTGAATGCCCAAATTGGGAATCTGTGTCAAAACTTTTTTAGGAATTATGTGATCCTTACTAGCTGGAAGTAAGGGAGATGGGGCATGAAGTTATTTCTAGGAGTTGGAGACATACAAAGTTTCGCTCAGTTCTGAGCATGTTTGAAATACCTATACAAACTTGTTCCTACATAGTAACTTGCAACTTTGAATGAGAATGTGCTTGCTTACAGCAACGTGCTATATGTTCTGAATGCCCGAATTGGAAATATGTGTCAAAACTTTGTTAGGAATTATGTGATCCTTACTAGCTGGAAGTAAGGGAGATGGGGCATGAAGTTATTTCTGGGAGTTGGAGACATACCAAGTTTAGCTCTGTTCTGGGCATCTTTGAAAAACCTATACAAACTTGTTCCTACATAGTAACTTGCAACTTTGAATGAGAATGTGCTTGCTTACAGCAAGGTGCTATATGTTCTGAATGCCCGAATTGGGAATCTGTGTCAAAACTTTGTTAAGCATTATGTGATCCTTACTAGCTGGAATAAGGGATATGGGGCATGAAGTTATTTCTAGGAGTCGGAGACATACCAAGTTTACCTCACTTCTGGGCATCTTTGAAAGTCCTATACAAACTTGTTCCTACATAGTAACTTGCAACATTGAATGAGAATGTGCTTGCTTTCAGCAACGTGCTATATGTTCTGAATGCCCGAATTGGGAATCTGTGTCAAATCTTTGTTAGGAATTATGTGATCCTTAGTAGCTGGAAGTAAGGTAGTTGGGGCATGAACTTATTTCTAGGAGTTGGAGACATACCAAGTTTAGCTCAGTTCTGGGCATCTTTGAAATACCTATACAAACTTGTTCCTACATAGTAACTTGCAACTTTGAATGAGAATGTGCTTGCTTACAGCAACGTGCTATATGTTCTGAATGCCCGAATTGGGAATCTGTGTCAAAACTTTGTTAGGAATTATGTGATCCTTACTAGCTGGAAGTAAGGGAGATGGGGCATGAAGTTATTTCTAGGAGTTGGAGACATACCCACATTAGCTCAGTTCTTGGCATCTTTGAAATACCTATACAAACTTGTTCCTACATAGTAACTTGCTACTTGGAATGAGAAAGTGCTTGCTTAAAGCAACGTGCTACATGTTCTGAATGCCCGAAATGGGAATCTGTGTCAAAACTTTGTTAGGAATTATGTGATCCTTACTAGCTGGAAGTAAGGGAGTTGGGGCATGAAGTTATTTCTAGGAGTTGGATACATACCAAGTTTAGCTCAGTTCTGGGCATCTTTGAAATACCTATACAAACTTGTTCCTACATAGTAACTTGCATTTTTGAATGAGAAACTGCTTACTTACATCAACGTGCTATATGTTCTGAATGCTCGAATTGGGAATCTGTGTCAAAACTTTGTTAGGAATTACGTGATCCTTACTAGCTGGAAGTAAGGGAGATGGGGCATGAAGTTATTTCTAGGAGTTGGAGACATACCCACTTTAGCTCAGTTTTGGGCATCTTTCAAATACCTATAGAAACTTGTTCCTACCTAGTAACTTGCTACTTGGAAAGAGAGAGTGCTTTCTTAAAGAAACATGCTACATGTTCTGAATGCCCGAATTGGGAATCTGTGTCAAAACTTTGTTAGGAATTATGTGATCCTTACTAGCTGGTAGTAAGGGAGATGGGGCATCAATTTATTTCTAGGAGTTGGAGACATGCCTAGTGTAGCTCAGTTCTGGGCATCTTTGAAATACCTATACAAACTTGTTCATACATAGTAACTTGCTAGTTGGAATGAGAAAGTGCTTGCTTACAGCAACGTGCTCTATGTTCTGAATGCCCGAATTGGGAATATGTGTCAAAACTTTGTTAGGAATTATGTGATCCTTACTAGCTGGAAGTAAAGGAGATGGGGCATGAAGTTATTTCTAGGAGATGGAGACATACAACGTTTAGTTCAGTTCTGGGCATCTTTGAAATACCTATACAAACTTGTTCCTACATAGCAACTTGCAACTTTGAATGAGAATGTGCTTGCTTACAGCAACGTGCTATATGTTCTGAAAGCCCGAATTGGGAATCTGTGTCAAAACTTTGTTAGGAATTATGTGATCCTTACTAGCTGGAAGTAAGGGAGATGGGGCATGAAATTATTTCTAGGAGTTGGAGACATACACACTTTATCTCTGTTCTGGGCACCTTTGAAATACCTATACAAACTTGTTCCTACATAGTAACTTGCTACTTTGAATGAGAATGTGCTTGCTTACAGCAACGAGTTACATGTTCTGAATGCCCGAATTGGGAATCTGTGTCAAAACTTTGTTAGGAATTATGTGATCCTTACTAGCTTGTAGTAAGGGAGATGGGACATGAAGTTATTTCTAGGAGTTGGAGACATACCCACTTTAGCTCAGTTCTGCGCGTCTTTGAAATACATATACAAACTTGTTCATACATAGTAACTTGCTACTTGGAATGAGAAAGTGCTTGCTTAAAGCAACGTGCTATATGTTCTGAATGCCCGAATTGGGAATCTTTGTGAAAACTTTGGTAGGCATTATGTGATCTTTACTAGCTGGAAGTAAGGGAGATGGGGCATGAACTTATTTCTAGGAGTTGGAGACATACCCAGTTAGCTCAGTTCTGGGCATCTTTGAAATACCTATACAAACTTGTTCCTACATAGTAACTTGCAACTTTGAATGAGAATGTTCTTGCTTAAAGCAACGTGCCATATGTTCTGAATGCCCGAATTGGGAATCTGTGTCAAAACTTTGTTAGGAATTATGTGATCCTTACTAGCTGGAAGTAAGGGAGAAGGGGCATGAAGTTGTTTCTAGAAGTTGGAGACATACCCACTTTAGCTCACTTCTGGGCATCTTTGAAATACCTATACAAACTTGTTCCTACATAGTAACTTGCATCTTTGAATTTGAATGTGCTTGCTTACAGCAACGTGCTATATGTTCTGAATGCCCGAATTGGGAATCTGTGTCAAAACTTTGTTAGAAATTATGTGATCCTTACTAGCTGGAAGTTAGGGAGATGGGGCATGATGATATTTCTAGGAGTTGGAGACATACCAAATTTAGCTCAGTTCTGGGCTTCTTTGAAATACCTCTACAAACTTGTTCCTACATAGTAACTTGCAACTTTGAATGAGAATGTCCTTGCTTACAGCAACGTGCTATATGTTGTGAATGCCCGAATTGGGAATCTGTGTCAAATCTTTGTTAGGAAATATGTGATCCTTACTAGGTGGATGTAAGGGAGATGGGGCATGAAGTTATTTCTAGGAGTTGGAGACATAGCATGTTTAGCTCAGTTCTGGACATCTTTGAAATACCTATACAAACTTGTTCCTACATAGTAACTGGCTACTTGGAATGAGAAAGTGCTTGCTTAAAGCAATGTGCTATATGTTCTGAATGCCCGAATTGGGAATCTGTGTCAAAACTTTGTTAGGAATTATGTGATCCTAACTAGCTGGAAGATAGGGAGATGGGGCATGAATTTATTTCTAGAAGTTGGAGACATACCCAATTTAGCTCAGTTCTGGGCATCTTTGAAATACCTATACAAACTTGTTCCTACATAGTAACTTGCATCTTTGAATTTGAATGTGCTTGCTTACAGCAACGTGCTATATGTTCTGAATGCCCGAATTGGGAATATGTGTCAAAACTTTGTTAAAAATTATGTGATCCTTACTAGCTGGAAGTAAGGGAGATGGGGCATGAAGATATTTCTAGGAGTTGGAGACATACACACATTAGCTCAGTTCTGGGCATCTTTCAAATACCTATAGAAACTTGTTCCTACCTAGTAACTTGCTACTTGGAATGAGAGAGTGCTTTCTTAAAGAAACATGCTACGTGATCTGAATGCCCGAATTGTGAATTTGTGTCAAAACTTTGTTAGGCATTATGTGATCCTTACTAGCTGGAAGTAAGGGAGATGGGGCATCAATTTATTTCTAGGAGTTGGAGACATGCCTAGGTTACGTCAGTTCTGGGCATCTTTGAAATACTTATACAAACTTGTTCATACATAGTAACTTGCTAGTTGGAATGAGAAAGTGCTTGCTTACAGCAACATGCTCTGTGTTCTGAATGCCCGAATTGGGAATATGTGTCAAAACTTTGTTAGGAATTATGTGATCCTTACTAGCTGGAAGTAAAGGAGATGGGGCATGAAGTTATTTCTAGGAGATGGAGACATACAACGTTTAGTTCAGTTCTGGGCATCATTGAAATACCTATACAAACTTGTTCCTACATAGCAACTTGCAACTTTGAATGAGAATGTGCTTGCTTACATCAACGAGTTACATGTTCTGAATGCCCGATTTGGGAATCTGTGTCAATCTTTGTTAGGAATTATGTGATCCTTACTAGCTTGTAGTAAGGGAGATGGGGCATGAACTTATTTCTAGGAGTTGGAGACATACCCACTTTAGCTCAGTTCTGCGCATCTTTGAAATACCTATACAAACTTGTTCCTACATAGTAACTTGCAACTTTGAATGAGAATGTGCTTGCTTAAAGCAACGTGCTATATGTTCTGAATGCCCGAATTGGGAATCTGTGTCAAAACTTTGTTAGGAATTATGTGATCCTTACTAGCTGGAAGTAAGGGAGAAGGGGCATGAAGTTATTACTAGATGTTGGAGACATACCCACTTAAGCTCAGTTCTGGGCATCTTTGAAATACCTATACAAACTTGTTCCTACATAGTAACTTGCAACTTTGAATGAGAATGTGCTTGCTTAAAGCAACGTGCTATATGTTCTGAATGCCCGAATTGGGAATCTGTGTCAAAACTTTGTTAGGAATTATGTGATCCTTACTAGCTGGAAGTAAGGGAGATGTGGCATGAAGTTATTTCTAGGAGTTGGAGACATACCAAGTTTAGCTCAGTTCTGGGCAACTTTGAAATTCCTATACAAACTTGTTCCTACATAGTAACTTGCATCTTTAAATGAGAATGTGCTTGCTTGCAGCAACGTGCTATATGTTCTGAATGCCCGAATTGGGAATCTGTGTCAAAACTTTCTTAGAAATTATGTTATCCTTACTAGCTGGAAGTTAGGGAGATGGGGCATGATGTTATTTCTAGGAGTTGGAGACATACCAAATTTAGCTCAGTTCTGGGCTTCTTTGAAATACCTCTACAAACTTGTTCCTACATAGTAACTTGCAACTTTGAATGAGAATGTCCTTGCTTACAGCAACGTGCTATATGTTGTGAATGCCCGAATTGGGAATCTGTGTCAAGTCTTTGTTAGGAAATATGTGACCCTTACTAGGTGGAAGTAAGGGAGATGGGGCATGAAGTTATTTCTAGGAGTTGGAGACATAGCATGTTTAGCTCAGTTCTGGACATCTTTGAAATACCTATACAAACTTGTTCCTACATAGTAACTGGCTACTTGGAATGAGAAAGTGCTTGCTTAAAGCAACGTGCTATATGTTCTGAATGCCCGAATTGTGAATCTGTGTCAAAACTTTGTTAGGAATTATGTGATCCTAACTAGCTGGAAGTAAGGGAGATGGGGCATGAAGTAATTTCTAGGAGTTGGAGACATACCCACTTTAGCACAGTTCTGGGCATCTTTGAAATACCTATACAAACTTGTTCCTACATAGTAACTTACTACTTTGAATGAGAATGTGCTTGCTTACAGCAACGTGCTATATGTTCTGAATGCCCGAAAAGGGAATCTGTGTCAAAACTTTGTTAGGAATTATGTGATCCTAACTAGCTGGAAGTAAGGGAGATGGGGCATGAAGTTATTTCTAGGAGTTGGAGACATAACAAGTTTAGCTCTCTTCTGGGCATCCTTCAAATACCTATACAAACTTGTTCCTACATAGTAACTTACTAGTTGGAATGAGAAAGTGCTTGCTTAAAGCAACGTACTATATGTTCTGAATGTCCAAATTGGGAATCTGTGTCAAAACTTTGTTAGGAATTATGCAATCCTTACTAGCTGGAAGTAAGGGAGATGGGGCATGAAGATATTTCTAGGAGTTGGAGACATACCCACTTTTAGCTCAGTTCTGGGCATATTTGAAATAGCTATAGAAACTTGTTCCTACATAGTAACTTGCTACTTGGAATGAGAAAGTGCTTGCTTAAAGAAACGTGCTACATGTTCTGAATGCCCGAAATGAGAATCTGTGTCAAAATTTTGTTAGGCATTATGTGATCCTTACTAGCTGGAAGTAAGGGAGATGGGGCATGAAGTTATTTCTAGGAGTTGGAGACATAGCAAGTTTAGCTCAGTTCTGGACATCTTTGAAATACCTATACAAACTTGTTCCTACATAGTAACTTGGTACTTGGAATGAGAAAGTGCTTGCTTAAAGCAACGTGCTACATGTTCTGAATGCCCGAATTGGGAACCTGTGTGAAAACTTTGGTAGGCATTATGTGATCCTTACTAGCTGGATGTAAGGGAGATGGGGCATGAAGTTATTTCTAGGAGTTGGAGTCATACCAAGTTTAGCTCAGTTCTGGTCATCTTTGAAATACCTATACAAACCTGTTCCTACATAGTAACTTGCAACTTTGAATGAGATTGTGCTAGCTTACAGCAACGTGCTATATGTTGTGAATGCCCGAATTGGGAATCTGTGTCAAAACTTTGTTAGGAATTATGTGATCCTAACTAGCTGGAATTAAGGGAGATGGGGCTTGAAAACATTTCTAGGAGTTGGAGACATACCCACTTTAGCTCAGTTCTGGGCATCTTTGAAATACCTATACAAACTTGTTCCTACATAGTAACTTGCAACTTTGAACGAGAGTGTGCTTGCTTACAGCAAGATGCTACATGTACTGAATGTCCGAATTGGGAATCTGTGTCAAAACTTTGTTTGGAATTATGTGATACTTACTAGCTGGAAGTAAGGGAGATGGGGCATGAACTTATTTCTAGGAGTTGGAGACATAGCAAGTTTAGCTCAGTTCTGGGCATCTTTGAAATACCTATACAAACTTGTTCCTACATAGTAACTTGCAACTTTGAATGAGAATATGCTTGCTTACAGCAACGTACTATATGTTCTGAATGCCCGAATTGGGAATCTGTGTCAAAACTTTGTTAGAAATTATGTGATCCTTACTAGCTGGTAGTTAGGGAGATGGGGCATGATGTTATTTCTAGGAGTTGGAGACATACCAAATTTAGCTCAGTTCTGGGCATCTTTGAAATACATATGCAAACTTGTTCCTACATAGTAACTTGCAACTTTGAATGAGAATGTGCTTGCTTACAGCCACGTGCTATATGTTCTGAATGCCCGAATTGGGAATCTGTGTCAAAACTTTGTTAGGAAATATGTGATCCTTACTAGATGGAAGTAAGGGAGATGGGGCATGAAGTTATTTCTATTAGTTGGAGACATAGCAAGATTAGCTCAGTTCTGGAGATCTTTGAAATACCTATACAAACTTGTTCCTACATAGTAACTTGCTACTTGGAATGAGAAAGTGCTTGCTTAAAGCAACGTGCTATATGTTCTGAATGCCCGAATTGGGAATCTGTGTCAAAACTTTGTTAGGAAATATGTGATCCTAACTAGCTGTTAGTAAGGGAGATGGGGCATAAATTTATTTCTAGGAGTTGGAGACATACCCACTTTAGCTCAGTTCTGGGCACCTTTGAAATACCTATAGACACTTGTTCCTACATAGTAACTTGCAACTTTGAATGAGAATGTGCTTGCTTACAGCAAGATGCTACATGTTCTGAATGCCCGAATTGGGAATCTGTGTCAAAACTTTGTTAGGAATTATGTGATCCTTACTAGCTGGAAGTAAGGGATATGGGGCATGAAGTTATTTCTAGGTGTTGGAGACATACCCAGTTTAGCTCAGTTCTGGCCATCTTTGAAATACCTATACAAACTTGTTCCTACAGAGTAACTTGCAACTTTGAATGAGAATGTGCTTGCTTACAGCAACGTGCTATATGTTCTGAATGCCCGAATTGGGAATCTGTGTCAAAACTTTGTTAGGAATTATGTGATCCTTACTAGCTGGTAGTAAGGGAGATGGGGCATGAAGTTATATGTAGGAGTTGGAGACATACCAAGTTTAGCTCAGTTCTTTGCATCTTTGAAATACCTATACAAACTTGTTCCTACATAGTAACTTGCTACTTGGAATGAGAAAGTGCTTTCTTAAAGCAACGTGCTACATGTTCTGAATGCCCGAATTGGGAATCTGTGTGAAAACTTTGGTAGGCATTATTTGATCCTTACTAGCTGGAAGTAAGGGAGATGGGGCATGAAGTTATTTCTAGGAGTTGGATTCATACCAAGTTTAGCTCAGTTCTGGGCATCTTTGAAATACCTATACAAACTTGTTCCTACATAGTAACTTGCAACTTTGAATGAGAATGTGCTTGCTTAAAGCAACGTGCTATATGTTCTGAATGCCCAAAAAGGGAATCTGTGTCAAAACTTTGTTAGGAATTATGTGATCCTAACTAGCTGGAAGTAATGGAGATGGGGCATGAAGTTATTTCTAGGAGTTGGAGACATAACAAGTTTAGCTCTGTTCTGGGCATCTTTCAAATACCTATACAAACTTGTTCCTACATAGTAACTTACTAGTTGGAATGAGAAAGTGCTTGCTTAAAGCAACGTACTATATGTTCTGAATGTCCGAATTGGGAATCTGTGTCAAAACTTTGTTAGGAATTATGCAATCCTTACTAGCTGGAAGTAAGGGAGATGGGGCATGAAGATATTTCTAGGAGTTGGAGACATACCCACTTTTAGCTCAGTTCTGGGCATATTTGAAATAGCTATAGATACTTGTTCCTACATAGTAACTTGCTACTTGGAATGAGAAAGTGCTTGCTTAAAGAAACGTGCTACATGTTCTGAATGCCCGAAATGAGAATCTGTTTCAAAATTTTGTTAGGCATTATGTGATCCTTACTAGCTGGAAGTAAGGGAGATGGGGCATGAAGTTATTTCTAGGAGTTGGAGACATAGCAAGTTTAGCTCAGTTCTGGACATCTTTGAAATACCTATACAAACTTGTTCCTACATAGTAACTTGGTACTTGGAATGAGAAAGTGCTTGCTTAAAGCAACGTGCTACATGTTCTGAATGCCCGAATTGGGAACCTGTGTGAAAACTTTGGTAGGCATTATGTGATCCTTACTAGCTGGAAGTAAGGGAGATGGGGCATGAAGTTATTTCTAGGAGTTGGAGTCATACCAAGTTTAGCTCAGTTCTGGGCATCTTTGAAATACCTATACAAACCTGTTCCTACACAGTAACTTGCAACTTTGAATGAGATTGTGCTTGCTTACAGCAACGTGCTATATGTTGTGAATGCCCGAATTGGGAATCTGTGTCAAAACTTTGTTAGGAAATATGTGATCCTTACTAGATGGAAGTAAGGGAGATGGGGCATGAAGTTATTTCTAAGAGTTGGAGACATACCCACTTTAGCACAGTTCTGGGCATCTTTGAAATACCTATACAAACTTGTTCCTACATAGTAACTTGCTACTTTGAATGAGAATGTGCTTGCTTACAGCAACGTGCTATATGATCTGAATGCCCGAATTGGGAATCTGTGTCAAAACTTTGTTAGGAATTATGTGATCCTAACTAGCTGGAATTAAGGAAGATGGGGCTTGAAAATATTTCTAGGAGTTGGAGACATACCCACTTTAGCTCAGTTCTGGGCATCTTTGAAATACCTATAAAAACTTGTTCCTACATAGTAACTTGCAACTTTGAACGAGAGTGTGCTTGCTTACAGCAAGATGCTACATGTACTGAATGTCCGAATTGGGAATCTGTGTCAAAACTTTGTTTGGAATTATGTGATACTTACTAGCTGGAAGTAAGGGAGATGGGGCATGAACTTATTTCTAGGATTTGGAGACATAGCAAGTTTAGCTCAGTTCTGGGCATCTTTGAAATACCTATACAAACTTGTTCCTACATAGTAACTTGCAACTTTGAATGAGAATATGCTTGCTTACAGCAACGTGCTATATGTTCTGAATGCCCGAATTGGGAATCTGTGTCAAAACTTTGTTAGAAATTATGTGATCCTTACTAGCTGGTAGTTAGGGAGATGGGGCATGATGTTATTTCTAGGAGTTGGAGACATACCAAATTTAGCTCAGTTCTGGGCATCTTTGAAATACATATGCAAACTTGTTCCTACATAGTAACTTGCAACTTTGAATGAGAATGTGCTTGCTTACAGCAACGTGCTATATGTTTTGAATGCCCGAATTGGGAATCTGTGTCAAAACTTTGTTAGGAAATATGTGATCCTTAATAGATGGAAGTAAGGGAGATGGGGCATGAAGTTATTTCTATTAGTTGGAGACATAGCAAGTTTAGCTCAGTTCTGGACATCTTTGAAATACCTATACAAACTTGTTCCTACATAGTAACTTGCTACTTGGAATGAGAAAGTGCTTGCTTAAAGCAACGTGCTATATGTTCTGAATGCCCGAATTGGGAATCTGTGTCAAAACTTTGTTAGGAAATATGTGATCCTAACTAGCTGTTAGTAAGGGAGATGGGGCATGAAGTTATTTCTAGGAGTTGGAGACATACCCAGTTTAGCTCAGTTCTGGGCATCTTTGATATACCTATACAAACTTGTTCCTACAGAGTAACTTGCAACTTTGAATGAGAATGTGCTTGCTTACAGCAACGTGCTATATGTTCTGAATGCCCGAATTGGGAATCTGTGTCAAAACTTTGTTAGGAATTATGTGATCCTTACTAGCTGGTAGTAAGGGAGATGGGGCATGAAGTTATATGTAGGAGTTGGAGACATACCAAGTTTAGCTCAGTTCTTTGCATCTTTGAAATACCTATACAAACTTGTTCCTACATAGTAACTTGCTACTTGGAATGAGAAAGTGCTTGCTTAAAGCAACGTGCTATATGTTCTGAATGCCCGAATTGGGAATCTGTGTGAAAACTTTGGTAGGCATTATTTGATCCTTACTAGCTGGAAGTAAGGGAGATGGGGCATGAAGATATTTCTAGGAGTTTGAGACAAACCCACTTTTGCTCAGTTCTGGGCATCTTTGAAATACCTATACAAACTAGTTCCTACATACTAACATGCTACTTGGAATGAGAAAGTGCTTGCTTAAAGCAACGTGCTACATGTTCTAAATCCCCGAATTGGGAATCTGTGTGAAAACTTTGGAAGGCATTAGGTGATCCTTACTAGCTGGTAGTAAGGGAGATGGGGCATGAAGTTATTTCTAGGAGTTGGAGTCATACCAAGTTTAGCTCAGTTCTGGGCATCTTTGAAAGTCCTATACAAACTTGTTCCTACATAATAACTTGCAACTTTGAATGAGAATGTGCTTGCTTAAAGCAACGTGCTATATGTTCTGAATGCCCGAATTGGGAATCTGTGTCAAAACTTTGTTAGAAATTATGTGATCCTTACTAGCTGGAAGTAAGGGAGATGGGGCATGAAGTTATTTCTAGGACTAGGAGACATACCCACTTTAGCTCAGTTCTGAGCATCTTTGAAATACCTATACAAACTTGTTCCTACATAGTAACTTGCAACTTGGAATGAAAATGTGCTTGCTTACAGCAACGTGCTATAAGTTCTGAATGCCCTAATTGGGAATCTGTGTCAAAACTTTGTTAGGAATTTTGTGATCCTTACTAGGTGGAAGTAAGGGATATGCGGCATGAAGTTATTTCTAGTAGTTGGAGACATAGCCACTTTAGCTCAGTTCTGGGCATCTTTGAAATACCTATAGAAACTTGTTCCTACATAGTAACTTGCTACTTGGAATGAGAATGTGCTTGCTTAAAGCAACGTGCTACATGTTCAGAATGCCCGAATTGGGAATCTGTGCCAAAACTTTTTTAGAAATTATGTGATCCTTACAAGCTGAAAGTAAGGGAGATGGGGCATGAAGTTATTTCTAGGAGTTGGAGACATACCAAGTTTAGCTCAGTTCTGGGCATCTTTGAAATACCTATACAAACTTGTTCCTACATAGTAACTTGCAACTTTGAATGAGAATGTGCTTGCTTACCGCAACGTGCTATATGTTCTGAATGCCCGAATTGGGAATCTGTGTCAAAACTTTGTTAGGAATTATGTGATCCTTACTAGCTGGTAGTAAGGGAGATGGGGCATGAAGATATTTCTAGGAGTTGGAGACATACCAAGTTTAGCTCAGTTCTTTGCATCTTTGAAAGACCTATACAAATTTGTTCCTACATAGTAACTTGCTACTTGGAATGAGAAAGTGCTTGCTTAAAGCAACGTACTATATGTTCTGAATGCCCCAATTGGGAATGTGTGTCAAAACTTTGTTAGTAATTATGTGATCCTTACTAGCTGGAAGTAAGGGAGATGGGGCAAGAAGATATTTTTAGGAGTTTGAGACAAACCCACTTTTGCTCAGTTCTGGGCATCTTTGAAATACCTATACAAACTAGTTCCTACATACTAACTTGCTACTTGGAATGAGAAAGTGCTTGCTTAAAGCAACGTGCTACATGTTCTAAATCCCAGAATTGGGAATCTGTGTGAAAACTTTGGTAGGCATTAGGTGATCCTTACTAGCTGGTAGTAAGGGAGATGGGGCATGAAGTTATTTCTAGGAGTTGGAGTCATACCAAGTTTAGCTCAGTTCTGGGCATCTTTGAAAGTCCTATACAAACTTGTTCCTACATAGTAACGTGCAACTTTGAATGAGAATGTGCTTGCTTAAAGCAACGTGCTATATGTTCTGAATGCCCGAATTGGGAATCTGTGTCATAACTTTGTTAGGAATTATGTGATCCTTACTAGCTGGAAGTAAGGGAGATGGGGCATGAAGTTATTTCTAGGAGTTGGTGACATACCAAGTGTATGTCAGTTCTGGGCATCTGTGAAATACCTATAAACACTTGTTCCTACATAATAACTTGCAACTTTGAATGAGAATTTGCTTGCTTACAGCAACGTGCTATATGTTCTGAATGCCCGAATTGGGAATCTGTGTCAAAACTTTGTTCGGAATTATGTGATCCTTACTAGGTGGAAGTAAGGGAGATGGGGCATAAAGTTATTTCTAGGAGTTGCAGACATACCCACTTTAGCTTAGTTCTGGGTATCTTTAAAATACCTATACAAACTTGTTCCTACATAGTAACTTGCTACTTGAAATGAGAAAGTGCTTGCTTAAAGCAAGGTGCTACATATTCTGAATGCCCGAAATGGGAATGTGTGTCAAAACTTTGTTAGGAATTACGTGATCCTTACTAGCTGGAAATAAGGGAGATGGGGCATGAAGTTATTTCTAGGAGTTGGAGACATACCAAGTTTAGCTCAGTTCTGGGCATCTTTGAAATACCTATACAAACTTGTTCCTACATAGTAACTTGCTACTTGGAACGAGAAAATTCTTAATTGAAGCAACGTGCTATATGTTCTGATGCCCGAATTGGGAATCTGTGTCAAAACTTTGTTAGGAATTATGTGATCCTTACTAGCTGGAAGTAAGGGAGATGGGGCATGAAGTTATTTCTAGGAGTTGGAGACATACCAAGTTTAGCTCAGTTCTGGGCATCTTTGAAATACCTATACAAACTTGTTCCAACCTAGTAACTTGCAACTTTGAATGAGAATGTGCTTGCTTACAGCAACGTGCTATATGTTCTGAATACCCGAATTGGGAATCTGTGTCAAAACTTTGTTAGGAATTATGTGATCCTTACTAGCTGGAAGTAAGGGAGATGGGGCATGAAGTTATGTCTAGAAGTTGGAGACATACCCACTTTAGCTCAGTTCTTTGCATCTTTGAAATACCTATACAAACTTGTTCCTACATAGTAACTTGCTACTTGGAATGAGAAAGTGCTCGCTTAAAGCAACGTGCTATATGTTCTGAATGCCCGAATTGGGAATCTGTGTCAAATCTTTGTTAGGAATTATGTGATCCTTACTAGCTGGTAGTAAGGGAGATGGGGCATGAAGTTATTTCTAGGAGTTGGAGACATACCAAGTTTAGCTCAGTTCTTTGCATCTTTGTAATACCTATACAAACTTGTTCCTACATAGTAACTTGCTACTTGGAATGAGAAAGTGCTTACTTAAAGCAACGTGCTACATGTTCTGAATGCCCGAATTGGGAATCTGTGTGAAAACTTTGGTAGGCATTAGGTGATCCTTACTAGCTGGAGTAAGGGAGATGGGGCATGAAGTTATTTCTAGGAGTTGGAGTCATACCAAGTTTAGCTCAGTTCTGGGCATCTTTGAAAGTCCTATACAAACTTGTTCCTACATAGTATCTTGCAACTTTGAATGAGAATGTGCTTGCTTAAAGCAACGTGCTATATGTTCTGAATGCCCGAATTGGGAATCTGTGTCAAAACTTTGTTAGGAATTATGTGATCCTTACTAGCTGGAAGTAAGGGAGATGGGGCATGAAGTTATTTCCAGGAGTTGGAGACATACCCACTTTAGCTCAGTTCTGGGCATCTTTGAAATACCTATACAAACTTGTTCCTACATAGTAACTTGCAACTTTGAATGAAAATGTGCTTGCTTACAGCAACGTGCTATAAGTTCTGATTGCCCGAATTGGGAATCTGCGTCAAAACTTTGTTAGGAATTTTGTGATCCTTACTAGGTGGAAGTAAGGGAGATGCGGCATGAAGTTATTTCTAGTAGTTGGAGACATAGCCACTTTAGCTCAGTTCTGGGCATCTTTGAAATACCTATAGAAACTTGTTCCTACATAGTAACTTGCTACTTGGAATGAGAATGTGCTTGCTTAAAGCAACGTGCTACATGTTCTGAATGCCCGAATTGGGAATCTGTGCCAAAACTTTGTTAGGAATTATGTGATCCTTACTAGCTGAAAGTAAGGGAGATGGGGCATGAAGTTATTTCTAGGAGTTGGAGACATACCAAGTTTAGCTCAGTTCTGGGCATCTTTGAAATACCTATACAAACTTGTTCCTACATAGTAACTTGCTACTTGGAACGAGAAAATTCTTAATTGAAGCAACGTGCTATATGTTCTGAATGCCCGAATTGGGAATCTGTGTCAAAACTTTGTTAGGAATTATGTGATCCTTACTAGCTGGAAGTAAGGGAGATGGGGCATGAAGTTATTTCTAGGAGTTGGAGACATACCAAGTTTAGCTCAGTTCTGGGCATCTTTGAAATACCTATACAAACATGTTCCAACCTAGTAACTTGCAACTTTGAATGAGAATGTGCTTGCTTACAGCAACGTGCTATATGTTCTGAATACCCGAATTGGGAATCTGTGTCAAAACTTTGTTAGGAATTATGTGATCCTTACTAGCTGGAAGTAAGGGAGATGGGGCATGAAGTTATGTCTAGAAGTTGGAGACATACCCACTTTAGCTCAGTTCTGGGCATCTTTGAAATACCTATAGAAACTTGTTCCTACATAGTAACTTGCTACTTGGAATGAGAATGTGCTTGCTTAAAGCAACGTGCTACATGTTCTGAATGCCCGAATTGGGAATCTGTGCCAAAACTTTGTTAGGAATTATGTGATCCTTACTAGCTGAAAGTAAGGGAGATGGGGCATGAAGTTATTTCTAGGAGTTGGAGACATACCAAGTTTAGCTCAGTTCTGGGCATCTTTGAAATACCTATACAAACTTGTTCCTACATAGTAACTTGCTACTTGGAACGAGAAAATTCTTAATTGAAGCAACGTGCTATATGTTCTGAATGCCCGAATTGGGAATCTGTGTCAAAACTTTGTTAGGAATTATGTGATCCTTACTAGCTGGAAGTAAGGGAGATGGGGCATGAAGTCATTTCTAGGAGTTGGAGACATACCAAGTTTAGCTCAGTTCTGGGCATCTTTGAAATACCTATACAAACTTGTTCCAACCTAGTAACTTGCAACTTTGAATGAGAATGTGCTTGCTTACAGCAACGTGCTATATGTTCTGAATACCCGAATTGGGAATCTGTGTCATAACTTTGTTAGGAATTATGTGATCCTTACTAGCTGGAAGTAAGGGAGATGGGGCATGAAGTTATTTCTAGGAGTTGGAGACATACCAAGTGTATGTCAGTTCTGGGCATCTGTGAAATACCTATAAACACTTGTTCCTACATAATAACTTGCAACTTTGAATGAGAATGTGCTTGCTTACAGCAACGTGCTATATGATCTGAATGCCCGAATTGGGAATCTGTGTCAAAACTTTGTTCGGAATTATGTGATCCTTTCTAGGTGGAAGTAAGGGAGATGGGGCATAAAGTTATTTCTAGGAGTTGCAGACATACCCACTTTAGCTTAGTTCTGGGTATCTTTAAAATACCTATACAAACTTGTTCCTACATAGTAACTTGCTACTTGAAATGAGAAAGTGCTTGCTTAAAGCAAGGTGCTACATATTCTGAATGCCCGAAATGGGAATGTGTGTCAAAACATTGTTAGGAATTACGTGATCCTTACTAGCTGGAAATAAGGGAGATGGGGCATGAAGTTATTTCTAGGAGTTGCAGACATACCAAGTTTAGCTCAGTTCTTTGCATCTTTGTAATACCTATACAAACTTGTTCCTACATAGTAACTTGCTACTTGGAATGAGAAAGTGCTTACTTAAAGCAACGTGCTACATGTTCTGAATGCCCGAATTGGGAATCTGTGTGAAAACTTTGGTAGGCATTAGGTGATCCTTACTAGCTGGAGTAAGGGAGATGGGGCATGAAGTTATTTCTAGGAGTTGGAGTCATACCAAGTTTAGCTCAGTTCTGGGCATCTTTGAAAGTCCTATACAAACTTGTTCCTACATAGTATCTTGCAACTTTGAATGAGAATGTGCTTGCTTAAAGCAACGTGCTATATGTTCTGAATGCCCGAATTGGGAATCTGTGTCAAAACTTTGTTAGGAATTATGTGATCCTTACTAGCTGGAAGTAAGGGAGATGGGGCATGAAGTTATTTCCAGGAGTTGGAGACATACCCACTTTAGCTCAGTTCTGGGCATCTTTGAAATACCTATACAAACTTGTTCCTACATAGTAACTTGCAACTTTGAATGAAAATGTGCTTGCTTACAGCAACGTGCTATAAGTTCTGATTGCCCGAATTGGGAATCTGCGTCAAAACTTTGTTAGGAATTTTGTGATCCTTACTAGGTGGAAGTAAGGGAGATGCGGCATGAAGTTATTTCTAGTAGTTGGAGACATAGCCACTTTAGCTCAGTTCTGGGCATCTTTGAAATACCTATAGAAACTTGTTCGTACATAGTAACTTGCTACTTGGAATGAGAATGTGCTTGCTTAAAGCAACGTGCTACATGTTCTGAATGCCCGAATTGGGAATCTGTGCCAAAACTTTGTTAGGAATTATGTGATCCTTACTAGCTGAAAGTAAGGGAGATGGGGCATGAAGTTATTTCTAGGAGTTGGAGACATACCAAGTTTAGCTCAGTTCTGGGCATCTTTGAAATACCTATACAAACTTGTTCCTACATAGTAACTTGCTACTTGGAACGAGAAAATTCTTAATTGAAGCAACGTGCTATATGTTCTGAATGCCCGAATTGGGAATCTGTGTCAAAACTTTGTTAGAAATTATGTGATCCTTACTAGCTGGAAGTAAGGGAGATGGGGCATGAAGTTATTTCTAGGAGTTGGAGACATACCCACTTCAGCTCAGTTCTTTGCATCTTTGAAATACCTATACAAACTTGTTCCTAAATAGTAACTTGCTACTTGGAATGAGAAAGTGCTTGCTTAAAGCAACGTGCTATATCTTCTGAATGCCCGAATTGGAATCTGAGTCTAATCTTTCTTAGGAATTATGTGATCCTTAGTAGCTGGAAGTAAGGGAGATGGAGAATGAAGTTATTTCTAGGAGATGGAGACATACCCACTTTAGCTCAGTTCTGGGCATCTTTGAAATACCTATACAAACTTGTTCCTTCATAGTAACTTGCAACTTTGAATGAGAAAGTGCTTGCTTACAGCAACGTGCTATAAGTTCTGAATGCCCGAATTGGGAATCTGTGTCAAAACTTTGTTAGGAATTATGTGATCCTTACTAGCTGGAAGTAAGGGATATGGGGCATGAAGTTATTTCTAGGAGTTGGAGACATAACCAGTTTAGCTCAGTTCTGGGCATCTTTGAAATACCTATACAAACTTGTTCCTACAGAGTAACTAGCAACTTTGAATGAGAATGTGCTTGCTTACAGCAACGTGCTATATGTTCTGAATGCCCGAAATGGGAATCTGTGTCAAAACTTTGTTAGGAATTATGTGATCCTTACTAGCTGGTAGTAAGGGAGATGGGGCATGAAGTTATTTCTAGGAGTTGGAGACATACCAAGTTTAGCTCAGTTCTTTGCATCTTTGAAAGACCTATACAAACTTGTTCCTACATAGTAACTTGCTACTTGGAATGAGAAAGTGCTTGCTTAAAGCAACGTACTATATGTTCTGAATGCCCGTATTGGGAATCTGTGTCAAAACTTTGTTAGTAATTTTGTGATCCTTACTAGCTGGAAGTAAGGGAGATGGGGCATGAAGATATTTCTAGGAGTTTGAGACAAACCCACTTTTGCTCAGTTCTGGGCATCTTTGAAATACCTATACAAACTAGTTCCTACATACTAACATGCTACTTGGAATGAGAAAGTGCTTGCTTAAAGCAACGTGCTACATGTTCTAAATCCCCGAATTGGGAATCTGTGTGAAAACTTTGGAAGGCATTAGGTGATCCTTACTAGCTGGTAGTAAGGGAGATGGGGAATGAAGATATTTCTAGGAGTTGGAGTCATACCAAGTTTAGCTCAGTTCTGGGCATCTTTGAAAGTCCTATACAAAATTGTTCCTACATAATAACTTGCAACTTTGAATGAGAATGTGCTTGCTTAAAGCAACGTGCTATATGTTCTGAATGCCCGAATTGGGAATCTGTGTCAAAACTTTGTTAGGAATTATGTGATCCTTACTAGCTGGAAGTAAGGGAGATGGGGCATGAAGTTATTTCTAGGACTTGGAGACATACCCACTTTAGCTCAGTTCTGAGCATCTTTGAAATACCTATACAAACTTGTTCCTACATAGTAACTTGCAACTTTGAATGAAAATGTGCTTGCTTACAGCAACGTGCTATAAGTTCTGAATGCCCTAATTGGGAATCTGTGTCAAAACTTTGTTAGGAATTTTGTGATCCTTACTAGGTGGAAGTAAGGGAGATGCGGCATGAAGTTATTTCTAGTAGTTGGAGACATAGCCACTTTAGCTCCGTTCTGGGCATCTTTGAAATACCTATAAAAACTTGTTCCTACATAGTAACTTGCTACTTGGAATGAGAATGTGCTTGCTTAAAGCAACGTGCTACATGTTCTGAATGCCCGAATTGGGAATCTGTGCCAAAACTTTTTTAGGAATTATGTGATCCTTACAAGCTGAAAGTAAGGGAGATGGGGCATGAAGTTATTTCTAGGAGTTGGAGACATACCAAGTTTAGCTCAGTTCTGGGCATCTTTGAAATACCTATACAAACTTGTTCCTACATAGTAACTTGCAACTTTGAATGAGAATGTGCTTGCTTACCGCAACGTGCTATATGTTCTGAATGCCCGAATTGGGAATCTGTGTCAAAACTTTGTTAGAAATTATGTGATCCTTACTAGCTGGAAGTAAGGGAGATGTGGCATGAAGTTACTTCTAGAAGTTGGAGACATACCCACTTTAGCTCTGTTCTTTGCATCTTTGAAATGCCTAAACAAACTTGTTCCTACATAGTAACTTGCTACTTGGAATGAGAATGTACTTGCTTACAGCAACGTGCTATATGTTCTGAATGCCCGAATTGGGAATCTGTGTCAAATCTTTGTTAGGAATTATGTGATCCTTACAAGCTGGAAGTAAGGGAGATGGGGCATGAAGTTATTTCTAGGAGTTGGAGACATACCAAGTGTATGTCAGTTCTGGGCATCTTTGAAATACCTATAAACACTTGTTCCTACATAATAACTTGCAACTTTGAATGAGAATGTGCTTGCTTACAGCAACGTGCTATATGTTCTGAATGCCCGAATTGGGAATCTGTGTCAAAACTTTGTTTGGAATTATGTGATCCTTACTAGGTGGAAGTAAGGGAGATGGGGCATAAAGTTATTTCTAGGAGTTGCAGACATACCCACTTTAGCTTAGTTCTGGGTATCTTTAAAATACCTATACAAACTTGTTCCTACATTGTAACTTGCTACTTGAAATGAGAAAGTGCTTGCTTAAAGCAAGGTGCTACATATTCTGAATGCCCGAAATGGGAATGTGTGTCAAAACTTTGTTAGGAATTACGTGATCCTTACTAGCTGGAAATAAGGGAGATGGGGCATGAAGTTATTTCTAGGAGTTGGAGACATACCAAGTTTAGCTCAGTTCTTTGCATCTTTGTAATACCTATACAAACTTGTTCCTACATAGTAACTTGCTACTTGGAATGAGAAAGTGCTTACTTAAAGCAACGTGCTACATGTTCTGAATGCCCGAATTGGGAATCTGTGTGAAAACTTTGGTAGGCATTAGGTGATCCTTACTAGCTGGAGTAAGGGAGATGGGGCATGAAGTTATTTCTAGGAGTTGGAGTCATACCAAGTTTAGCTCAGTTCTGGGCATCTTTGAAAGTCCTATACAAACTTGTTCCTACATAGTAACTTGCAACTTTGAATGAAAATGTGCTTGCTTACAGCAACGTGCTATAAGTTCTGATTGCCCGAATTGGGAATCTGCGTCAAAACTTTGTTAGGAATTTTGTGATCCTTACTAGGTGGAAGTAAGGGAGATGCGGCATGAAGTTATTTCTAGTAGTTGGAGACATAGCCACTTTAGTTCAGTTCTGGGCATCTTTGAAATACCTATAGAAACTTGTTCCTACATAGTAACTTGCTACTTGGAATGAGAATGTGCTTGCTTAAAGCAACGTGCTACGTGTTCTGAATGCCCGAATTGGGAATCTGTGCCAAAACTTTGTTAGGAATTATGTGATCCTTACTAGCTGAAAGTAAGGGAGATGGCGCATGAAGTTATTTCTAGGAGTTGGAGACATACCAAGATTAGCTCAGTTCTGGGCATCTTTGAAATACCTATACAAACTTGTTCCTACATAGTAACTTGCTACTTGGAACGAGAAAATTCTTAATTGAAGCAACGTGCTATATGTTCTGAATGCCCGAATTGGGAATCTGTGTCAAAACTTTGTTAGGAATTATGTGATCCTTACTAGCTGGAAGTAAGGGAGATGGGGCATGAAGTTATTTCTAGGAGTTGGAGACATACCAAGTTTAGCTCAGTTCTGGGAATCTTTGAAATACCTATACAAACTTGTTCCAACCTAGTAACTTGCAACTTGAATGAGAATGTGCTTGCTTACAGCAACGTGCTATATGTTCTGAATACCCGAATTGGGAATCTGTGTCAAAACTTTGTTAGGAATTATGTGATCCTTACTAGCTGGAAGTAAGGGAGATGGGGCATGAAGTTATGTCTAGAAGTTGGAGACATACCCACTTTAGCTCAGTTCTTTGCATCTTTGAAATACCTATACAAACTTGTTCCTACATAGTAACTTGCTACTTGGAATGAGAAAGTGCTCGCTTAAAGCAACGTGCTATATGTTCTGAATGCCCGAATTGGGAATCTGTGTCAAATCTTTGTTAGGAATTATGTGATCCTTACTAGCTGGTAGTAAGGGAGATGGGGCATGAAGTTATTTCTAGGAGTTGGAGACATACCAAGTTTAGCCTAGTTCTGGGCATCTTTGAAATACCTATACAAACTTGTTCCTACATAGTAACTTGTAACTTTGAATGAGAATGTGCTTGCTTACAGCAACGTGCTATATGTTCTGAATGCCCGAATTGGGAATCTGTGTCAAAATTTTGTTAGGCATTATGTGATCCTTACTAGGTGGAAGTAAGGGAGATGGGGCATGAAGTTATTTCTAGGAGTTGGAGACATACAACTTTTAGCTCAGTTCTGGGCATCTTTGAAATACCTATACAAACTTGTTCCTACATAGTAACTTGCAACTTTGAATGAGAATGTGCTTGCTTACAGCAACGTGCTATATGTTCTGAATGCCCGAATTGGGAATCTGTGTCAAAACTTTTTAGAATTATGTGATCCTTACTAGCTGGAAGTAAGGGAGATGGGGCATGAAGTTATTTCTAGGAGTTGGAGACATACCAAGTGTATGTCAGTTCTGGGCATCTTTGAAATACCTATAAAAACTTGTTCCTACATAGTAACTTGCATCTTTGAATGAGAATGTGCTTGCTTACAGCAACGTGCTATATGTTCTGAATGCCCGAATTGGGAATCTGTGTCAAAACTTTGTTAGGAATTATGTTATCCTTACTAGGTGGAAGTAAGGGAGATTGGGGCATAAAGTTATTTCTAGGAGTTGCAGACATACCCACTTTAGCTTAGTTCTGGGTATCTTTAAAATACCTATACAAACTTGTTCCTACATAGTAACTTGCTACTTGAAATGAGAAAGTGCTTGCTTAAAGCAAGGTGCTACATATTCTGAATGCCCGAAATGGGAATGTGTGTCAAATCTTTGTTAGGAATTACGTGATCCTTACTAGCTGGAACTAAGGGAGATGGGGCATGAAGTTATTTCTAGGAGTTGGAGACATACCAAATTTAGCTGAGTTCTGGACATCTTTGAAATACCTATACAAACTTGTTCCTACATAGTAACTTGCAACTTTGAATGAGAATGTGCTTACTAACAGCAACGTGCTATATATTCTGAATGCCCAATTGGGAATCTGTGTTAAAACTTTGTTAGGAATTATGTGATCCTTACTAGATGGAAGTAAGGGAGATGAGGCATGAAGTTATTTCTAGGAGTTGGAGACATACCCAGTTTAGCTCAGTTCTGGGCATCTTTGAAATACCTATACAAACTTGTTCCTACAGAGTAACTAGCAACTTTGAATGAGAATGTGCTTGCTTACAGCAAGATGCTACATGTTCTGAATGCCCGAATTGGGAATCTGTGTCAAAACTTTGTTAGGAATTATGTGATCCTTACTAGCTGGAAGTAAGGGATATGGGGCATGAAGTTATTTCTAGGAGTTGGAGACATACCCAGTTTAGCTCAGTTCTGGGCATCTTTGAAATACCTATACAAACTTGTTCCTACAGAGTAACTAGCAACTTTGAATGAGAATGTGCTTGCTTACAGCAACGTGCTATATGTTTTGAATGCCCGAAATGGGAATCTGTGTCAAAACTTTGTTAGGAATTATGTGATCCTTACTAGCTGGTAGTAAGGGAGATGGGGCATGAAGTTATTTCTAGGAGTTGGAGACATACCAAGTTTAGCTCAGTTCTTTGCATCTTTGAAAGACCTATACAAATTTGTTCCTACATAGTAACTTGCTACTTGGAATGAGAAAGTGCTTGCTTAAAGCAACGTACTATATGTTCTGAATGCCCCAATTGGGAATGTGTGTCAAAACTTTGTTAGTAATTATGTGATCCTTACTAGCTGGAAGTAAGGGAGATGGGGCAAGAAGATATTTTTAGGAGTTTGAGACAAACCCACTTTTGCTCAGTTCTGGGCATCTTTGAAATACCTATACAAACTAGTTCCTACATACTAACTTGCTACTTGGAATGAGAAAGTGCTTGCTTAAAGCAACGTGCTACATGTTCTAAATCCCAGAATTGGGAATCTGTGTGAAAACTTTGGTAGGCATTAGGTGATCCTTACTAGCTGGTAGTAAGGGAGATGGGGCATGAAGTTATTTCTAGGAGTTGGAGTCATACCAAGTTTAGCTCAGTTCTGGGCATCTTTGAAAGTCCTATACAAACTTGTTCCTACATAGTAACTTGCAACTTTGAATGAGAATGTGCTTGCTTAAAGCAACGTGCTATATGTTCTGAATGCCCGAATTGGGAATCTGTGTCAAAACTTTGTTAGGAATTATGTGATCCTTACTAGCTGGAAGTAAGGGAGATGGGGCATGAAGTTATTTCTAGGAGTTGGAGACATACCAAGTGTATGTCAGTTCTGGGCATCTGTGAAATACCTATAAACACTTGTTCCTACATAATAACTTGCAACTTTGAATTAGTATGTGCTTGCTTACAGCAACGTGCTATATGTTCTGAATGCCCGAATTGGGAATCTGTGTCAAAACTTTGTTCGGAATTATGTGATCATTACTAGGTGGAAGTAAGGGAGATGGGGCATAAAGTTATTTCTAGGAGTTGCAGACATACCCACTTTAGCTTAGTTCTGGGTATCTTTAAAATACCTATACAAACTTGTTCCTACATAGTAACTTGCTACTTGAAATGAGAAAGTGCTTGCTTAAAGCAAGGTGCTACATATTCTGAATGCCCGAAATGGGAATGTGTGTCAAAACTTTGTTAGGAATTACGTGATCCTTACTAGCTGGAAATAATGGAGATGGGGCATGAAGTTATTTCTAGGAGTTGGAGACATACCAAGTTTAGCTCAGTTCTTTGCATCTTTGTAATACCTATACAAACTTGTTCCTACATAGTAACTTGCTACTTGGAATGAGAAAGTGCTTACTTAAAGCAACGTGCTACATGTTCTGAATGCGCGAATTGGGAATCTGTGTGAAAACTTTGGTAGGCATTAGGTGATCCTTACTAGCTGGAGTAAGGGAGATGGGGCATGAAGTTATTTCTAGGAGTTGGAGTCATACCAAGTTTAGCTCAGTTCTGGGCATCTTTGAAAGTCCTATACAAACTTGTTCCTACATAGTAACTTGCAACTTTGAATGAGAATGTGCTTGCTTAAAGCAACGTGCTATATGTTCTGAATGCCCGAATTGGGAATCTGTGTCAAAACTTTGTTAGGAATTATGTGATCCTTACTAGCTGGAAGTAAGGGAGATGGGGCATGAAGTTATTTCTAGGAGTTGGAGACATACCCACTTTAGCTCAGTTCTGGGCATCTTTGAAATACCTATACAAACTTGTTCCTACATAGTAACTTGCAACTTTGAATGAAAATGTGCTTGCTTACAGCAACGTGCTATAAGTTCTGATTGCCCGAATTGGGAATCTGCGTCAAAACTTTGTTATGAATTTTGTGATCCTTACTAGGTGGAAGTAAGGGAGATGCGGCATGAAGTTATTTCTAGTAGTTGGAGACATAGCCACTTTAGCTCAGTTCTGGGCATCTATGAAATATCTATAGAAACTTGTTCCTACATAGTAACTTGCTACTTGGAATGAGAAT
Source organism: Diceros bicornis minor (assembly GCF_020826845.1). Classification (NCBI taxonomy): domain Eukaryota; kingdom Metazoa; phylum Chordata; class Mammalia; order Perissodactyla; family Rhinocerotidae; genus Diceros; species Diceros bicornis. The sequence continues at coordinate 4,190,230 of NW_026690855.1, read as the reverse complement.
GTGCTTGCTTAAAGCAACGTGCTACATGTTCTGAATGCCCGAATTGGGAATCTGTGCCAAAACTTTGTTAGGAATTATGTGATCCTTACTAGCTGAAAGTAAGGGAGATGGGGCATGAAGTTATTTCTAGGAGTTGGAGACATACCAAGTTTAGCTCAGTTCTGGGCATCTTTGAAATACCTATACAAACTTGTTCCTACATAGTAACTTGCTACTTGGAACGAGAAAATTCTTAATTGAAGCAACGTGCTATATGTTCTGAATGCCCGAATTGGGAATCTGTGTCAAAACTTTGTTAGGAATTATGTGATCCTTACTAGCTGGAAGTAAGGGAGATGGGGCATGAAGTTATTTCTTGGAGTTGGAGACATACCAAGTTTAGCTCAGTTCTGGGCATCTTTGAAATACCTATACAAACTTGTTCCAACCTAGTAACTTGCAACTTTGAATGAGAATGTGCTTGCTTACAGCAACGTGCTATATGTTCTGAATGCCCAAATTGGGACTCTGTGTCAAAACTTTGTTAGGAATTATGTTATCCTTACTAGCTGGAAGTAAGGGAGATGGGGCATGAAGTTATGTCGAGAAGTTGGAGACATACCCACTTTAGCTCAGTTCTTTGCATCTTTGAAATACCTATACACACTTGTTCCTACATAGTAACTTGCTACTTGGAATGAGAAATTGCTCGCTTAAAGCAACGTGCTATATGTTATGAATGCCCGAATTGGGAATCTGTGTCAAATCTTTGTTAGGAATTATGTGATCCTTACTAGCTGGTAGTAAGGGAGATGGGGCATGAAGTTATTTCTAGGAGTTGGAGACATACCAAGTTTAGCCTAGTTCTGGGCATCTTTGAAAAACCTATACAAACTTGTTCCTACATAGTAACTTGTAACTTTGAATGAGAATGTGCTTGCTTACAGCAACGTGCTATATGTTCTGAATGCCCGAATTGGGAATCTGTGTCAAAATTTTGTTAGGCATTATGTGATCCTTACTAGGTGGAAGTAAGGGAGATGGGGCATGAAGTTATTTCTAGGAGTTGGAGACATACAACTATTAGCTCAGTTCTGGGCATCTTTGAAATACCTATACAAACTTGTTCCTACATAGTAACTTGCAACTTTGAATGAGAATGTGCTTGCTTACAGCAACGTGCTATATGTTCTGAATGCCCGAATTGGGAATCTGTGTCAAAACTTTTTAGGAATTATGTGATCCTTACTAGCTGGAAGTAAGGTAGATGGGGCATGAAGTTATTTCTAGGAGTTGGAGACATACCAAGTGTATGTCAGTTCTGGGCATCTTTGAAATACCTATAAAAACTTGTTCCTACATAGTAACTTGCATCTTTGAATGAGAATGTGCTTGCTTACAGCAACGTGCTATATGTTCTGAATGCCCGAATTGGGAATCTGTGTCAAAACTTTGTTAGGAATTATGTTATCCTTACTAGGTTGAAGTAAGGGAGATTGGGGCATAAAGTTATTTCTAGGAGTTGCAGACATACCCACTTTAGCTTAGTTCTGGGTATCTTTAAAATACCTATACAAACTTGTTCCTACATAGTAACTTGCTACTTGAAATGAGAAAGTGCTTGCTTAAAGCAAGGTGCTACATATTCTGAATGCCCGAAATGGGAATGTGTGTCAAATCTTTGTTAGGAATCACGTGATCCTTACTAGCTGGAACTAAGGGAGATGGGGCATGAAGTTATTTCTAGGAGTTGGAGACATACCAAATTTAGCTGAGTTCTGGGCATCTTTGAAATACCTATACAAACTTGTTCCTACATAGTAACTTGCAACTTTGAATGAGAATGTGCTTACTAACAGCAACGTGCTATATATTCTGAATGCCCAATTGGGAATCTGTGTTAAAACTTTGTTAGGAATTATGTGATCCTTACTAGATGGAAGTAAGGGAGATGAGGCATGAAGTTATTTCTAGGAGTTGGAGACATACCCAGTTTAGCTCAGTTCTGGGCATCTTTGAAATACCTATACAAACTTGTTCCTACAGAGTAACTAGCAACTTTGAATGAGAATGTGCTTGCTTACAGCAAGATGCTACATGTTCTGAATGCCCGAATTGGGAATCTGTGTCAAAACTTTGTTAGGAATTATGTGATCCTTACTAGCTGGAAGTAAGGGATATGGGGCATGAAGTTATTTCTAGGAGTTGGAGACATACCCAGTTTAGCTCAGTTCTGGGCATCTTTGAAATACCTATACAAACTTGTTCCTACAGAGTAACTAGCAACTTTGAATGAGAATGTGCTTGCTTACAGCAACGTGCTATATGTTCTGAATGCCCGAAATGGGAATCTGTGTCAAAACTTTGTTAGGAATTATGTGATCCTTACTAGCTGGAAGTAAGGGAGATGGGGCATGAAGTTATTTCTAGGAGTTGGAGACATACCCACTTTAGCTCAGTTCTGGGCATCTTTGAAATACCTATACAAACTTGTTCCTACATAGTAACTTGCAACTTTGAATGAAAATGTGCTTGCTTACAGCAACGTGCTATAAGTTCTGATTGCCCGAATTGGGAATCTGCGTCAAAACTTTGTTAGGAATTTTGTGATCCTTACTAGGTGGAAGTAAGGGAGATGCGGCATGAAGTTATTTCTAGTAGTTGGAGACATAGCCACTTTAGCTCAGTTCTGGGCATCTATGAAATATCTATAGAAACTTGTTCCTACATAGTAACTTGCTACTTGGAATGAGAATGTGCTTGCTTAAAGCAACGTGCTACATGTTCTGAATGCCCGAATTGGGAATCTGTGCCAAAACTTTGTTAGGAATTATGTGATCCTTACTAGCTGAAAGTAAGGGAGATGGGGCATGAAGTTATTTCTAGGAGTTGGAGACATACCAAGTTTAGCTCAGTTCTGGGCATCTTTGAAATACCTATACAAACTTGTTCCTACATAGTAACTTGCTACTTGGAACGAGAAAATTCTTAATTGAAGCAACGTGCTATATGTTCTGAATGCCCGAATTGGGAATCTGTGTCAAAACTTTGTTAGGAATTATGTGATCCTTACTAGCTGGAAGTAAGGGAGATGGGGCATGAAGTTATTTCTTGGAGTTGGAGACATACCAAGTTTAGCTCAGTTCTGGGCATCTTTGAAATACCTATACAAACTTGTTCCAACCTAGTAACTTGCAACTTTGAATGAGAATGTGCTTGCTTACAGCAACGTGCTATATGTTCTGAATGCCCAAATTGGGACTCTGTGTCAAAACTTTGTTAGGAATTATGTTATCCTTACTAGCTGGAAGTAAGGGAGATGGGGCATGAAGTTATGTCGAGAAGTTGGAGACATACCCACTTTAGCTCAGTTCTTTGCATCTTTGAAATACCTATACACACTTGTTCCTACATAGTAACTTGCTACTTGGAATGAGAAATTGCTCGCTTAAAGCAACGTGCTATATGTTATGAATGCCCGAATTGGGAATCTGTGTCAAATCTTTGTTAGGAATTATGTGATCCTTACTAGCTGGTAGTAAGGGAGATGGGGCATGAAGTTATTTCTAGGAGTTGGAGACATACCAAGTTTAGCCTAGTTCTGGGCATCTTTGAAAAACCTATACAAACTTGTTCCTACATAGTAACTTGTAACTTTGAATGAGAATGTGCTTGCTTACAGCAACGTGCTATATGTTCTGAATGCCCGAATTGGGAATCTGTGTCAAAATTTTGTTAGGCATTATGTGATCCTTACTAGGTGGAAGTAAGGGAGATGGGGCATGAAGTTATTTCTAGGAGTTGGAGACATACAACTATTAGCTCAGTTCTGGGCATCTTTGAAATACCTATACAAACTTGTTCCTACATAGTAACTTGCAACTTTGAATGAGAATGTGCTTGCTTACAGCAACGTGCTATATGTTCTGAATGCCCGAATTGGGAATCTGTGTCAAAACTTTTTAGGAATTATGTGATCCTTACTAGCTGGAAGTAAGGTAGATGGGGCATGAAGTTATTTCTAGGAGTTGGAGACATACCAAGTGTATGTCAGTTCTGGGCATCTTTGAAATACCTATAAAAACTTGTTCCTACATAGTAACTTGCATCTTTGAATGAGAATGTGCTTGCTTACAGCAACGTGCTATATGTTCTGAATGCCCGAATTGGGAATCTGTGTCAAAACTTTGTTAGGAATTATGTTATCCTTACTAGGTTGAAGTAAGGGAGATTGGGGCATAAAGTTATTTCTAGGAGTTGCAGACATACCCACTTTAGCTTAGTTCTGGGTATCTTTAAAATACCTATACAAACTTGTTCCTACATAGTAACTTGCTACTTGAAATGAGAAAGTGCTTGCTTAAAGCAAGGTGCTACATATTCTGAATGCCCGAAATGGGAATGTGTGTCAAATCTTTGTTAGGAATCACGTGATCCTTACTAGCTGGAACTAAGGGAGATGGGGCATGAAGTTATTTCTAGGAGTTGGAGACATACCAAATTTAGCTGAGTTCTGGGCATCTTTGAAATACCTATACAAACTTGTTCCTACATAGTAACTTGCAACTTTGAATGAGAATGTGCTTACTAACAGCAACGTGCTATATATTCTGAATGCCCAATTGGGAATCTGTGTTAAAACTTTGTTAGGAATTATGTGATCCTTACTAGATGGAAGTAAGGGAGATGAGGCATGAAGTTATTTCTAGGAGTTGGAGACATACCCAGTTTAGCTCAGTTCTGGGCATCTTTGAAATACCTATACAAACTTGTTCCTACAGAGTAACTAGCAACTTTGAATGAGAATGTGCTTGCTTACAGCAAGATGCTACATGTTCTGAATGCCCGAATTGGGAATCTGTGTCAAAACTTTGTTAGGAATTATGTGATCCTTACTAGCTGGAAGTAAGGGATATGGGGCATGAAGTTATTTCTAGGAGTTGGAGACATACCCAGTTTAGCTCAGTTCTGGGCATCTTTGAAATACCTATACAAACTTGTTCCTACAGAGTAACTAGCAACTTTGAATGAGAATGTGCTTGCTTACAGCAACGTGCTATATGTTCTGAATGCCCGAAATGGGAATCTGTGTCAAAACTTTGTTAGGAATTATGTGATCCTTACTAGCTGGTAGTAAGGGAGATGGGGCATGAAGTTATTTCTAGGAGTTGGAGACATACCAAGTTTAGCTCAGTTCTTTGCATCTTTGAAAGACCTATACAAATTTGTTCCTACATAGTAACTTGCTACTTGGAATGAGAAAGTGCTTGCTTAAAGCAACGTACTATATGTTCTGAATGCCCCAATTGGGAATGTGTGTCAAAACTTTGTTAGTAATTATGTGATCCTTACTAGCTGGAAGTAAGGGAGATGGGGCAAGAAGATATTTTTAGGAGTTTGAGACAAACCCACTTTTGCTCAGTTCTGGGCATCTTTGAAATACCTATACAAACTAGTTCCTACATACTAACTTGCTACTTGGAATGAGAAAGTGCTTGCTTAAAGCAACGTGCTACATGTTCTAAATCCCAGAATTGGGAATCTGTGTGAAAACTTTGGTAGGCATTAGGTGATCCTTACTAGCTGGTAGTAAGGGAGATGGGGCATGAAGTTATTTCTAGGAGTTGGAGTCATACCAAGTTTAGCTCAGTTCTGGGCATCTTTGAAAGTCCTATACAAACTTGTTCCTACATATTAACTTGCAACTTTGAATGAGAATGTGCTTGCTTAAAGCAACGTGCTATATGTTCTGAATGCCCGAATTGGGAATCTGTGTCAAAACTTTGTTAGGAATTATGTGATCCTTACTAGCTGGAAGTAAGGGAGATGGGGCATGAAGTTATTTCTTGGACTTACAGACATACCCACTTTAGCTCAGTTCTGGGCATCTGTGAAATACCTATAGAAACTTGTTCCTACACAGTAACTTCAAACTTTGAATGAGAATGTGCTTGCTTACAGTAACGTGCTATATGTTCTGAATGCCCGAATTGGGAATCTGTATCAAATCTTTGTTAGGAATTATGTGATCCTTACTAGCTGGTAGTAAGGGAGATGGGGCATGAAGTTATTTCTAGGAGTTGAAGACATACCAAGTTTAGCCTAGTTCTGGGCATCTTTGAAATACCTATACAAACTTGTTCCTTCATAGTAACTTGTAACTTTGAATGAGAATGTGCTTGCTTACAGCAACGTGCTATATGTTCTGAATGCCCGAATTGGGAATCTGTGTCAAAATTTTGTTAGGAATTATGTGATCCTTACTAGCTGGAAGTAAGGGAGATGGGGCATGAAGTTATTTCTAGGAGTTGGAGACATACAACGTTTAGCTCAGTTCTGGGCATCTTTGAAATACCTATACAAACTTGTTCCTACATAGTAACTTGCAACTTTGAATGAGAATGTGCTTGCTTACAGCAACGTGCTATATGTTCTGAATGCCCGAATTGGGAATCTGTGTCAAAACTTTTTAGGAATTATGTGATCCTTACTAGCTGGGAGTAAGGGAGATGGGGCATGAATTTATTTCTAGGAGTTGGAGACATACCAATTTTAGCTCAGTTCTGGGCATCCTTGAAAGTCCTATACAAAATTGTTCCTACATAGAAACTTGCAAATTTGAATGAGAATGTGCTTGCTTACAGCAACGTGCTATATGTTCTGAATGCCCGAATTGGGAATCTGTGTCAAAACTTTGTTAGGAATTATGTGATCATTACTAGCTGGAAGTAAGGAAGTTGGGGTTTGAAGTTATTTCTAGGAGTTGGACACATACCAAGTTTAGCTCAGTTCTGGGCATCATTGAAATACCTATACAAACATGTTCCTACATAGTAACTTGCAACTTTGAATGAGAATGTGCTTACTTACAGTAACGTGCTATATGTTCTGAATGCCCGAATTGGGAATCTGTGTCAAAACTTTGTTAGGAATTATGTGATTCTTACTAGCTGGAAGTAAGGGAGGTGGGACATGAAGTTATTTCTAGGAGTTGGAGACATACCAAGTTTAGCTCAGTTCTGGGCATCTTTGAAATACCTATACAAACTTGTTCCTACATAGAAACTTGCAACTTTGAATGAGAATGTGCTTGCTTAATGCGACATGCTATATGTTCTGAATGCCCGAATTTGGAATCTGTGTCAAAACTTTGTTAGAAATTATGTGATCCTTACTAGCTGGAAGTTAGGGAGATAGGGCATGAAGTTATTTCTAGGAGTTGGAGACATACCAAGTTTAGCTCAGTTCTGGGCATCCTTGAAAGTCCTATACAAACTTGTTCCTACATAGTAACTTGCAACTTTGAATGAGAATGTGCTTGCTTACAGCAACGTGCTATATGTTCTGAATGCCCGAATTTGGAATCTGTGTCAAAGCTTTGTTAGTAATTATGTGATCATTACTAGCTGGAAGTAAGGGAGTTGGGGGTTGAAGGTATTTCTAGGAGTTGGAGACATACCAAGTTTAGCTCAGTTCTGGGCATCATTGAAATAGTATACCAACTTGTTCCTACATAGTAACTTGCAACTTTGAATGAGAATGTGCTTACTAACAGCAACGTGATATATATTCTGAATGCCCGAATTGGGAATCTGTGTCAAAATTTTGTTAGGAATTATGTGATCCTTACTAGATGGAAGTAAGGGAGATGAGGCATGAAGTTATTTCTAGAAGTTGGAGACATACCCACTTTAGCTCAGTTCTGGGCATCTTTGAAATACCTATACAAACTTGTTCCTACATAGTAACTTGCTACTTGGAACGAGAAAATTCTTGATTAAAGCAACGTGCTATATGTTCTGAATGACCGAATTGGGAATCTGTGTCAAAACTTTGTTAGGAATTATGTGATCCTTACTAGCTGGAAGTAAGGGAGATGGGGCATGAAGTTATTTCTAGAGGTTGGAGACATACTCACTTTAGCTCAGTTCTTTGCATCTTTGAAATACCTATACAAACTTGTTCCTACATAGAAACTTGCTACTTGGAATGAGAAAGTGCTCGCTTAAAGCAACGTGCGATATGTTCTGAATGCCCGAATTGGGAATCTGTGTCAAAACTTTGTTAGGAATTATGTGATCCTTACTAGCTGGAAGTAAGGGAGATGGGGCATGAAGTTATTTCTAGGATTTGGAGACATACCAATTTATCTCAGTTCTGGGCATCCTTGAAAGTCCTATACAAAATTGTTCCTACATAGAAACTTGCAAATTTTAATGAGAATGTGCTTGCTTACAGCAACGTGCTATATGTTCTGAATACCCGAATTGGGAATCTGTGTCAAAACTTTGTTAGGAATTATGTGATCCTTACTAGCTGGAAGTAAGGGATATGGGGCATGAAGTTATTTCTAGGAGTTGGAGACATACCCAGTTTAGCTCAGTTCTGGGCATCTTTGAAATACCTATACAAACTTGTTCCTACAGAGTAACTAGCAACTTTGAATGAGAATGTGCTTGCTTACAGCAACGTGCTATATGTTCTGAATGCCCGAAATGGGAATCTGTGTCAAAACTTTGTTAGGAATTATGTGATCCTTACTAGCTGGTAGTAAGGGAGATGGGGCATGAAGTTATTTCTAGGAGTTGGAGACATACCAAGTTTAGCTCAGTTCTTTGCATCTTTGAAAGACCTATACAAATTTGTTCCTACATAGTAACTTGCTACTTGGAATGAGAAAGTGCTTGCTTAAAGCAACGTACTATATGTTCTGAATGCCCCAATTGGGAATGTGTGTCAAAACTTTGTTAGTAATTATGTGATCCTTACTAGCTGGAAGTAAGGGAGATGGGGCAAGAAGATATTTTTAGGAGTTTGAGACAAACCCACTTTTGCTCAGTTCTGGGCATCTTTGAAATACCTATACAAACTAGTTCCTACATACTAACTTGCTACTTGGAATGAGAAAGTGCTTGCTTAAAGCAACGTGCTACATGTTCTAAATCCCAGAATTGGGAATCTGTGTGAAAACTTTGGTAGGCATTAGGTGATCCTTACTAGCTGGTAGTAAGGGAGATGGGGCATGAAGTTATTTCTAGGAGTTGGAGTCATACCAAGTTTAGCTCAGTTCTGGGCATCTTTGAAAGTCCTATACAAACTTGTTCCTACATATTAACTTGCAACTTTGAATGAGAATGTGCTTGCTTAAAGCAACGTGCTATATGTTCTGAATGCCCGAATTGGGAATCTGTGTCAAAACTTTGTTAGGAATTATGTGATCCTTACTAGCTGGAAGTAAGGGAGATGGGGCATGAAGTTATTTCTTGGACTTACAGACATACCCACTTTAGCTCAGTTCTGGGCATCTGTGAAATACCTATAGAAACTTGTTCCTACACAGTAACTTCAAACTTTGAATGAGAATGTGCTTGCTTACAGTAACGTGCTATATGTTCTGAATGCCCGAATTGGGAATCTGTATCAAATCTTTGTTAGGAATTATGTGATCCTTACTAGCTGGTAGTAAGGGAGATGGGGCATGAAGTTATTTCTAGGAGTTGAAGACATACCAAGTTTAGCCTAGTTCTGGGCATCTTTGAAATACCTATACAAACTTGTTCCTTCATAGTAACTTGTAACTTTGAATGAGAATGTGCTTGCTTACAGCAACGTGCTATATGTTCTGAATGCCCGAATTGGGAATCTGTGTCAAAATTTTGTTAGGAATTATGTGATCCTTACTAGCTGGAAGTAAGGGAGATGGGGCATGAAGTTATTTCTAGGAGTTGGAGACATACAACGTTTAGCTCAGTTCTGGGCATCTTTGAAATACCTATACAAACTTGTTCCTACATAGTAACTTGCAACTTTGAATGAGAATGTGCTTGCTTACAGCAACGTGCTATATGTTCTGAATGCCCGAATTGGGAATCTGTGTCAAAACTTTTTAGGAATTATGTGATCCTTACTAGCTGGGAGTAAGGGAGATGGGGCATGAATTTATTTCTAGGAGTTGGAGACATACCAATTTTAGCTCAGTTCTGGGCATCCTTGAAAGTCCTATACAAAATTGTTCCTACATAGAAACTTGCAAATTTGAATGAGAATGTGCTTGCTTACAGCAACGTGCTATATGTTCTGAATGCCCGAATTGGGAATCTGTGTCAAAACTTTGTTAGGAATTATGTGATCATTACTAGCTGGAAGTAAGGAAGTTGGGGTTTGAAGTTATTTCTAGGAGTTGGACACATACCAAGTTTAGCTCAGTTCTGGGCATCATTGAAATACCTATACAAACATGTTCCTACATAGTAACTTGCAACTTTGAATGAGAATGTGCTTACTTACAGTAACGTGCTATATGTTCTGAATGCCCGAATTGGGAATCTGTGTCAAAACTTTGTTAGGAATTATGTGATTCTTACTAGCTGGAAGTAAGGGAGGTGGGACATGAAGTTATTTCTAGGAGTTGGAGACATACCAAGTTTAGCTCAGTTCTGGGCATCTTTGAAATACCTATACAAACTTGTTCCTACATAGAAACTTGCAACTTTGAATGAGAATGTGCTTGCTTAATGCGACATGCTATATGTTCTGAATGCCCGAATTTGGAATCTGTGTCAAAACTTTGTTAGAAATTATGTGATCCTTACTAGCTGGAAGTTAGGGAGATAGGGCATGAAGTTATTTCTAGGAGTTGGAGACATACCAAGTTTAGCTCAGTTCTGGGCATCCTTGAAAGTCCTATACAAACTTGTTCCTACATAGTAACTTGCAACTTTGAATGAGAATGTGCTTGCTTACAGCAACGTGCTATATGTTCTGAATGCCCGAATTTGGAATCTGTGTCAAAGCTTTGTTAGTAATTATGTGATCATTACTAGCTGGAAGTAAGGGAGTTGGGGGTTGAAGGTATTTCTAGGAGTTGGAGACATACCAAGTTTAGCTCAGTTCTGGGCATCATTGAAATAGTATACCAACTTGTTCCTACATAGTAACTTGCAACTTTGAATGAGAATGTGCTTACTAACAGCAACGTGATATATATTCTGAATGCCCGAATTGGGAATCTGTGTCAAAATTTTGTTAGGAATTATGTGATCCTTACTAGATGGAAGTAAGGGAGATGAGGCATGAAGTTATTTCTAGAAGTTGGAGACATACCCACTTTAGCTCAGTTCTGGGCATCTTTGAAATACCTATACAAACTTGTTCCTACATAGTAACTTGCTACTTGGAACGAGAAAATTCTTGATTAAAGCAACGTGCTATATGTTCTGAATGACCGAATTGGGAATCTGTGTCAAAACTTTGTTAGGAATTATGTGATCCTTACTAGCTGGAAGTAAGGGAGATGGGGCATGAAGTTATTTCTAGAGGTTGGAGACATACTCACTTTAGCTCAGTTCTTTGCATCTTTGAAATACCTATACAAACTTGTTCCTACATAGAAACTTGCTACTTGGAATGAGAAAGTGCTCGCTTAAAGCAACGTGCGATATGTTCTGAATGCCCGAATTGGGAATCTGTGTCAAAACTTTGTTAGGAATTATGTGATCCTTACTAGCTGGAAGTAAGGGAGATGGGGCATGAAGTTATTTCTAGGATTTGGAGACATACCAATTTATCTCAGTTCTGGGCATCCTTGAAAGTCCTATACAAAATTGTTCCTACATAGAAACTTGCAAATTTTAATGAGAATGTGCTTGCTTACAGCAACGTGCTATATGTTCTGAATACCCGAATTGGGAATCTGTGTCAAAACTTTGTTAGGAATTATGTGATCATTACTAGCTGGAAGTAAGGAAGTTGGGGGTTGAAGTTATTTCTAGGAGTTGGACACATACCAAGTTTAGCTCAGCTCTGGGCATCATTGAAATACCTATACAAACTTGTTCCTACACAGTAACTTGCAACTTTGAATGAGAATGTGCTTGCTTACAGTAACGTGCTATATGTTCTGAATGCCCGAATTGGGAATCTGTGTCAAAACTTTGTTAGGAATTATGTCATTCTTACTAGCTGGAAGTAAGGGAGGTGGGACATGAAGTTATTTCTAGGAGTTGGAGACATACCAAGTTTAGCTCAGTTCTGGGCATCTTTGAAATACCTATACAAACTTGTTCCTACATAGTAACTTGCTACTTGGGATGAGAATGTGCTTGCTTAAAGCAACGTGCTATATGTTCTGAATGCCCGAATTGGGAATCTGTGTCTAAACTTTGTTAGGAATTATGTGATCCTTACTAGCTGGAAGTAAGGGAGATGGGGCATGAAGTTATTTCTAGGAGTTTGAGACATACCCACTTTAGCTCAGTTCTGGACATCTTTGAAATACCTATAGAAGCTTGTTCCTATATAGTAACTTGCAACTTTGAATGAGAACGTGCTAGCTTACAGCAAGATGCTACATGTTCTGAATACCCGAATTGGGAATCTGTGTCAAAATTTTGTTAGGAATTATGTGATCCTTACTATCTGAAAGTAAGGGAGATGGGGCATGCACTTATTTCTAGGAGTTGGAGACATACCAAGTTTAGCTCAGTTCTGGGCATCTTTGAAATACCTATACAAACTTGTTCCTACATAGTAACTTGCAACTTTGAATGAGAATGTGCTTGCTTAAAGCAACGTGCTATATGTTCTGAATGCCCGAATTTGGAATCTGTGTCAAAACTTTGTTAGAAATTATGTGATCCTTACAAGCTGGAATTTAGGGAGATGGGGCATGTAGTAATTTCTAGGAGTTGGAGACATACCAAGTTTAGCTCAGCTCTGGGCATCTTTCAAGTACCTATACAAACTTGTTCCTACATAGTAACTTACTAGTTGGAATGAGAAAGTGCTCGCTTAAAGCAACGTACTATATGTTCTGAATGTCCGAATTGGGAATCTGTGTCAAAACTTTGTTAGGAATTATGCGATCCTTATTAGCTGGAAGTAAGGGAGATGGGGCATGAAGATATTTCTAGGAGTTGGAGACATACCCACGTTTAGCTCAGTTCTGGGCATCTTTGAAATACCTATACAAACTTGTTCCTACATAGTAACTTGCTGCTTGGAATGAGAATGTGCTTGCTTAAAGCAACGTGCTATATATTCTGAATGCCCGAAATGGGAATCTGTGTCAAAATCTTGTTAGGAATTATGTGATCATTACTAGCTGGAAGTAAGGGAGACCGGGCATGAAGTTATTTCTAGAAGTTGGAGACATACCCACTTTAGCTCAGTTCTGGGCATCTTTGAAATACCTATGCATACTTGTTCCTACATAGTAACTTGCAACTTTGAATGAGAATGTGCTTGCTTACAGCAACGTGCTATATGTTCTGAATGCCCGAATTGGGAATCTGTGTCAAACTTTTTTAGGAATTATGTGATCCTTACTAGCTGGAAGTAAGGGAGATGGGGCATGAAGTTATTTCTAGGAGTTGGAGACATAGGAAGTTTAGCTCAGTTCTGGGCATCCTTGAAAGTCCTATACAAAATTGTTCCTACATAGAAACTTGCAAATTTGAATGAGAATGTGCTTGCTTACAGCAACGTGGTATATGTTCTGAATGCCCGAATTGGGAATCTGTGTCAAAACTTTGTTAGGAATTAAGTGATCATTACTAGTTGGAAGTAAAGGAGTTGGTGGTGGAAGTCATTTCTAGGAGTTGGAGACATACCAAGTTTAGCTCAGTTCTGGGCATCTTTCAAGTACCTATACAAACTTGTTCCTACATAGTAACTTACTAGTTGGAATGAGAAAGTGCTTGCTTAAAGCAACGTACTATATGTTCTCAATGTCCGAATTGGGAATCTGTGTCAAAACTTTGTTAGGAATTATGCGATCCTTACTAGATTGAAGAAAGGGAGTTGGGGCATGAAGTTATTTCTAGAAGTTGGACACATACCAAGCTTAGCTCAGTTGTGGGCATCTTTGAAATACCTATACAAACTTGTTCCTACATAGTAACTTGCAACTTTGAATGAGAATGTGCTTGCTTACAGCAACGTGCTCTATGTTCTGAATGCCCGAATTGGGAATCTGTGTCAAAACTTTGTTAGGAATTATGTGATCATTACTAGCTGGAAGTAAGTGAGTTGGGGGATGAAGTTATTTCTAATAGTTGGACACATACCAAGTTTAGCTCTGTTCTGGGCATCTTTGAAATACCTATACAAACTTGTTCCTACATAGTAACTTGTAACTTTGACTGAGAATGTGCTTCCTTACAGCAACGTGCTATATGTTCTGAATGCCCGAATTGGGAATCTGTGTCAAATTTTGTTAGGAATTATGTGATCCTGACTAGGTGGAAGTAAGGGAGATGGGGCATGAAGTTATTACTAGGAGTTGGAGACATACCCACTTTAGCTCAGTCTGGGCATCTTTGAAATACCTATAAAAACTTGTTCCTACATAGTAACTTGCTACTTGGAATGAGAAAGTGCTTGCTTAAAACAACGTGCTAAATGTTCTAAATGCCCAAATTGGGAATCTGTGTCAAAACTTTGTTAGGAATTATGTGATCCTTACTAGCTGGAAGTAAGGGAGATGGGGCATTTGGTTATTTCTAGGAGTTGGAGACATACCAAGTTTAGCTCAGTTCTGGGCATCCTTGAAATACCTATACAAACTTGTTCGTACATAGTAACTTGCAACTTTGAATGAGAATGTGCTTGCTTACAGCAACGGGCTATATGTTCTGAATGCCCGAATTGGGAATCTGTGTCAAAACTTTGTTAGGAATTATGTGATCCTTACTAGCTGGAAGTAAGGGAGATGGGGCATGAAGTTATTTCTAGGAGTTGGAGACATACCAAGTTTAGCTCAGTTCTGGGCATCTTTGAAATATCTATACAAACTTGTTCCTACATAGTAACTTGCAACTTTGAATGAGAATGTGCTTGCTTACAGCAACGTGCTATATGTTCTGAATGCCCGAATTGGGAATCTGTGTCAAAACTTTGTTAGGAATTATGTGATCCTTACAAGATGGAAGAAAGGGAGTTGGGGCATGAAGTTATTTCTAGAAGTTGGACACATACCAAGTTTAGCTCAGTTCTGGGCATCTTTGAAAGTCCTATACAAACTTGTTCCTACATAGTAACTTGCAACTTTGATTGAGAATGTGCTTGCTTACAGCAACGTGCTATATGTTCTGAATGCCCGAATTGGGAATCTGTGTCAAAACTTTGTTAGGAATTATGTGATCCTTACTAGCTGGAAGTAAGGGAGTTGGGGGATGAAGTTATTTCTAATAGTTGGACACATACCAAGTTTAGCTCTGTTCTGAGCATCTTTGAAATACCTATACAACTTGTTCCTACATAGTAACTTGCAACTTTGAATGAGAATGTGCTTACTTACAGCAACGTGCTATATGTTCTGAATGCCCGAATTGGGAATCTGTGTCAAATCTTTGTTAGGAATTATGTGATTCTTACTAGCTGGAAGTAAGGGAGTTGGGACATGAAGTTATTTCTAGGAGTTGGAGACATACAAAGTTTAGCTCAGTTCTGAGCATCTTTGAAATACCTATACAAACTTGTTCCTACATAGTAACTTGCAACTTTGAATGAGAATGTGCTTGCTTACAGCAAAGTGCTATATGTTCTGAATGCCCGAATTGGGAATCTGTGTCAAAACTTTGTTAGTAATTATGTGATCCTTACTAGCTGGAAGTAAGTGAGATGGGGCATGAAGTTATTTCTAAGAGTTGGAGACATACCCACTTTAGCTCAGTTCTGGGCATCTTTGAAATACCTATACAAACTTGTTCCTACATAGTAACTTGCAACTTTGAATGAGAATGTTCTTGCTTACAGCAACGTGCTATATGTTCTGAATGTCCGAATTGGGAATCTGTGTCAAAACTTCGTTAGGAATTATGTGATCATTACCAGCTGGAAGTAAGGGAGTTGGGGGATGAAGTTATTTCTAATAGTTGGACACATACCAAGTTTAGCTCTGTTCTGAGCATCTTTGAAATACCTATACAAACTTGTTCCTACATAGTAACTTGCAACTTTGAATGAGAATGTGCTTACTTAGAGCAACGTGCTATATGTTCTGAATGCCCGAATTGGGAATCTGTGTCAAAACTTTGTTAGGAATTATGTGATTCTTACTAGCTGGAAGTAAGGGAGTTGGGACATGAAGTTATTTCTAGGAGTTGGAGACATACAAAGTTTAGCTCAGTTCTGGGCATCTTTGAAATACCTATACAAACTTGTTCCTACATAGTAACTTGCAACTTTGAATCAGAATGTGCTTGCTTACAGCAATGTGCTATATGTTCTGAATGCCCGAATTGGGAATCTGTGTCAAAACTTTGTTAGAAATTATGTGATCCTTACTAGCTGGAAGAAAGGGAGATGGGGCATGAAATTATTTCTACGAGTTGGAGACATACCCACTTTAGCTCAGTTCTGGGCATTTTTGAAATACCTATACAAACTTGTTCCTACATAGTACCTTGCTACTTGGAATGAGAAAGTGCTTGCTTAAAGCAACGTGCTACATGTTCTGAATGCCCGAATTGGGAATCTGTGTCAAAACTTTGGTAGGCATTATGTGATCCTTACTAGATGGAAGAAAGGGAGTTGGGGCATGAATTTATTTCTAGAAGTTGGACACATACCAAGTTTTGCTCAGTTCTGGGAATCTTTGAAATACCTATACAAACTTGTTCCTACATAGTAACTTGCAACTTTGAATGAGAATGTGCTTGCTTACAGCAACGTGCTATATGTTCTGAATGCCCGAATTGGCAATCTGTGTCAAAACTTTGTTAGGAATTATGTGATCCTTATTAGATTGAAGAAAGGGAGTTGGGGCATGAAGTTATTTCTAGAAGTTGGACACATACCAAGCTTAGCTCAGTTGTGGGCATCTTTGAAATACCTATACAAACTTGTTCTTGTATAGTAACTTGCAACTTTGAATGAGAATGTGCTTGCTTACAGCAACGTGCTCTATGTTCTGAATGCCCGAATTGGGAATCTGTGTCAAAACTTTGTTAGGAATTATGTGATCATTACTAGCTGGAAGTAAGTGAGTTGGGGGATGAAGTTATTTCTAATAGTTGGACACATACCAAGTTTAGCTCTGTTCTGGGCATCTTTGAAATACCTATTCAAACTTGTTCCTACATAGTAACTTGTAACTTTGACTGAGAATGTGCTTACTTACAGCAACGTGCTATATGTTCTGAATGCCCGAATTGGGAATCTGTGTCAAAAGTTTGTTAGGAATTATGTGATCCTGACTAGGTGGAAGTAAGGGAGATGGGGCATGAAGTTATTACTAGGAGTTGGAGACATACCCACTTTAGCTCAGTCTGGGCATCTTTGAAATACCTATAAAAACTTGTTCCTACATAGTAACTTGCTACTTGGAATGAGAAAGTGCTTGCTTAAAGCAACGTGCTAAATGTTCTGAATGCCCGAATTGGGAATCTGTGTCAAAACTTTGTTAGGAATTATGTGATCCTTACTAGCTGGAAGTAAGGGAGATGGGGCATTTGGTTATTTCTAGGAGTTGGAGACATACCAAGTTTAGCTCAGTTCTGGGCATCCTTGAAATACCTATACAAACTTGTTCGTACATAGTAACTTGCAATTTTGAATGAGAATGTGCTTGCTTACAGCAACGGGCTATATGTTCTGAATGCCCGAATTGGGAATCTGTGTCAAAACTTTGTTAGGAATTATGTGATCCTTACTAGCTGGAAGTAAGGGAGATGGGGCATGAAGTTATTTCTAGGAGTTGGAGACATACCAAGTTTAGCTCAGTTCTGGGCATCTTTGAAATACCTATACAAACTTGTTCCTACATAGTAACTTGCAACTTTGAATGAGAATGTGCTTGTTTACAGCAACGTGCTATATGTTCTGAATGCCCGAATTGGGAATCTGTGACAAAACTTTGTTAGGAATTATGTGATCCTTACAAGATGGAAGTAAGAGAGTTGGGGCATGAAGTTATTTCTAGAAGTTGGACACATACCAAGTTTAGCTCAGTTCTGGGCATCTTTGAAAGTCCTATACAAACTTGTTCCTACATAGTAACTTGCAACTTTGATTGAGAATGTGCTTGCTTACAGCAACGTGCTATATGTTCTGAATGCCCGAATTGGGAATCTGTGTCAAAACTTTGTTAGGAATTATGTGATCCTTACTAGCTGGAAGTAAGGGAGTTGGGGGATGAAGTTATTTCTAATAGTTGGACACATACCAAGTTTAGCTCTGTTCTGAGCATCTTTGAAATACCTATACAAACTTGTTCCTACATAGTAACTTGCAACTTTGAATGAGAATGTGCTTACTTACAGCAACGTGCTATATGTTCTGAATGCCCGAATTGGGAATCTGTGTCAAATCTTTGTTAGGAATTATGTGATTCTTACTAGCTGGAAGTAAGGGAGTTGGGACATGAAGTTATTTCTAGGAGTTGGAGACATACAAAGTTTAGCTCAGTTCTGGGCATCTTTGAAATACCTATACAAACTTGTTCCTACATAGTAACTTGCAACTTTGAATCAGAATGTGCTTGCTTACAGCAATGTGCTATATGTTCTGAATGCCCGAATTGGGAATCTGTCAAAACATTGTTAGGAATTATGTGATCCTTACTAGCTGGAAGAAAGGGAGATGGGGCATGAAGATATTTCTAGGAGTTGGAGACATACCAAGTTTAGCTCAGTTCTGCGCATCTTTGAAATACCTATACAAACTTGTTCCTACATAGTAACTTGCAACTTTGAAGGAGAATGTACTTGCTTACAGCAACTTGCTATATGTTCTGAATGCCCGAATTGGGAATCTGTGTCAAAACTTTGTTAGGACTTATGTGATCCTTACTAGCTGGAAGTAAGGGAGATGGCGCATGAAGTTATTTCTAGGAGTTTGAGACATAACCACGTTAGCTCAGTTCTGGGCATCTTTGAAATACCTATACAAACTTGTTCCTACATAGTAACTTGCAACTTTGAATGAGAATGTGCTTGCTTACAGCAACGTGCTATATGTTCTGAATGCCCGAATTGGGAATCTATCTTAAAACTTTGTAAGGAATTATGTGATCCTTACTAGCTGGAAGTAAGGGAGATGGGGCATGAAGTTATTTCTAGGAGTTGGAGACATACCAAGGTTAGCTCAGTTCTGGGCATCTTTGAAATACCTATACAAACTTGTTCCTACATAGTAACTTGCAACTTTGAATGAGAATGTGCTTGCTTACAGCAAAGTGCTATATGTTCTGAATGCCCGAATTGGGAATCTGTGTCAAAACTTTGTTAGTAATTATGTGATCATTACTAGCTGGAAGTAAGGGAGATGGGGCATGAAGTTATTTCTAGGAGTTGGAGACATAC